>NC_045731.1:4150850-4228073 GCF_009834535.1 Camelus ferus | reverse complement strand
AGTACCACCAATTGGTTTTACAGAGACAACTGCAGGAACTTCAAACCGGCACTGGGAAACAGACTGAGAAACCAGAGTAAAAGGATCCCCTGCAACCCGTTAACATTGTACTAGATGAACGAACGTCTCTCCACATGCTCAGTTCTGAGAGATAAGTGTGTGTGAAAGCCGTCCTTCACCTAGCCTGTTGGGAACACACAGTTTCTTTTCAGTTGCAAACACCACCCCATACATATATACGGGGAGGAACAAGCACCACCACGGTTTTACAGTGAAAACTGCAGGAACTTCAAACCGGCACTAGGAAACAGACTGAGAAACCAGAGTAAAAGTTTCCCCTGCAACCCGTTAACTTTGTACCAAATGAACGAATGTTTCTCCACATGGTCAGTTCTGAGAGATAAATGTGTGTGAAAGCCGTCCTTCACCTAGCTTGTTGGGAACACAAAGTTTCTTTATTTTGCAAACTCCACTGAATACATATATATGTCGAGAACTAGCACCAACTCTTTTTTACAGTGAAAACTGCAGGAACTTCAAATCGGCACTACGAAACAGACTGAGACAACAGAGTAAAACTTTCCCCTGCAAACCGTTAACTTTGTGCTATATGAACGAAAGACTCTCCACATGCTCATTTCTGAGAGATAACTGTGTGTGAAAGCCGTCCTTCACCTAGCTTGTTGGGAACACAAAGTCTCTTTTCAGTTGCAAACTCCACTCCATACATATATATGGGGAGAACTAGCACCAACACGGTTTTACAGTGAAAACTGCAGGAACTTCAAACCGGCACTAGGAAACAGACTGAGAAACCAGAGTAAAACTTTCCCCTACATCCCGCTAACGTTTTGCTAGATGAACGAACGTCTCTCCACATGCTCAGTTCTGAAAGATAACGTGTGTGAAAGCCGTCCTTCACCTAGCTTGATGGGAACACAAACTTTCTTTTCACTTGCAAACTCCACTCCATACATATATATAGGGAGAATAGCACCAACTCGGTTTTAATGTGAAAACTGCAGGAACTTCAAACCGGCACTAGGAAACAGACTGAGAAACCAGAGAAAAATTTTCCCTGCAAACCGCTAACTTTGTACCAAATGAACGAACGTCTCTCCACATGGTCAGTTCTGAGAGAAAAGTGTGTGTGAAAGCCGTCCTTCACCTAGCTTTTTGGGAACACAAAGATTCTTTTCATTTGCAAACTCCACTCCATACATATAAGTGGAGGTAGTACCACCAAATCCGTTTACAGAGAAACTGCAGGAACTTCAAACCGGCACTGGGAAACAGACTGAGAAAAGAGTAAAAGGTTCCCCTGCAACCCGTTACTTGTGCTAGATGAACGAACGTCTCTCCACATGCTCAGTTCTGAGAGATAAGTGTGTGTGAAAGCCGTCCTCACCTAGCTGTGGGAACACAAGTTTCTTTTCAGTTGCAAACACCACCCATACATATATAGGGGAGGAACAAGCACCACCAACGGTTTTACAGTGAAAACTGCAGGAACTTCAAACCGGCACTAGGAAACAGACTGAGAAACCAGAGTAAAAGTTTCCCCTGCCACCCGTTAACTTTGTACCAAATGAACGAATGTCCACATGTCAGTTCTGAGAGATAAATGTGTGTGAAAGCCGTCCTTCACCTAGCTTGTTGGGAACACAAAGTTTCTTTTATTTTGCAAACTCCACTGAATACATATATATGGAGAACTAGCACCAATCTTTTTACAGTGAAAACTGCAGGAACTTCAAATCGGCACTACGAAACAGACTGAGACAACCAGAGTAAAAACTTTCCTGCAAACCGTTAACTTTGTGCTATAGAACGAAAGACTCTCCACATGCTCATTTCTGAGAGATAACTGTGTGTGAAAGCCGTACTTCACCTAGCTTTGGGAACACAAAGTCTCTTTTCATTTGCAAACTCCACTCCATACATATATATGGGGAGAACTAGCACCAACACGGTTTTACAGTGAAAACTGCAGGAACTTCAAACCGGCACTAGGAAACAGACTGAGAAACCAGAGTAAAACTTTCCCCTAATCCCGCTAACGTTTTTGCTAGATGAACGAACGTCTCTCCACATGCTCAGTTCTGAGATAACTGTGTGTGAAAGCCGTCCTTCACCTAGCTTGATGGGAACAAACTTTCTTTTCATTTGCAAACTCCACTCCATACATATATAGGGAGAAATAGCACCAACTCGGTTTTAATGTGAAACTGCAGGAACTTCAAACCGGCACTAGGAAACAGACTGAAAACCAGAGAAAATTTTCCCTGCAAAACCGCTAACTTTGTACCAAATGAACGAACGTCTCTCCACATGGTCATTTCTAAGAGAATGTGTGTGTGAAAGCCGTCCTTCACCTAGCTTTTTGGGAACAAAGTTTCTTTTCAGTTGCAAACTCCACTACATAATATATATGGGGAGAACTAGCACCAAATCCGCTTTACAGTGAAAAATGCAGGAATCAAACCGGCACTAGTAAACAGACTGAGAATAAGAGTAAAAGTTTCCCCTGCACCCGTTATCTTTGTGCTAGATGAACGAACGTCTCTCCACATGCTCAGTTCTGAGAGATAAGTGTGTGTGAAAGCCGTCCTCTAGCTTGTAGGGAACACAAAGTTTCTTTCAGTTGCAAACACCACTCCATACATATATAGGGGAGGAACTAGCTCCAACTCGGTTACAGTGAAAACTGCAGGAACTTCATACCAGCACTAGGAAACAGATGAGAACCCAGAGTAAAACTTTCTCCTGCAACCCATTTACTTTGTGCCATATGAAAGAACGTCACACCACATGCTCAGTTCTGAGAGATAACTGTGTGTGAAAGCCGTCCTTCACCTAGCTTGATGGGAACACAAAGTTTCTTTTCAGTTGTAAACTCCACTCCATACATATATATATGGAGAACAAGCACCAACTCGGTTTTAATGTGAAAACTGCAGGAACTTCAAACCGGCACTAGGAAACAGACTGAGAAACCAGAGAAAAAATGTTCCTGCAAACCGTTAACTTTGTACCAAATGAACGAACGTCTCTCCACATGGTCAGTTCTGAGAGAAAAGTGTGTGTGAAAGCCATACTTCACCTAGCTTTTTGGGAACACAAAGATTCTTTTCATTTGCAAACTCCACTCCATACATATATAAGGGGAGGTAGTAGCACCAACCTCGGTTTACAGAGAAAACTGCAGGAACTTCAAACCGGCACTAGGAAACAGACTGAGAACCAGAGTAAAATTTCCCTGCAACCATTTAACTTTGTACTACATGAAAGAATGTCTCTCCACATGCTCAGTTCTGAGAGATAAGTGTGTGTGAAAGCCGTCCTTCACCTAGCTTGTTGGGAACACAAAGTTTCTTTTATTTTGCAAACTCCACTCCATACATATATATGTCGAGAACTAGCACCAACTCTTTTTTACAGTGAGAACTGCAGGAACTTCAAATCGGCACTACGAAACAGACTGAGAAAACAGAGTAAAACTTTCCCCTGAAAACCATTAACTTTGTGCTATATGAACGAAAGACTCTCCACATGCTCAGTTCTGAGAGATAACTGTGTGTGAAAGCCGTCCTTCACCTAGCTTGTTGGGAAAACAAAGTCTCTTTCAGTTGCAAACTCCACTCCATACATATATATGGGGAGAACTAGCACCAACACGGTTTTACAGTGAAAACTGCAGGAACTTCAAACCGGCACTAGGAAACAGACTGAGAAACCAGAGTAAAACTTTCCCCTACATCCCGCTAACGTTGTGCTAGATGAACGAACGTCTCTCCACATGCTCATTTCTGAAAGATAACTGTGTGGTGAAAGCCGTCCTTCAACTAGCTTGATGGGAACACAAACTTTCTTTTCAGTTGCAAACTCCACTCCATACATATATATAGGGAGAACTAGCACAACTCGGTTTTAATGTGAAAACTGCAGGAACTTCAAACCGGCACTAGGAAACAGACTGAGAAACCAGAGAAAAATTTTCCCTGCAAACCGTTAACTTTGTACCAAATGAACGAATGTTTCTCCACATGGTCAGTTCTAAGAGAATAGTGTGTGTGAAAGCCATACTTCACCTAGCTTTTTGGGAACACAAAGATTCTTTTCATTTGCAAACTCCACTCCATACATATATAAGGGGAGGTAGTAGCACCAACTCGGTTTTACAGAGACAACTGCAGGAACTTCAAACCGGCACTGGGAAACAGACTGAGAAACAGAGTAAAAGGTTCCACTGCAACCCGTTAACATTGTACTAGATGAACGAAAGTCTCTCCACATGCTCAGTTCTGAGAGATAAGTGTGTGTGAAAGCCGACCTTCACCTAGCCTGTTGGGAACACAAAATTTCTTTTCAGTTGCAAACTCCACCCCATACATATATACAGGAGGAACAAGCACCACCTCGGTTTTACACTGAAAACTGCAGGAACTTCAAACCGGCACTAGGAAACAGACGGAGAAACCAGAGTAAAAGTTTCCCCTGCAACCCGTTAACTTTGTACTAGATGAACGAACGTCACTCCCATGCTCAGTTCTGAGAGATAAGTGAGTGTGAAAGCCGTCCTACAACTAGCTTTTTTGGAAAACAAAGTTTCTTTTCATTTGCAAACTCCACTCCATACATATGTATGGGGAGAACAAGCACCAACTCGGTTTTAACAGTGAAAACTGCAGAAACTTCAAACCGGCACTAGGAAACAGACTGAGAATCCAGAGTAAAACTTTCCCCTACAAACCGTTAACTTTGTGCTAGATGAACGAAAATCTCTCCACATGCTCAGTTCTGAGAGATAAGTGTGTTTGAAAGCCGTCATTCACCTAGCTTGTTGGGAACATAGTTTCTTTTCAGTTGCAAACTCCACTCCATACATATATATGGCGAGAACAAGCACCAAATTTTTTTTACAGTGAAAAGTGCAGGAAATTCAAATCGGCAAAAGGAAACAGACTTAGAAAACAGAGTAAAACTTTCCCCTGCATACCGTTAACTTTGTGCTAGATGAACGAACGTCTCTCCACATGCTCAGTTCTGAGAGTTAAGTGTGTGTGAAAGCCGTCCTTCACTTAGCTTGTTGGGAACACAAAGTTTCTTTTCAGTTGCAAACCGCACTCCATACATATATATGGGGGAGAACTAGTACCAACTCGGTTTTACAGTGAAAACTGCAGGAACTTCAAAACGGCACTAGGAAACAGACTGAGAAACCAGAGTAAAATTTCCCTGCAACCATTTAACTTTCTACTAGATGAACGAACGTCTCTCCACACGCTCAGTTCTGAGAGATAAGTGTGTGTGAAAGCCGTCCTTCACCTAGCTTTTTGGGAACACAAAGTTTCTTTTCAGTTGCAAACTACACTCCATACATATAAAAGGGGAGGAACTAGCACCAACTCGTTTTTAGAGTGAAAACTATAGGAACTTCAAAACGGCACTAGGAAACAGACTGAGAAACAGAGTAAAATTTCCCCTGCAACCCGTTAACTTTTTACCAAATGGAACGAACGTTTCTCCACATGGTCAGTTCTGAGAGATAATGTGTGTGAAAGCCGTCCTTCACCTAGCTTGTTGGGAACACAAAGTTTCTTTACATTTGCAAACTCCACCCCATACATATATATGTCGAGAACTAGCACCAACTATTTTTTACAGTGAAACTGCAGGAACTTCAATCGGCACTACGAAACAGACTGAGAAAACAGGAGTAAATCTTTCCCCTGCAAACCGTTAACTTTGTGCTATATGAACGAAAGACTCTCCACATGCTCAGTTCTGAGAGATAACTGTGTGTGAAAGCCGTACTTCACCTAGCTTGTTGGGAACACAGTTTCTTTTCAGTTGCAAACTCCACTCCATACATATATATGGCGAGAACTAGCACCAAATTTTTTTTACAGTGAAAAGTGCAGGAAATTCAAATCGGCAAAAGGAAACAGACTTAGAAAACAGAGTAAAACTTTCCCCTGCAAACCGTTAATTTTGCGCTAGATGAACGAACGTCTCTCCACATGCTCAGTTCTGAGAGTTAAGTGTGTGTGAAAGCCGTCCTTCACTTAGCTTGTGGGGAACACAAAGTTTCTTTTCAGTTGCAAACCGCACTCCATACATATATATGGGGAGAACTAGTACCAACTCGGTTTACAGTGAAAACTGCAGGAACTTCAAAACGGCACTAGGAAACAGACTGAGAAACCAGAGTAAAAGTTTCTCCTGCAACCCGTTATCTTTGTGCTAGATGAATGAACGTCTCTCCACATGCTCAGTTCTGAGAGATAACTGTGTGTGAAAGCCGTCCTTCAACTAGCCTGTTGGAAACACAAAGTTTGTTTCAGTTGCAAACTCCACCCCATACATATATACGGGGAGGAACAAGCACCACCTCGGTTTTACAGTGAAAACTGCAGGAACTTCAAACCGGCACTAGGAAACAGACTGAGAAACCAGAGTAAAAGTTTCCCCTGCAACCCGTTAACTTTGTACTAGATGAACGAACGTCACTCCCCATGCTCAGTTCTGAGAGATAAGTGAGTGTGAAAGCCGTCCTACACATAGCTTGTTGGGAACACAAAGTTGCTTTTCAGTTGCAAAGACCACTCCATACATATATAAGGGGAGGAACTAGCTCGAACTCGGTTTTACAGTGAAAACTGCAGAAACTTCATACCGGCACTAGGAAACAGATGAGAAACCAGAGTAAAACTTTCTCCTGCAACCCGTTCCCTTTGTGCTTGATGAAAGTACGTCACTCCACATGCTCAGTTCTGAGAGATAACTGTGTGTGAAAGCCGTCCTTCAACTAGCTTGATGGGAACACAAAGTTTCTTTTCAGTTGCAAACGCCACTCCATACAATATATGTAGGGAGAACTAGCACCAAATCGGTTTAATGTGAAAAGTGCAGGAACTTCAAACCGAAACTAGGAACAGACTGAGAAACCAGAGTAAAATTTCCCCTGCAACCATTTAACTTTCTACTAGATGAACGAACGTCTCTCCACACGCTCAGTTCTGAGAGATAAGTGTGTGTGAAAGCCGTCCTTCACCTAGCTTGTTGGGAACACAAAGTTTCTTTTCAGTTGCAAACTCCACTCCATACATATATAAGGGGAGGAACTAGCACCAACTCGTTTTTAGAGTGAAAACTGCAGGAACTTCAAAACGGCACTAGGAAACAGACTGAGAAACAGAGTAAAATTTTCCCTGCAACCCGATAATTTATTACCAAATGAACGAACGTTTCTCCACATGGTCAGTTCTGAGAGATAAATGTGTGTGAAAGCCGTCTTTCACCTAGCTTGCTGGGAACACAAAGTTTCTTTACATTTGCAAACTCCACCCCATACATATATATGTCGAGAACTAGCACCAAATATTTTTTACAGTGAAAACTGCAGGAACTTCAAATCGGCACTACGAAACAGACTGAGAAAACAGAGTAAATCTTTCCCCTGCAAACCGTTAACTTTGTGCTATATGAACGAAAGACTCTCCACATGCTCAGTTCTGAGAGATAACTGTGTGTGAAAGCCGTCCTTCACCTAGCTTGTTGGGAACACAGTTTCTTTTCAATTGCAAACTGCACTCCATACATATATATGGCGGGAACTAGCACCAAATCTTTTTTACAGTGAAAAGTGCAGGAAATTCAAATCGGCACTAGGAAACAGACTTAGAAAACAGAGTAAAACTTTCACCTGCAAACCGTTAACTTTGTGCTAGATGAACGAACGTCTCTCCACATGCTCAGTTCTGATAGATAAGTGTGTGTGAAATCCGTCTTTCACATAGCTTGTTGGGAACGCAAAGTTTCTTTTCAGTTGCAAAGTCCACTCCATACATATATATGGGGAGAACTAGTACTAACTCGGTTTTACAGTGAAAACTGCAGAAACTTCAAAACGGCACTAGGAAACAGACTGGGAAACCAGAGTAAAAGTTTCTCCTGCAACCCGTTATCTTTGTACTAGATGAACGAACGCCTCTCAACATGCTCAGTTCTGAGAGATTAGTGTGTGTGAAAGCCGTCCTTCACCTAGCTTTTTGGGAACACTAAGTTTCTTTTCAGTTGCAAACTCCACTCCATACATACTTATGGGGAGAACTAGCACCAACTCGGCTTTACAGTAAAAAATGCAGGAACTTCAAAACGGCACTCGGAAACAGACTGAGAAACCAGAGTAAAACTTTCCCATACAACCCATTACCTTTGTGCTAGATAAACGAACGTCTCTCCACATGCTCAGTTCGGAGAAATAAGTGAGTGCGAAAGCCGTCCTACACCTAGCCTGTTGGGAACACAAAGTTTCTTTTCAGTTGCAAACTCCACCCCATACATATATACGGGGAGGAACAAGCATCACCTCGGTTTTACAGTGAAAAGTGCAGGAACTTCCAACCGGCACTAGGAAACACACTGAGAAACCAGAGTAAAAGTTTCACCAGCAACCCGTTAACTTTGTACTAGATGAACGAACGTAACTCCCCATGCTCAGTTCTGAGAGATATTTGAGTGTGAAAGCCGACCTACACATATCTTGTTTGGAACACAAAGACTCTTTTCAGTTGCAAACTCCAATCCATACATATATATTGGGAGAACTAGCACCAACACGGTTTTACAGTAAAAACTGCAGGAACTTCAAACAGGCACTAGGAAACAGACTGAGAAACCAGAGTAAAACTTTCCCCTACAACCCGCTAACTTTGTGCTATATGAACGAAAGACTCTCCACATGCTCAGTTCTGAGAGATATGTGTGTGTGAAAGCCGTCCTTCACCTAGCTTGTTGGGAACACAAAGTTTATTTTCAGTTGCAAACTCCACTCCATATATATATAAGGGGAGGAACAAGCACCAACTCGATTTTACAGTGAAAACTGCAGGAACTTCAAACCGGTACTAGGAAACAGACTGAGAAACCAGAGTAAAAGTTTCCCCTGCAACCTGTTAACATTGATCTAGATGAACGAACGTCTCTCCACATGCTCAGTTCAGAGAGATATGTGTGTGTGAAAGCCGTCCTTCACCTAGCTTTTAGGGAACACAAAGTTTCTTTTCAGTTGCAATCTCCACTCCATACATATATATGGCGAGATATAGCACCAACACTTTTCTACAGTGAAAAGTGCAGGTACTTCAAATAGTCACTAGGAAATAGACTGAGAATACAGAGTAAAACATTCCCCTGCAAACCGTTAACTTTGTGCTAGATGAACGAACGTCTCTACACATGCTCATTTCTGAGAGATAAGTGTGTGTGAAAGCCGTCCTTCACCTAGCTTGTTGGGAACACAAAGTTTCTTTTCAGTGGCAAACTCCACACCATAAATATATAAGTGGAAGAACTAGCTCCAACACGATTTTACAGAGAAAACTGCAGGAATTTCAAACTGGCACTAGGAAACAGACTGAGAAAATAGAGTAAAAGTTTCCCCTGCAACCCGTTAACTTTGTACTAGATGAACGAACGTTTCTCCACATGCTCAGTTCTGAGAGATAAGTGAGTGTGAAAGCCGTCCTACATCTAGCTTGTTGGGAAAACAATGTTTCTTTTCATTTGCAAACACCAATCCATACATATATATGGGGAGAACTAGCACCAACTCGGTTTTACAGTGAAAAATGCAGAAACTTCAAACCGGCACTAGGAAACAGACTGAGAATACAGAGTAAAACTTTCCCCTACAACACGTTAACTTTGTGCTAGATGAACGAACGTCTCTCCAGATGCTCAATTCTGAGAGATAATTGTGTGTGAAAGCCGTCCTTCGACTAGATTTTTGGGAACACATTTTCTTTTCAATTGCAATCTCCACTCCATACATATATATGGCGAGAACTAGCACCAAAACTTTTTTACAGTGAGAAGTGCAGGAAATTCAAATCGGCACTAGGAAACAGACTGAGAAAACAGAGTAACACTTTCACCTGCAAACCGTTAACTTTGTGCTAGATGAACGAACGTCTCTCCACATGCTCAGTTCTGATAGATAAGTGTGTGTGAAATCCGTCTTTCACATAGCTTGTTGGGAACACAAAGTTTCTTTTCAGTTGCAAACTCCACTCCATACATATATAAGGGGAGGAACTAGCACCAACTCGGTTTTACAGAGAAAACTGCAGGAACTTCAAACCGGCACTAGGAAACAGACTGAGAACCAGAGTAAAAGTTTCCCCTGCAACCCGTTAACATTGTACTAGATGAAAGAACGTCTATCCACATGCTCAGTTCTGAGAGATAAGTGTGTGTGAAAGCCGTCCTTCATCTAGCCTGTTTTGAACACAAAGTTCCTTTTCAGTTGCAAACTCCACCCCATACATATATACGGGGAGGAACAAGCATCACCTCGGTTTTACAGTGAAAAGTGCAGGAACTTCCAACCGGCACTAGGAAACACACTGAGAAACCAGAGTTAAAGTTTCCCCAGCAACCCGTTAACTTTGTAGTAGATGAACGAACGTCTCTCCACATGCTCAGTTCTGAGAGATAATTGAGTGTGAAAGCCGTCCTACACATAGCTTGTTGGGAAAACAAAGTTTCTTTTCATTTGCAAACTCCAATCCATACATATATATGGGGAGAACTAGCACCAACTCGGTTTTAAGTGAAAACTGCAGAAAATTCAATCCGGCACTAGGAAACAGACTGAGAATCCAGAGTAAAACTTTGCCCTACAACCCGTTAACTTTGTGCTAGATGAAGGAACGTCTCTCCAGATGCTCAATTCTGAGAGATAATTGTGTGTGAAAGCCGTCCTTCACCTAGCTTGTTGGGAACACAGTTTCTTTTCAATTGCAATCTCCACTCCATACATATATATGGCGAGAACAAGCACCAACACTTTTTACAGTGAAAAGTGCAGGTACTTCAAATCGGCACTAGGAAACAGACTGAGAAAACAGAGTTAAACTTTCCCCTGCAAACCGTTAAATTTGTGCTAGATGAACGAACGTCTCTCCACATGATCAGTTCTGAGAGATAAGTGTGTGTGAAAGCCGTCCTTCACCTAGCTTGTTGGGAACACAAAGCTTCTTTTCATTTGCAAACTCCAATCAATACATATATAAGTGGAGGAACAAGCTCAAACTCGATTTTACAGAGAAAACTGCAGGAACTTCAAACAGGCACTAGGAAACAGACTGAGAAACCAGAGTAATAGTTTCCCCTGCAACCATTTAACTTTGTACTAGATGAACGAAAGTCTCTACACACGCTCAGTTCTGAGAGATAAGTGTGTGTGAAAGCCGTCCTTCACCTAGCTTTTTGGGAACACAAAGTTTCTTTTCAGTTGCAAACTACACTCCATACATATAAAAGGGGAGGAACTAGCACCAACTCGTTTTTAGAGTGAAAACTATAGGAACTTCAAAACGGCACTAGGAAACAGACTGAGAAACAGAGTAAAATTTCCCCTGCAACCCGTTAACTTTTTACCAAATGAACGAACGTTTCTCCACATGGTCAGTTCTGAGAGATAAATGTGTGTGAAAGCCGTCCTTCACCTAGCTTGTTGGGAACACAAAGTTTCTTTACATTTGCAAACTCCACCCCATACATATATATGTCGAGAACTAGCACCAACTATTTTTTACAGTGAAAACTGCAGGAACTTCAAATCGGCACTACGAAACAGACTGAGAAAACAGAGTAAATCTTTCCCCTGCAAACCGTTAACTTTGTGCTATATGAACGAAAGACTCTCCACATGCTCAGTTCTGAGAGATAACTGTGTGTGAAAGCCGTACTTCACCTAGCTTGTTGGGAACACAGTTTCTTTTCAGTTGCAAACTCCACTCCATACATATATATGGCGAGAACTAGCACCAAATTTTTTTTACAGTGAAAAGTGCAGGAAATTCAAATCGGCAAAAGGAAACAGACTTAGAAAACAGAGTAAAACTTTCCCCTGCAAACCGTTAATTTTGCGCTAGATGAACGAACGTCTCTCCACATGCTCAGTTCTGAGAGTTAAGTGTGTGTGAAAGCCGTCCTTCACTTAGCTTGTGGGGAACACAAAGTTTCTTTTCAGTTGCAAACCGCACTCCATACATATATATGGGGAGAACTAGTACCAACTCGGTTTTACAGTGAAAACTGCAGGAACTTCAAAACGGCACTAGGAAACAGACTGAGAAACCAGAGTAAAAGTTTCTCCTGCAACCCGTTATCTTTGTGCTAGATGAATGAACGTCTCTCCACATGCTCAGTTCTGAGAGATAACTGTGTGTGAAAGCCGTCCTTCAACTAGCCTGTTGGAAACACAAAGTTTGTTTTCAGTTGCAAACTCCACCCATACATATATACGGGGAGGAACAAGCACCACCTCGGTTTTACAGTGAAAACTGCAGGAACTTCAAACCGGCACTAGGAAACAGACTGAGAAACCAGAGTAAAAGTTTCCCCTGCAACCCGTTAACTTTGTACTAGATGAACGAACGTCACTCCCCATGCTCAGTTCTGAGAGATAAGTGAGTGTGAAAGCCGTCCTACACATAGCTTGTTGGGAACACAAAGTTGCTTTTCAGTTGCAAAGACCACTCCATACATATATAAGGGGAGGAACTAGCTCGAACTCGGTTTTACAGTGAAAACTGCAGAAACTTCATACCGGCACTAGGAAACAGATGAGAAACCAGAGTAAAACTTTCTCCTGCAACCCGTTCCCTTTGTGCTTGATGAAAGTACGTCACTCCACATGCTCAGTTCTGAGAGATAACTGTGTGTGAAAGCCGTCCTTCAACTAGCTTGATGGGAACACAAAGTTTCTTTTCAGTTGCAAACGCCACTCCATACAATATATGTAGGGAGAACTAGCACCAAATCGGTTTTAATGTGAAAAGTGCAGGAACTTCAAACCGAAACTAGGAAACAGACTGAGAAACCAGAGTAAAATTTCCCCTGCAACCATTTAACTTTCTACTAGATGAACGAACGTCTCTCCACACGCTCAGTTCTGAGAGATAAGTGTGTGTGAAAGCCGTCCTTCACCTAGCTTGTTGGGAACACAAAGTTTCTTTTCAGTTGCAAACTCCACTCCATACATATATAAGGGGAGGAACTAGCACCAACTCGTTTTTAGAGTGAAAACTGCAGGAACTTCAAAACGGCACTAGGAAACAGACTGAGAAACAGAGTAAAATTTTCCCTGCAACCCGATAATTTATTACCAAATGAACGAACGTTTCTCCACATGGTCAGTTCTGAGAGATAAATGTGTGTGAAAGCCGTCTTTCACCTAGCTTGCTGGGAACACAAAGTTTCTTTACATTTGCAAACTCCACCCCATACATATATATGTCGAGAACTAGCACCAAATATTTTTTACAGTGAAAACTGCAGGAACTTCAAATCGGCACTACGAAACAGACTGAGAAAACAGAGTAAATCTTTCCCCTGCAAACCGTTAACTTTGTGCTATATGAACGAAAGACTCTCCACATGCTCAGTTCTGAGAGATAACTGTGTGTGAAAGCCGTCCTTCACCTAGCTTGTTGGGAACACAGTTTCTTTTCAATTGCAAACTGCACTCCATACATATATATGGCGGGAACTAGCACCAAATCTTTTTTACAGTGAAAAGTGCAGGAAATTCAAATCGGCACTAGGAAACAGACTTAGAAAACAGAGTAAAACTTTCACCTGCAAACCGTTAACTTTGTGCTAGATGAACGAACGTCTCTCCACATGCTCAGTTCTGATAGATAAGTGTGTGTGAAATCCGTCTTTCACATAGCTTGTTGGGAACGCAAAGTTTCTTTTCAGTTGCAAAGTCCACTCCATACATATATATGGGGGAGAACTAGTACTAACTCGGTTTTACAGTGAAAACTGCAGAAACTTCAAAACGGCACTAGGAAACAGACTGGGAAACCAGAGTAAAAGTTTCTCCTGCAACCCGTTATCTTTGTACTAGATGAACGAACGCCTCTCAACATGCTCAGTTCTGAGAGATTAGTGTGTGTGAAAGCCGTCCTTCACCTAGCTTTTTGGGAACACTAAGTTTCTTTTCAGTTGCAAACTCCACTCCATACATACTTATGGGGAGAACTAGCACCAACTCGGCTTTACAGTAAAAAATGCAGGAACTTCAAAACGGCACTCGGAAACAGACTGAGAAACCAGAGTAAAACTTTCCCATACAACCCATTACCTTTGTGCTAGATAAACGAACGTCTCTCCACATGCTCAGTTCGGAGAAATAAGTGAGTGCGAAAGCCGTCCTACACCTAGCCTGTTGGGAACACAAGTTTCTTTTCAGTTGCAAACTCCACCCCATACATATATACGGGGAGGAACAAGCATCACCTCGGTTTTACAGTGAAAAGTGCAGGAACTTCCAACCGGCACTAGGAAACACACTGAGAAACCAGAGTAAAAGTTTCACCAGCAACCCGTTAACTTTGTACTAGATGAACGAACGTAACTCCCCATGCTCAGTTCTGAGAGATATTTGAGTGTGAAAGCCGACCTACACATATCTTGTTTGGAACACAAAGATTCTTTTCAGTTGCAAACTCCAATCCATACATATATATTGGGAGAACTAGCACCAACACGGTTTTACAGTAAAAACTGCAGGAACTTCAAACAGGCACTAGGAAACAGACTGAGAAACCAGAGTAAAACTTTCCCCTACAACCCGCTAACTTTGTGCTATATGAACGAAAGACTCTCCACATGCTCAGTTCTGAGAGATATGTGTGTGTGAAAGCCGTCCTTCACCTAGCTTGTTGGGAACACAAAGTTTATTTTCAGTTGCAAACTCCACTCCATATATATATAAGGGGAGGAACAAGCACCAACTCGATTTTACAGTGAAAACTGCAGGAACTTCAAACCGGTACTAGGAAACAGACTGAGAAACCAGAGTAAAAGTTTCCCCTGCAACCTGTTAACATTGATCTAGATGAACGAACGTCTCTCCACATGCTCAGTTCAGAGAGATATGTGTGTGTGAAAGCCGTCCTTCACCTAGCTTTTAGGGAACACAAAGTTTCTTTTCAGTTGCAATCTCCACTCCATACATATATATGGCGAGATATAGCACCAACACTTTTCTACAGTGAAAAGTGCAGGTACTTCAAATAGTCACTAGGAAATAGACTGAGAATACAGAGTAAACATTCCCCTGCAAACCGTTAACTTTGTGCTAGATGAACGAACGTCTCTACACATGCTCATTTCTGAGAGATAAGTGTGTGTGAAAGCCGTCCTTCACCTAGCTTGTTGGGAACACAAAGTTTCTTTTCAGTGGCAAACTCCACACCATAAATATATAAGTGGAAGAACTAGCTCCAACACGATTTTACAGAGAAACTGCAGGAATTTCAAACTGGCACTAGGAAACAGACTGAGAAAATAGAGTAAAAGTTTCCCCTGCAACCCGTTAACTTTGTACTAGATGAACGAACGTTTCTCCACATGCTCAGTTCTGAGAGATAAGTGAGTGTGAAAGCCGTCCTACATCTAGCTTGTTGGGAAAACAATGTTTCTTTTCATTTGCAAACACCAATCCATACATATATATGGGGAGAACTAGCACCAACTCGGTTTTACAGTGAAAAATGCAGAAACTTCAAACCGGCACTAGGAAACAGACTGAGAATACAGAGTAAAACTTTCCCCTACAACACGTTAACTTTGTGCTAGATGAACGAACGTCTCTCCAGATGCTCAATTCTGAGAGATAATTGTGTGTGAAAGCCGTCCTTCAACTAGATTTTTGGGAACACATTTTCTTTTCAATTGCAATCTCCACTCCATACATATATATGGCGAGAACTAGCACCAAAACTTTTTTACAGTGAGAAGTGCAGGAAATTCAAATCGGCACTAGGAAACAGACTGAGAAAACAGAGTAACACTTTCACCTGCAAACCGTTAACTTTGTGCTAGATGAACGAACGTCTCTCCACATGCTCAGTTCTGATAGATAAGTGTGTGTGAAATCCGTCTTTCACATAGCTTGTTGGGAACACAAAGTTTCTTTTCAGTTGCAAACTCCACTCCATACATATATAAGGGGAGGAACTAGCACCAACTCGGTTTTACAGAGAAAACTGCAGGAACTTCAAACCGGCACTAGGAAACAGACTGAGAACCAGAGTAAAAGTTTCCCCTGCAACCCGTTAACATTGTACTAGATGAAAGAACGTCTATCCACATGCTCAGTTCTGAGAGATAAGTGTGTGTGAAAGCCGTCCTTCATCTAGCCTGTTTTGAACACAAAGTTCCTTTTCAGTTGCAAACTCCACCCCATACATATATACGGGGAGGAACAAGCATCACCTCGGTTTTACAGTGAAAAGTGCAGGAACTTCCAACCGGCACTAGGAAACACACTGAGAAACCAGAGTTAAAGTTTCCCCAGCAACCCGTTAACTTTGTAGTAGATGAACGAACGTCTCTCCACATGCTCAGTTCTGAGAGATAATTGAGTGTGAAAGCCGTCCTACACATAGCTTGTTGGGAAAACAAAGTTTCTTTTCATTTGCAAACTCCAATCCATACATATATATGGGGAGAACTAGCACCAACTCGGTTTTAAGTGAAAACTGCAGAAAATTCAATCCGGCACTAGGAAACAGACTGAGAATCCAGAGTAAAACTTTCCCCTACAACCCGTTAACTTTGTGCTAGATGAAGGAACGTCTCTCCAGATGCTCAATTCTGAGAGATAATTGTGTGTGAAAGCCGTCCTTCACCTAGCTTGTTGGGAACACAGTTTCTTTTCAATTGCAATCTCCACTCCATACATATATATGGCGAGAACAAGCACCAACACTTTTTACAGTGAAAAGTGCAGGTACTTCAAATCGGCACTAGGAAACAGACTGAGAAAACAGAGTTAAACTTTCCCCTGCAAACCGTTAAATTTGTGCTAGATGAACGAACGTCTCTCCACATGATCAGTTCTGAGAGATAAGTGTGTGTGAAAGCCGTCCTTCACCTAGCTTGTTGGGAACACAAAGCTTCTTTTCATTTGCAAACTCCAATCAATACATATATAAGTGGAGGAACAAGCTCAAACTCGATTTTACAGAGAAAACTGCAGGAACTTCAAACAGGCACTAGGAAACAGACTGAGAAACCAGAGTAATAGTTTCCCCTGCAACCCGTTAACTTTGTACTAGATGAACAAACGTCTCTCCACATGCTCAATTCTGAGAGATAAGTGAGTGTCAAAGACGTCCTACACCTAACTTTTTGGGAAAACAAAGTTTCTTTTCATTTGCAAACTCCACTCCATACATATGTATGGGGAGAACTAGCACCAACTCGGTTTCACAGTGAAAACTGCAGAAACTTCAAACCGGCACTAGGAAACAAACTGAGAAACCAGAGTAAAACTTTCCCATACAACCCGTTATCTTTGTGCTAGATGAACGAACGTCTCTCCACATGCTCAGTTCTGAGAGATAATTGAGTGTGAAAGCCGTCCTACACATAGCTTGTTGGGAAAACAAAGTTTCTTTTCAGTTGCAAACTCCACTCCATACATATATATGGGGAGAACTAGCACCAACTCGGCTTTACAGTGAAAAATGCAGGAACATCAAACCGGCACTAGTAAACAGACTGAGAATCCAGAGTAAAACTTTCTCCTGCAACCCGTTTCCTTTGTGCTTTATGAAAGAACGTCACACCACATGCTCAGTTCTGAGAGATAACTGTGTGTGAAAGCCGTCCTTCACCTAGCTTGATGGGAACACAAAGTTTCTTTTCAGTTGCAAACTCCACTCCATACATATATATAGGGAGAACTAGCACCAACTCGGTTTTAATGGGAAAACTGCGTGAACTTCAAACCGACACTAGGAAACAGACTGAGAAACCAGAGAAAAATTTTCCCTGCAAAACGTTAACTTTGTACCAAATGAACGAACGTCACTGCCCATGCTCAGTTCTGAGAGATAAGTGAGTGTGAAAGCCGTCCTACACATAGCTTGTTGGGAACACAAAGTTGCTTTTCAGTTGCAAAGACCACTCCATACATATATAAGGGGAGGAACTAGCTCGAACTCGGTTTTACAGTGAAAACTGCAGAAACTTCATACCGGCACTAGGAAACAGATGAGAAACCAGAGTAAAACTTTCTCCTGCAACCCGTTCCCTTTGTGCTTGATGAAAGTACGTCACTCCACATGCTCAGTTCTGAGAGATAACTGTGTGTGAAAGCCGTCCTTCAACTAGCTTGATGGGAACACAAAGTTTCTTTTCAGTTGCAAACGCCACTCCATACAATATATGTAGGGAGAACTAGCACCAAATCGGTTTTTAATGTGAAAAGTGCAGGAACTTCAAACCGAAACTAGGAAACAGACTGAGAAACCAGAGTAAAATTTCCCCTGCAACCATTTAACTTTCTACTAGATGAACGAACGTCTCTCCACACGCTCAGTTCTGAGAGATAAGTGTGTGTGAAAGCCGTCCTTCACATAGCTTGTTGGGAACACAAAGTTTCTTTTCAGTTGCAAACTCCACTCCATACATATATAAGGGGAGGAACTAGCACCAACTCGTTTTTAGAGTGAAAACTGCAGGAACTTCAAAACGGCACTAGGAAACAGACTGAGAAACAGAGTAAAATTTTCCCTGCAACCCGATAATTTATTACCAAATGAACGAACGTTTCTCCACATGGTCAGTTCTGAGAGATAAATGTGTGTGAAAGCCGTCTTTCACCTAGCTTGCTGGGAACACAAAGTTTCTTTACATTTGCAAACTCCACCCCATACATATATATGTCGAGAACTAGCACCAAATATTTTTTACAGTGAAAACTGCAGGAACTTCAAATCGGCACTACGAAACAGACTGAGAAAACAGAGTAAATCTTTCCCCTGCAAACCGTTAACTTTGTGCTATATGAACGAAAGACTCTCCACATGCTCAGTTCTGAGAGATAACTGTGTGTGAAAGCCGTCCTTCACCTAGCTTGTTGGGAACACAGTTTCTTTTCAATTGCAAACTGCACTCCATACATATATATGGCGGGAATTAGCACCAAATCTTTTTTACAGTGAAAAGTGCAGGAAATTCAAATCGGCACTAGGAAACAGACTTAGAAAACAGAGAAAAACTTTCACCTGCAAACCGTTAACTTTGTGCTAGATGAACGAACGTCTCTCCACATGCTCAGTTCTGATAGATAAGTGTGTGTGAAATCCGTCTTTCACATAGCTTGTTGGGAACGCAAAGTTTCTTTTCAGTTGCAAAGTCCACTCCATACATATATATGGGGAGAACTAGTACTAACTCGGTTTTACAGTGAAAACTGCAGAAACTTCAAAACGGCACTAGGAAACAGACTGGGAAACCAGAGTAAAAGTTTCTCCTGCAACCCGTTATCTTTGTACTAGATGAACGAACGCCTCTCAACATGCTCAGTTCTGAGAGATTAGTGTGTGTGAAAGCCGTCCTTCACCTAGCTTTTTGGGAACACTAAGTTTCTTTTCAGTTGCAAACTCCACTCCATACATACTTATGGGGAGAACTAGCACCAACTCGGCTTTACAGTAAAAAATGCAGGAACTTCAAAACGGCACTCGGAAACAGACTGAGAAACCAGAGTAAAACTTTCCCATACAACCCATTACCTTTGTGCTAGATAAACGAACGTCTCTCCACATGCTCAGTTCGGAGAAATAAGTGAGTGCGAAAGCCGTCCTACACCTAGCCTGTTGGGAACACAAAGTTTCTTTTCAGTTGCAAACTCCACCCCATACATATATACGGGGAGGAACAAGCATCACCTCGGTTTTACAGTGAAAAGTGCAGGAACTTCCAACCGGCACTAGGAAACACACTGAGAAACCAGAGTAAAAGTTTCACCAGCAACCCGTTAACTTTGTACTAGATGAACGAACGTAACTCCCCATGCTCAGTTCTGAGAGATATTTGAGTGTGAAAGCCGACCTACACATAGCTTGTTTGGAACACAAAGATTCTTTTCAGTTGCAAACTCCAATCCATACATATATATTGGGAGAACTAGCACCAACACGGTTTTACAGTAAAAACTGCAGGAACTTCAAACAGGCACTAGGAAACAGACTGAGAAACCAGAGTAAAACTTTCCCCTACACCCCGCTAACTTTGTGCTATATGAACGAAAGACTCTCCACATGCTCAGTTCTGAGAGATATGTGTGTGTGAAAGCCGTCCTTCACCTAGCTTGTTGGGAACACAAAGTTTATTTTCAGTGGCAATCTCCACTCCATACATATATATGGCGAGATATAGCACCAACACTTTTCTACAGTGAAAAGTGCAGGTACTTCAAATAGTCACTAGGAAATAGACTGAGAATACAGAGTAAAACATTCCCCTGCAAACCGTTAACTTTGTGCTAGATGAACGAACGTCTCTACACATGCTCATTTCTGAGAGATAAGTGTGTGTGAAAGCCGTCCTTCACCTAGCTTGTTGGGAACACAAAGTTTCTTTTCAGTGGCAAACTCCACACCATAAATATATAAGTGGAAGAACTAGCTCCAACACGATTTTACAGAGAAAACTGCAGGAATTTCAAACTGGCACTAGGAAACAGACTGAGAAAATAGAGTAAAAGTTTCCCCTGCAACCCGTTAACTTTGTACTAGATGAACGAACGTTTCTCCACATGCTCAGTTCTGAGAGATAAGTGAGTGTGAAAGCCGTCCTACATCTAGCTTGTTGGGAAAACAATGTTTCTTTTCATTTGCAAACACCAATCCATACATATATATGGGGAGAACTAGCACCAACTCGGTTTTACAGTGAAAAATGCAGAAACTTCAAACCGGCACTAGGAAACAGACTGAGAATACAGAGTAAAACTTTCCCCTACAACACGTTAACTTTGTGCTAGATGAACGAACGTCTCTCCAGATGCTCAATTCTGAGAGATAATTGTGTGTGAAAGCCGTCCTTCAACTAGATTTTTGGGAACACATTTTCTTTTCAATTGCAATCTCCACTCCATACATATATATGGCGAGAACTAGCACCAAAACTTTTTTACAGTGAGAAGTGCAGGAAATTCAAATCGGCACTAGGAAACAGACTGAGAAAACAGAGTAACACTTTCACCTGCAAACCGTTAACTTTGTGCTAGATGAACGAACGTCTCTCCACATGCTCAGTTCTGATAGATAAGTGTGTGTGAAATCCGTCTTTCACATAGCTTGTTGGGAACACAAAGTTTCTTTTCAGTTGCAAACTCCACTCCATACATATATAAGGGGAGGAACTAGCACCAACTCGGTTTTACAGAGAAAACTGCAGGAACTTCAAACCGGCACTAGGAAACAGACTGAGAACCAGAGTAAAAGTTTCCCCTGCAACCCGTTAACATTGTACTAGATGAAAGAACGTCTATCCACATGCTCAGTTCTGAGAGATAAGTGTGTGTGAAAGCCGTCCTTCATCTAGCCTGTTTTGAACACAAAGTTCCTTTTCAGTTGCAAACTCCACCCCATACATATATACGGGGAGGAACAAGCATCACCTCGGTTTTACAGTGAAAAGTGCAGGAACTTCCAACAGGCACTAGGAAACACACTGAGAAACCAGAGTTAAAATTTCCCCAGCAACCCGTTAACTTTGTAGTAGATGAACGAACGTCTCTCCACATGCTCAGTTCTGAGAGATAATTGAGTGTGAAAGCCGTCCTACACATAGCTTGTTGGGAAAACAAAGTTTCTTTTCATTTGCAAACTCCAATCCATACATATATATGGGGAGAACTAGCACCAACTCGGTTTTAAGTGAAAACTGCAGAAAATTCAATCCGGCACTAGGAAACAGACTGAGAATCCAGAGTAAAACTTTCCCCTACAACCCGTTAACTTTGTGCTAGATGAAGGAACGTCTCTCCAGATGCTCAATTCTGAGAGATAATTGTGTGTGAAAGCCGTCCTTCACCTAGCTTGTTGGGAACACAGTTTCTTTTCAATTGCAATCTCCACTCCATACATATATATGGCGAGAACAAGCACCAACACTTTTTACAGTGAAAAGTGCAGGTACTTCAAATCGGCACTAGGAAACAGACTGAGAAAACAGAGTTAAACTTTCCCCTGCAAACCGTTAAATTTGTGCTAGATGAACGAACGTCTCTCCACATGATCAGTTCTGAGAGATAAGTGTGTGTGAAAGCCGTCCTTCACCTAGCTTGTTGGGAACACAAAGCTTCTTTTCATTTGCAAACTCCAATCAATACATATATAAGTGGAGGAACAAGCTCAAACTCGATTTTACAGAGAAAACTGCAGGAACTTCAAACAGGCACTAGGAAACAGACTGAGAAACCAGAGTAATAGTTTCCCCTGCAACCCGTTAACTTTGTACTAGATGAACAAACGTCTCTCCACATGCTCAATTCTGAGAGATAAGTGAGTGTCAAAGACGTCCTACACCTAACTTTTTGGGAAAACAAAGTTTCTTTTCATTTGCAAACTCCACTCCATACATATGTATGGGGAGAACTAGCACCAACTCGGTTTCACAGTGAAAACTGCAGAAACTTCAAACCGGCACTAGGAAACAAACTGAGAAACCAGAGTAAAACTTTCCCATACAACCCGTTATCTTTGTGCTAGATGAACGAACGTCTCTCCACATGCTCAGTTCTGAGAGATAATTGAGTGTGAAAGCCGTCCTACCCATAGCTTGTTGGGAACACAAAGTTTCTTTTCAGTTGCAAACTCCACTCCATACATATATATGGGGAGAACTAGCACCAACTCGGCTTTACAGTGAAAAATGCAGGAACATCAAACCGGCACTAGTAAACAGACTGAGAAACCAGAGTAAAACTTTCTCCTGCAACCCGTTTCCTTTGTGCTTTATGAAAGAACGTCACACCACATGCTCAGTTCTGAGAGATAACTGTGTGTGAAAGCCGTCCTTCACCTAGCTTGATGGGAACACAAAGTTTCTTTTCAGTTGCAAACTCCACTCCATACATATATATAGGGAGAACTAGCACCAACTCGGTTTTAATGGGAAAACTGCGTGAACTTCAAACCGACACTAGGAAACAGACTGAGAAACCAGAGAAAAATTTTCCCTGCAAAACGTTAACTTTGTACCAAATGAACGAACGTCACTGCCCATGCTCAGTTCTGAGAGATAATTGAGTGTGAAAGCCGTCCTACACATAGCTTGTTGGGAACACAAAGTTTCTTTTCAGTAGCAAACACCACTCCATACATATATAAGGGGAGGAACTAGCTCCAACTCGGTTTTACAGTGAAAACTGCAGAAACTTCATACCGGAACTAGGAAACAGACTGAGAACCCAGAGTAAAACTTTCTCCTGCAACCCGTTCCCTTTGTGCTAGATGAAAGAACGTCACTCCACATGCTCAGTTCTGAGACATAACTGTGTGTGAAAGCCGTCCTTCAGCTAGATTGATGGGAACACAAAGTTTCTTTTCAGTTGCAAACGCCACTCCATACATATATGTAGGGAGAACTAGCATGAAATCGGTTTTAATGTGAAAAGTGCAGGAACTTCAAACCGACACTAGGAAACAGACTGAGAAACCAGAGTAAAATTTCCCCTGCAACCATTTAACTTTGTACTAGATGAACGAAAGTCTCTACACACGCTCAGTTCTGAGAGATAAGTGTGTGTGAAAGCCGTCCTTCACCTAGCTTGTTGGGAACACAAAGTTTCTTTTCAGTTGCAAACTCCACTCCATACATATATAAGGGGAGGAATTAGCACCAACTCGTTTTTAGAGTGAAAGCTGCAGGAACTTCAAAACGGCACTAGGAAACAGACTGAGAAACCAGAGTAAAATTTTCCCTGCAACCCGTTAACTTTGTACCAAATGAACGAACGTTTCTCCACATGGTCAGTTCTGAGAGATAAATGTGTGTGAAAGCCGTCCTTCAGCTAGCTTGTTGGGAACACAAAGTTTCTTTTCAGTTGCAATCTCCACTCCATACATATATATGTCGAGAACTAGCACCAACTCTTTTTTACAGTGAAAACTGCAGGAACTTCAAATCGGCACTACGACACAGACTGAGAAAACAGAGTAAAACTTTCCCCTGCAAACCGTTAACTTTGTGCTATATGAACGAAAGACTCTCCACATGCTCATTTCTGAGAGATAACTGTGTGTGAAAGCCGTCCTTCACCTAGCTTGTTGGGAACACAAAGTCTATTTTCAGTTGCAAACTCCACTCCATACATATATATGGGGAGAACTAGCACCAACACGGTTTTACAGTGAAAACTGCAGGAACTTCAAACCGGCACTAGGAAACAGACTGAGAAACCAGAGTAAAACTTTCCCCTAAAACCCGCTAACGTTGTGCTAGATGAACGAACGTCTCTCCACATGCTCAGTTCTGAGAGATAAGTGTGTGTGAAATCCGTCTTTCACATAGCTTGTTGGGAACACAAAGTTTCTTTTCAGTTGCAAATTCCACCCCATACATATATACGGGGAGGAACAAGCATCACCTCGGTTTTACAGTGAAAAGTGCAGGAACATCCAACCGGCACTAGGAAACACAATGAGAAACCAGAGTTAAAGTTTCCCCAGCAACCCGTTAACTTTGTAGTAGATGAACGAACGTCTCTCCACATGCTCAGTTCTGAGAGATAATTGAGTGTGAAAGCCGTCCTACACATAGCTTGTTGGGAACACAAAGTTTCTTTTCATTTGCAAACTCCAATCCATACATATATATGGGGAGAACTAGCACCAACTCGGTTTTAAGTGAAAACTGCAGAAAATTCAAACCGGCACTAGGAAACAGACTGAGAATCCAGAGTAAAACTTTCCCCTACAACCCGTTAACTTTGTGCTAGATGAACGAACGTCTCTCCAGATGCTCAATTCTGAGAGATAATTGTGTGTGAAAGCCGTCCTTCACCTAGCTTGTTGGGAACACAGTTTCTTTTCAATTAAATCTCCACTCCATACATATATATGGCGAGAACAAGCACCAACACTTTTTACAGTGAAAAGTGCAGGTACTTCAAATCGGCACTAGGAAACAGACTGAGAAAACAGAGTAAACTTTCCCCTGCAAACCGTTAAATTTGTGCTAGATGAACGAACGTCTCTCCACATGATCAGTTCTGAGAGATAAGTGTGTGTGAAAGCCGTCCTTCACCTAGCTTGTTGGGAACACAAAGTTTCTTTTCATTTGCAAACTCCAATCAATACATATATAAGTGGAGGAACAAGCTCCAACTCGATTTTACAGAGAAAACTGCAGGAACTTCAAACAGGCACTAGGAAACAGACTGAGAAACCAGAGTAATAGTTTCCCCTGCAACCCGTTAACTTTGTGCTAGATGAACAAACGTCTCTCCACATGCTCAATTCTGAGAGATAAGTGAGTGTCAAAGACGTCCTACACCTAACTTTTTGGGAAAACAAAGTTTCTTTTCATTTGCAAACTCCACTCCATACATATGTATGGGGAGAACTAGCGCCAACTCGTTTTTACAGTGAAAACTGCAGAAACTTCAAACCGGCACTAGGAAACAAACTGAGAAACCAGAGTAAAACTTTCCCATACAACCCGTTATCTTTGTGCTAGATGAACGAACGTCTCTCCACATGCTCAGTTCTGAGAGATAAGTGTGTGTGAAATCCGTACTTCAACTAGCCTGTTGGGAACACAAAGTTTCTTTTCAGTTGCAAACACCACCCCATACATATATATACGGGGAGGAACAAGCACCACCTCGGTTTTACAGTGAAAACTGCAGGAACTTCAAACCGGCACTAGGAAACAGACTGAGAAACCAGAGTAAAAGATTCCCCTACAACCCGTTAACTTTGTACTAGATGAACGAACGTCACTCCACATGCTCAGTTCTGAGAGATAATTGAGTGTGAAAGCCGTCCTACACATAGCTTGTTGGGAAAACAAAGTTTCTTTTCAGTTGCAAACTCCACTCCATACATATATATGGGGAGGACTAGCACCAACTCGGCTTTACAGTGAAAAATGCAGGAACATCAAACCGGCACTAGTAAACAGACTGAGAAACCAGAGTAAAAGTTTCCCCTGCAACCCGTTATCTTTGTGCTAGATGAACGAACGTCTCTCCACATGCTCAGTTCTGAGAGATAAGTGTGTGTGAAAGCCGTCCCTCATCTAGCTTGTTGGGAACACAAAGTTTCTTTTCAGTTGCAAACACCATTCCATACATATATAAGGGGAGGAACTAGCTCCAACTCGGTTTTACAGTGAAAACTGCAGGAACTTCTTACCGGCACTAGAAAACAGATGAGAACCCAGAGTAAAACTTTCTCCTGCAACCCGTTTCCTTTGTGCTTTATGAAAGAACGTCACACCACATGCTCAGTTCTGAGAGATAACTGTGTGTGAAAGCCGTCCTTCACCTAGCTTGATGGGAACACAAAGTTTCTTTTCAGTTGCAAGCTCCACTCCATACATATATATAGGGAGAACTAGCACCAACTCGGTTTTAATGGGAAAACTGCGTGAACTTCAAACCGACACTACGAAACAGACTGAGAAACCAGAGAAAAATTTTCCCTGCAAAACGTTAACTTTGTACCAAATGAACGAACGTCACTCCCCATGCTCAGTTCTGAGAGATAATTGAGTGTGAAAGCCGTCCTACACATAGCTTGTTGGGAACACAAAGTTTCTTTTCTGTTGCAAACACCACTCCATACATATATAAGGGGAGGAACTAGCTCCAACTCGGTTTTACAGTGAAAACTGCAGAAACTTCATACCGGAACTAGGAAACAGACTGAGAACCCAGAGTAAAACTTTCTCCTGCAACCCGTTCCCTTTGTGCTAGATGAAAGAACGTCACTCCACATGCTCAGTTCTGAGACATAACTGTGTGTGAAAGCCGTCCTTCAGCTAGATTGATGGGAACACAAAGTTTCTTTTCAGTTGCAAACGCCACTCCATACATATATGTAGGGAGAACTAGCACCAAATCGGTTTTAATGTGAAAAGTGCAGGAACTTCAAACCGACACTAGGAAACAGACTGAGAAACCAGAGTAAAATTTCCCCTGCAACCATTTAACTTTGTACTAGATGAACGAAAGTCTCTACACACGCTCAGTTCTGAGAGATAAGTGTGTGTGAAAGCCGTCCTTCACCTAGCTTGTTGGGAACACAAAGTTTCTTTTCAGTTGCAAACTCCACTCCATACATATATAAGGGGAGGAACTAGCACCAACTCGTTTTTAGAGTGAAAGATGCAGGAACTTCAAAACGGCACTAGGAAACAGACTGAGAAACCAGAGTAAAATTTTCCCTGCAACCCGTTAACTTTGTACCAAATGAACGAACGTTTCTCCACATGGTCAGTTCTGAGAGATAAATGTGTGTGAAAGCCGTCCTTCACCTAGCTTGTTGGGAACACAAAGTTTCTTTTCATTTGCAATCTCCACTCCATATATATATATGTCGAGAACTAGCACCAACTCTTTTTTACAGTGAAAACTGCAGGAACTTCAAATCGGCACTACGACACAGACTGAGAAAACAGAGTAAAACTTTCCCCTGCAAACCGTTAACTTTGTGCTATATGAACGAAAGGCTCTCCACATGCTCAGTTCTGAGAGATAACTGTGTGTGAAAGCCGTCCTTCACCTAGCTTGTTGGGAACACAAAGTCTCTTTTCATTTGCAAACTCCACTCCATACATATATATGGGGAGAACTAGCACCAACACGGTTTTACAGTGAAAACTGCAGGAACTTCAAACCGGCACTAGGAAACAGACTGAGAAACCAGAGTAAAACTTTCCCCTAAAACCCGCTAACGTTGTGCTAGATGAACGAACGTCTCTCCACATGCTCAGTTCTGAGAGATAATTGAGTGTTAAAGCCATCCTTCACCTAGCTTGTTGGGAACACAAGTTTCTTTTCAGTTGCAAACACCACTCCATACATATATAAGGGGAGGAACTAGCTCCAACTCTTTTTTACAGTGAAAACTGCAGAAACTTCATACCGGAACTAGGAAACAGACTGAGAACCCAGAGTAAAACTTTCTCCTGCAACCCGTTCCCTTTGTGCTAGATGAAAGAACGTCACTCCACATGCTCAGTTCTGAGAGATTACTGTGTGTGAAAGCCGTCCTTCAGCTAGATTGATGGGAACACAAAGTTTCTTTTCAGTTGCAAACGCCACTCCATACATATATGTAGGGAGAACTAGCACCAAATCGGTTTTAATGTGAAAAGTGCAGGAACTTCAAACCGACACTAGGAAACAGACTGAGAAACCAGAGTAAAATTTCCCCTGCAACCATTTAACTTTGTACTAGATGAACGAAAGTCTCTACACACGCTCAGTTCTGAGAGATAAGTGTGTTTGAAAGCCGTCCTTCACCTAGCTTGTTGGGAACACAAAGTTTCTTTTCAGTTGCAAACTCCACTCCATACATATATAAGGGGAGGAACAAGCACCAACTCGTTTTTAGAGTGAAAGCTGCAGGAACTTCAAAACGGCACTAGGAAACAGACTGAGAAACCAGAGTAAAATTTTCCCTGCAACCCGTTAACTTTGTACCAAATGAACGAACGTTTCTCCACATGGTCTGTTCTGAGAGATAAATGTGTGTGAAAGCCGTCCTTCACCTAGCTTGTTGGGAACACAAAGTTTCTTTTCATTTGCAAACTCCACTCCATACATATATATGTCGAGAACTAGCACCAACTCTTTTTTACAGTGAAAACTGCAGGAACTTCAAATCGGCACTACAACACAGACTGAGAAAACAGAGTAAAACTTTCCCCTGCAAACCGTTAACTTTGTGCTATATGAACGAAAGACTCTCCACATGCTCAGTTCTGAGAGATAACTGTGTGTGAAAGCCGTCCTTCACCTAGCTTATAGGGAACACAAAGTCTCTTTTCAGTTGCAAACTCCACTCCATACATATATATGGGGGAGAACTAGCACCAACACGGTTTTACAGTGAAAACTGCAGGAACTTCAAACCGGCACTAGGAAACAGACTGAGAAACCAGAGTAAAACTTTCCCCTAAAACCCGCTAACGTTGTGCTAGATGAACGAACGTCTCTCCACATGCTCAGTTCTGAGCGATAAGTGTGTGTGAAAGCCGTCCTTCACCTAGCATGTTGGGAACACAAAGATTCTTTTCAGTTGCAAACTCCACTCCTTACATATATATTGGGAGAACTAGCACCAACTCGGTTTTACAGTGAAAACTGCAGGAACTTCAAACCGGCACTAGGAAACAGACTGAGAAAACAGAGTAAAACTTTCCCCTGCAAACCGTTAACTTTGTGCTATATGAACGAAAGACTCTCCACATGATCAGTTCTGACAGATAAGTGTGTGTGAAAGCCGTCCTTCACCTAGCTTGTTGGGAACACAAAGTTTCTTTTCATTTGCAAACTCCAATCAATACATATATAAGTGGAGGAACTAGCTCCAACTCGGTTTTACAGTGAAAACTGCAGGAACTTCTTACCGGCACTAGGAAACAGATGAGAACCCAGAGTAAAACTTTCTCCTGCAACCCGTTTCCTTTGTGCTTTATGAAAGAACGTCACACCACATGCTCAGTTCTGAGAGATAACTGTGTGTGAAAGCCGTCCTTCACCTAGCTTGATGGGAACACAAAGTTTCTTTTCAGTTGCAAACTCCACTCCATACATATATATAGGGAGAACTAGCACCAACTTGGTTTTAATGGGAAAACTGCGTGAACTTCAAACCGACACTAGGAAACAGACTGAGAAACCAGAGAAAAATTTTCCCTGCAAAACGTTAACTTTGTACCAAATGAACGAACGTCTCTCCACATGGTCAGTTCTGAGAGAAAAATGTGTGTGAAAGCCGTCTTTCACCTAGCTTTTTGGGAACACAAAGATTCTTTTCATTTGCAAACTCCACTCCACACATATATAAGGGGAGGTACAAGCACCAACTCGGTTTTACAGAGAAAACTGCAGGAACTTCAAACCGGCACTAGGAAACAGACTGAGAAACCAGAGTAAAAGTTTCCCCTGCAACCCGTTATCTTTGTACTAGATGAACGAACGTCACTCCCCATGCTCAGTTCTGAGAGATAATTGAGTGTGAAAGCCGTCCTTCAACTAGCTTGTTGGGAACACAAAGTTTCTTTTCAGTTGCAAACACCACTCCATACATATATAAGGGGAGGAACTAGCTCCAACTCGGTTTTACAGTGAAAACTGCAGAAACTTCATACCGGAACTAGGAAACAGACTGAGAACCCAGAGTAAAACTTTCTCCTGCAACCCGTTCCCTTTGTGCTAGATGAAAGAACGTCACTCCACATGCTCAGTTCTGAGAGATTACTGTGTGTGAAAGCCGTCCTTCAGCTAGATTGATGGGAACACAAAGTTTCTTTTCAGTTGCAAACTCCACTCAATACATATATGTAGGGAGATCTAGCACCAAATCGGTTTTAATGTGAAAAGTGCAGGAACTTCAAACCGACACTAGGAAACAGACTGAGAAACCAGAGTAAAATTTCCCCTGCAAACATTTAACTTTGTACTAGATGAACGAAAGTCTCTACACACGCTCAGTTCTGAGAGATTAGTGTGTGTGAAAGCCGTCCTTCACCTAGCTTGTTGGGAACACAAAGTTTCTTTTCAGTTGCAAATTCCACTCCATACATATATAAGGGGAGGAACTAGCACCAACTCGTTTTTAGAGTGAAAGCTGCAGGAACTTCAAACGGCACTAGGAAACAGACTGAGAAACCAGAGTAAAATTTTCCCTGCAACCCGTTAACTTTGTACCAAATGAACGAACGTTTCTCCACATGGTCAGTTCTGAGAGATAAATGTGTGTGAAAGCCGTCCTTCACCTAGCTTGTTGGGAACACAAAGTTTCTTTTCAGTTGCAATCTCCACTCCATACATATATATGTCGAGAACTAGCACCAACTCTTTTTTACAGTGAAAACTGCAGGAACTTCAAATCGGCACTACGACACAGACTGAGAAAACAGAGTAAAACTTTCCCCTGCAAACCGTTAACTTTGTGCTATATGAACGAAAGACTCTCCACATGTTCAGTTCTGAGAGATAACTGTGTGTGAAAGCCGTCCTTCACCTAGCTTGTTGGGAACACAAAGTCTCTTTTCAGTTGCAAACTCCACTCCATACATATATATGGGGAGAACTAGCACCAACACGGTTTTACAGTGAAAACTGCAGGAACTTCAAACCGGCACTAGGAAACAGACTGAGAAACCAGAGTAAAACTTTCCCCTAAAACCCGCTAACGTTGTGCTAGATGAACGAACGTCTCTCCACATGCTCAGTTCTGAGAGATAATTGAGTGTGAAAGCCGTCCTACACATAGCTTGTTGGGAACACAAAGTTTCTTTTCAGTTGCAAACACCACTCCATACATATATAAGGGGAGGAACTAGCTCCAACTCGGTTTTACAGTGAAAACTGCAGAAACTTCATACCGGAACTAGGAAACAGACTGAAAACCCAGAGTAAAACTTTCTCCTGCAACCCGTTCCCTTTGTGCTAGATGAAAGAACGTCACTCCACATGCTCAGTTCTGAGAGATAACTGTGTGTGAAAGCCGTCCTTAAGCTAGATTGATGGGAACACAAAGTTTCTTTTCAGTTGCAAACGCCACTCCATACATATATGCAGGGAGAACTAGCACCAAATCGGTTTTAATGTGAAAAGTGCAGGAACTTCAAACCGACACTAGGAAACAGACTGAGAAACCAGAGTAAAATTTCCCCTGCAACCATTTAACTTTGTACTAGATGAACGAAAGTCTCTACACACGCTCAGTTCTGAGAGATAAGTGTGTGTGAAAGCCGTCCTTCACCTAGCTTGTTGGGAACACAAAGTTTCTTTTCAGTTGCAAACTCCACTCCATACATATATAAGGGGAGGAACTAGCACCAACTCGTTTTTAGAGTAAAAGCTGCAGGAACTTCAAAACGGCACTAGGAAACAGACTGAGAAACCAGAGTAAAATTTTCCCTGCAACTCGTTAACTTTGTACCAAATGAACGAACGTTTCTCCACATGGTCTGTTCTGAGAGATAAATGTGTGTGAAAGCCGTCCTTCACCTAGCTTGTTGGGAACACAAAGTTTCTTTTCATTTGCAAACTCCACTCCATACATATATATGTCGAGAACTAGCACCAACCCTTTTTTACAGTGAAAACTGCAGGAACTTCAAATCGGCACTACGACACAGACTGAGAAAACAGAGTAAAACTTTCCCCTGCAAACCGTTAACTTTGTGCTATATGAACGAAAGACTCTCCACATGCTCAGTTCTGAGAGATAACTGTGTGTGAAAGCCGTCCTTCACCTAGCTTGTTGGGAACACAAAGTCTCTTTTCAGTTGCAAATTCCACTCCATACATATATATGGGGAGAACTAGCACCAACACGGTTTTACAGTGAAAACTGCAGGAACTTCAAACCGGCACTAGGAAACAGACTGAGAAACCAGAGTAAAACTTTCCCCTAAAACCCGCTAACGTGGTGCTAGATGAACGAACGTCTCTCCACATGCTCAGTTCTGAGCGATAAGTGTGTGTGAAAGCCGTCCTTCACCTAGCTTGTTGGGAACACAAAGATTCTTTTCAGTTGCAAACTCCACTCGATACATATATATTGGGAGAATTAGCACCAACTCGGTTTTACAGTGAAAACTGCAGGAACTTCAAACCGGCACTAGGAAACTGAGAAACCAGAGTAAAACTTTCCACTACAACCCGCTAACTTTGTGCTATATGAACGAAAGACTCTCCACATGCTCAGTTCTGAGAGATAACTGTGTGTGAAAGCCGTCCTTCACCTAGCTTGTTGGGAACACAAAGTTTCTTTTCAGTGGCAAACTCCACTCCATATATATATAAGTGGAGGAACTAGCTCCAACACGATTTTACAGAGAAAACTGCAGGAACTTCAAACTGGCACTAGGAAACAGACTGAGAAAACAGAGTAAAAGTTTCCCCTGCAACCCGTTAACTTTGTACTAGATGAACGAACGTTTCTCCACATGCTCAGTTCTGAGTGATAAGTGAGTGTGAAAGCCGTCCTACATCTAGCTTGTTGGGAAAACAAAGTTTCTTTTCATTTGCATACTCCAATCCATACATATATATGGGGAGAACTAGCACCAACTCGGTTTTACAGTGAAAATTGCAGAAACTTCAAACCGGCACTAGGAAACAGACTGAGAATCCAGAGTAAAACTTTCCCCTACAACCCGTTAACTTTGTGCTAGATGAACGAACGTCTCTCCAGATGCTCAATTCTGAGAGATAAGTGTGTGTTAAAGCCGTCCTTCATCTAGGTTGTTGGGAACACAGATTCTTTTCAATTGCAAACTCCGCTCCATACATACATATGGCGAGAACTAGCACCAAATCTTTTTTACAGTGAAAAGTGCAGGAAATTCAAATCGGCATTAGGAAACAGACTGAGAAAACAGAGTAAAACTTTCACCTGCAAACCGTTAACTTTGTGCTAGATGAACGAACGTCTCTCCACATGCTCAGTTCTGATAGATAAGTGTGTGTGAAAGCCGTCCTTCACCTAGCTTGTTGGGAACACAAAGTTTCTTTTCAGTTGCAAAGTCCACTCCATACATATATATGGGGAGAAATAGTACCAACTCGGTTTTACAGTGAAAACTGCAGAAACTTCAAAACGGCACTAGGAAACAGACTGTGAAACCAGAGTAAAAGTTTCTCCTGCAACCCGTTATCTTTGTGCTAGATGAACGAACGCCTCTCCACATGCTCAGTTCTGAGAGATAAGTGTGTGTGAAAGCCGTCCTTCACCTAGCTTTTTGGGAACACAAAGTTTCTTTTCAGTTGCAAACTCCACTCCATACATATATAAGGGGAGGAACTAGCACCTACTGGGTTTTACAGAGAAAACTGCAGGAACTTCAAACCGGCTCTAGGAAACAGACTGAGAAACCAGAGTAAAACTTTCCCCTGCAACCCGTTAACATTGTACTAGATGAACGAACGTCTCTCCACATGCTCAGTTCTGAGAGATAATTGAGTGTGAAAGCCGTACTACACATAGCTTGTTGGGAACACAAAGTTTGTTTTAAGTTGCAAACTTCATTCCATACATACTTATGGGGAGAACTAGCACCAAGTCGGCTTTACAGTGAAAAATGCAGGAACTTCAAACGGCACTAGGAAACAGACTGAGAATCCAGAGTAAAACTTTCCATACAACCCATTATCTTTTTGCTAGATGAACAAACGTCTCTCCACATGCTCAGTTCTGAGAGATAAGTGTGTGTGAAAGCCGTCCTTCACCTAGCCTGTTGGGAACACAAAGTTTCTTTTCAGTTGCAAACTCCACCCCATACATATATACGGGGAGGAACAAGCATCACCTCGGTTTTACAGTGAAAAGTGCAGGAACTTCCAACCGGCACTAGGAAACACACTGAGAAACCAGAGTAAAAGTTTCCCCAGCAACCCGTTAACTTTGTACTAGATGAACGAACGTCACTCCCCATGCTCAGTTCTGAGAGATAATTGAGTGTGAAAGCCGACCTACACATAGCTTGTTGGGAACACAAAGTTTCTTTTCAGTTGTAAACTCCACTCCATACATATATATGGGGAGAACTAGCACCAACTCGGCTTTACAGTGAAAAATGCAGGAACTTCAAACCAGCACTAGGAAACAGACTGAGAAACCAGAGTAATACTTTCACCTACAACCCTCTAACTTTGTGCTATATGAACGAACGTCTCTCCACATGCTCAGTTCTGAGATATAAGTGTGTGTGAAAGCCGCCCTTCACCTAGCTTGTTGGGAACACAATGTTTCTTTTCAGTTGCAAACTCCACTCCATACATATATATGGGGAGAACAAGCACCAACTCAGTTTTACAGTGAAAACTGCAGGAACTTCAAACCGCTACTAGGAAAAAGACTGAGAAACCAGAGTAAAAGTTTCCCCTGCAACCCGTTAACTTTGAACTAGATGAACGAACGTCTCTCCACATGCTCAGTTCAGAGAGATATGTGTGTGTGAAAGCCGTCCTTCACCTAGCTTTTAGGGAACACAAGTTTCTTTTCAGTTGCAATCTCCACTCCATACATATATATGGCGAGATCTAGCACCAACACTTTTTTACAGTGAAAAGTGCAGGTACTTCATATAGTCACTAGGAAATAGACTGAGAATAGAGAGTCAAATATTCCCCTGCAAACCGTTAACTTTCTGCTAGATGAACGAACGTCTCAACATATGCTCATTTCTGAGAGATAAATGTGTGTGAAAGCCGTCCTTCACCTAGCTTGTTGGGAACACAAAGTTTCTTTTCAGTGGCAAACTCAAATCCATAAATATATAAGTGGAGGAACTAGCTCCAACACGATTTTACAGAGAAAACTGCAGGAACTTCAAACTGGCACTAGGAAACAGACTGAGAAACCAGAGTAAAAGTTTCCCCTGCAACCCGTTAACTTTGTACTAGATGAACGAAAGTTTCTCCACATGCTCAGTTCTGAGAGATAAGTGAGTGTGAAAGCCGTTCTACATCTAGCTTGTTGGGAAAACAAATTTTCTTTTCATTTGCAAACTCTAATCCATACATATATATGGGGACAACTAGCACCAACTCGGTTTTACAGTGAAAATTGCAGAAACTTCAAAACGGCCCTAGGAAACAGACTGAGATTCCAGAGTAAATCTTTCCCCTACAACCCTTTAACTTTGTGCTAGATGAACGAACGTCTCTCCAGATGCTCAATTCTGAGAGATAAGTGTGTGTTAAAGCCGTCCTTCACCTAGCTTGTTGGGAACACAGATTCTTTTCAATTGCAAACTCCACTCCATTCATACATATGGCGAGAACTAGCACCAAATCTTTTTTACAGTGAAAAGTGCAGGAAATTCAAATCGGCATTAGGAAACAGACTGGGAAAACAGAGTAAAACTTTCACCTGCAAACCGTTAACTTTGTGCTAGATGAACGAACGTCTCTCCACATGCTCAGTTCTGATAGATAAGTGTGTGTGAAAGCCGTCCTTCAATTAGCTTGTTGGGAACACAAAGTTTCTTTTCAGATGCAAAGTCCACTCCATACATATATATGGGGAGAACTAGTACCAACTCGGTTTTACAGTGAAAACTGCAGGAACTTCAAAACGGCACTAGGAAACAGACTGAGAACCCAGAGTAAAAGTTTCTCCTGCAACCCGTTATCTTTGTGCTAGATGATCGAACGCCTCTCCACATGCTCAGTTCTGAGAGATAAGTGTGTGTGAAAGCCGTCCTTCACCTAGCTTTTTGGGAACACAAAGTTTCTTTTCAGTTGCAAACTCCACTCCATACATATATAAGGGGAGGAACAAGCACCAACTGGGTTTTACAGAGAAAACTGCAGGAACTTCAAACCGGCACTAGGAAACAGACTGAGAAACCAGAGTAAAACTTTCCACTGCAACCCGTTAACATTGTACTAGATGAACGAACGTCTCTCCACATGCTCAGTTCTGAGAGATAATTGAGTGTGAAAGCCGTCCTACACATAGCTTGTTGGGAATACAAAGTTTCTTTTAAGTTGCAAACTCCACTCCATACATACTGATGGGGAGAACTAGCACCAAATCGGCTTTACAGTGAAAAATGCAGGAACTTCAAAACGGCACTAGGAAACAGACTGAGAAACCAGAGTAAAACTTTCAAATACAACCCATTATCTTTGTGCTAGATGAACGAAAGTCTCTCCACATGCTCAGTTCTGAGAGATAAGTGTGTGTGAAAGCCGTCCTTCACCTAGCCTGTTGGGAACACAAAGTTTCTTTTCAGTTGCAAACTCCACCCCATACATATATAAGGGGAGGAACAAGCATCACCTCGGTTTTACAGTGAAAAGTGCAGGAACTTCCAACCGGCACTAGGAAACACACTGAGAAACCAGAGTAAAAGTTTCCCCAGCAACCCGTTAACTTTGTACTAGATGAACGAACGTCACTCCACATGCTTAGTTCTGAGAGATTATTGAGTGTGAAAGCCGACCTACACATAGTTTGTTGGGAACACAAAGTTTCTTTTCAGTTGCAAACTCCACTCCATACATATATATGGGGAGAACTAGCACCAACTCTGCTTTACAGTGAAAAATGCAGGAACTTCAAACCAGCACTAGGAAACAGACTGAGAAACCAGAGTAAAACTTTCACCTACAACCCGCTAACTTTGTGCTATATGAACGAACGTCTCTCCACATGCTCAGTTCTGAGATATAAGTGTGTGTGAAAGCCGCCCTTCACCTAGCTTGTTGGGAACACAATGTTTCTTTTCAGTTGCAAACTCCACTCCATACATATATATGGGGAGAACAAGCACCAACTCAGTTTTACAGTGAAAACTGCAGGAACTTCAAACCGGTACTAGGAAAAAGACTGAGAAACCAGAGTAAAAGTTTCCCCTGCAACCCGTTAACTTTGAACTAGATGAACGAACGTCTCTCCACATGCTCAGTTCTGAGAGATATATGTGTGTGAAAGCCGTCCTTCAACTAGCTTGTTGGGAACACAAATTTTCTTTTCAGTTGCAATCTCCACTCCATACATATACATGGCGAGAACTAGCACCAACACTTTTTTACAGTGAAAAGTGCAGGTACTTCAAATCGTCACTAGGAAACAGACTGAGAAAACAGAGTAAAACTTTCCCCTGCAAACCGTTAACTTTGTGCTAGATGAACGAACGTCTCTCCACATGCTCAGTTCAGAGAGATAAGTGTGTGTGAAAGCCGTACTTCACCTAGCTTGTTGGGAACACAAAGTTTCTTTTCAGTTGCAAACACCACTCAATAAATATATAAGTGGAGGTACAAGCTCCAACTCGATTTTACATTGAAATCTGTAGGAACTTCAAACCGGCACTAGGAAACAGACTGAGATACCAGAGTAAAACTTTTCCATACACCCGTTATGTTTGTGCTAGATGAACGAAAGTCACTCCCCATGCTCAGTTCTGAGAGATAAGTGTGTGTGAAAGCCGTCCTTCACTTAGCTTGTTGGGAACACAAAGTTTCTTTTCAGTTGCAAACCGCACTCCATACTTATATATGGGGAGAACTAGTACCAACTCGGTTTTACAGTGAAAACTGCAGGAACTTCAAAACGGCACTAGGAAACAGACTGAGAAACCAGAGTAAAAGTTTCTCCTGCAAACCGTTACCTTTTTGCTAGATGAACGAACGTCTCTCCACATGCTCAGTTCTGAGAGATAAGTGTGTGTGAAAGCCGTCCTTCACCTAGCCTGTTGGGAACACCAAGTTTGTTTTCAGTTGCAAACTCCACTCCATACATATATACGGGGAGGAACAAACACCACCTCGGTTTTACAGTGATAACTGTAGGAACTTCAAACCGGCACTAGGAAACAGACTGAGAAACCAGAGTAAAAGTTTCCCCTGCAACCCGTTAACTTTGTACTAGATGAACGAAAGTCACTCCCCATGCTCAGTTCTGAGAGATAATTGAGTGTGAAAGCCGTCCTACACATAGCTTGTTGGGAACACAAAGTTTCTTTTCATTTGCAAACACCAATCCATACATATATTAGTGGAGGAACTAGCTCCAACTCGGTTTTACAGTGAAAACTGCAGGAACTTCATACCGGCACTAGGAAACAGATGAGAACCCAGAGTAAAACTTTCTCCTGCAACACGTTCCCTTTGTGCTAGATGAAAGAAAGTCACTCCACATGCTCAGTTCTGAGAGATAACTGTGTATGAAAGCCGTCCTTCACCTAGCTTGATGGGAACACAAAGTTTCTTTTCAGATGCAAACGCCACTCCATACATATATATAGGGAAAACTAGCACCAAATCGGTTTTAATGTGAAAACTGCAGGAACTTCAAACCGACACTAGGAAACAGACTGAGAAACCAGAGTAAAATTTCCCCTGCAACCCGTTAACTTTGTACTAGATGAACGAACGTCTCTCCACATGCTCAGTTCTGAGAGATAATTGTGTGTGAAAGCCGTCCTTCAACTAGCTTGTTGAGAACACAAAGTTTCTTTTCAGTTGCAAACTCCACTCCATACATATATAAGAGGAGGAACTAGCACCAACTCGTTTTTAGAGTGAAAGCTGCAGGAAATTCAAAACGGCACTAGGAAACAGAGTGAGAAAACAGAGTAAAATTTTCCCTGCAACCCGTTAACTTTGTACCAAATGAACGAACGTTTCTCCACATGGTCAGTTCTGAGAGATAAATGTGTGTGAAAGCCGTCCTTCACCTAGCTTGTTGGGAACACAAAGTTTCTTTTCAGTTGCAAACTCCACTCCATACATATATATGTCGAGAACTAGCACCAACTCTTTTTTACACTGAATACTGCAGGAACTTCAAATCGGCACTACGAAACAGATTGAGAAAACAGAGTAAAAGTTTCCCCTGCAAACCGTTAACTTTGTGCTAGATGAACGAACTTCTCTCCACATGCTCAATTCTGAGAGATAACTGTGTGTGAAAGCCGTCCTTCACCTAGCTTGTTGGGAACACAGTTTCTTTTCTGTTGCAAACTCCACTCCATACATATATAAGGGGAGGAACTAGCTCCAACTCTGTTTTACAGAGAAAACAGCAGGAACTTCAAACCGGCACTAGGAAACAGACTGAGAAAACATAGTAAAAGTTTCCCTCAACCCGTTATCTTTGTACTAGATGAACGAACATCTCTCCACATGCTCAGTTCTGAGAGCTAACTGTGTGTGAAAGCCGTCCTTCCCTTAGCTTGTTGGGAACACAAAGTTTATTTTCAGTAGCAAACTCCACTCCATACATATATATGGGGAGAACTAGCACCAACTAGATTTTACAGTGAAAACTGCAGTAACTTCAAACCGGCAGTAGGAAACAGACTGAGAAACCAGAGTAAAACTTTCCCATACAACCCGTTATCTTTGTGCTAGATGAACGAACGTCTCTCCACATGCTCAGTTCTGAGAGGTAATTGTGTGTGAAAGCCGTTCTTCAACTAGCTTGTTGGGAACACAAAGTTTCTTTTCAGTTGCAAACTCCACTCCATACATATATAAGGGGAAGGACTAGCACCAACTCGGTTTTACAGTGAAAATTGCAGGAACTTCAAACCGGCACTAGGAAACACACTGAGAAACCACAGTAAAAGTTTCCCCTGCAACCCGTTAACTATGTACTAGATGAACGAACGTCATTCCACATGCTCTGTTCTGAGAGATATGTGTGTGTGAAAGCCGTCCTTCACCTAGCTTGTTGGGAACACAAAGTTTCTTTTCAGTTGCAAACTCCACTCCATACATATATATGGGGAGAACTAGCACCAACTAGATTTTACAGTGAAAACTGCAGGAACTTCAAACCGGCACTAGGAAACAGACTGAGAAACCAGAGTAAAACTTTCCCCTACAACCCGTTAACTTTGTGCTAGATGAACGAACGTTTCTCCACATGCTCAATTCTGAGAGATAACTGTGTGTGAAAGCCTTCCTTCACCTAGCTTGTTGGGAACACAGTTTCTTATCAGTTGCAAACTCCACTCCATACATATATATGGCGAGAACTAGCACCAAAATTTTTTACAGTGGAAAGAGCAGGAACTTCAATTCGGCACTGAGAAACAGACTGAGAAAACAGAGTAAAACTTTCCCCTGCAAACCGTGAACTTTGTGCTAGATGAACGAACGTCTCTCCACATGCTCAGTTCTGAGAGATAAGTCTGTGTGAAAGCCGTCCTTCAATTAGCTTGTTGGGAACACAAAGTTTCTTTTCAGTTGCAAACCGCACTCCATACATATATATGGGAAGAACTAGTACCAACTCGGTTTTATAGTGAAAACTGCAGGAACTTCATACCGGCACTAGGAAACAGACTGAGAACCCAGAGTAAAACTTTCTCCTGCAACCTGTTCCCTTTGTGCTACATGAAAGAACGTCACTCCACATGCTCAGTTCTGAGAGAAAACTGTGTGTGAAAGCCGTCCTTCACCTAGCTTGATGGGAACACAAAGTTTGTTTTCAGTTGCTAATGCCACTCCATACATATATATAGGTAGAACTAGCACCAAATCGGTTTTAATGTGAAAAGTGCAGGAACTTCAAAACGACACTAGGAAACAGACTGAGAAACCAGAGTAAAACTTTCTCCTACAACCCGCTAACTTTGTGCTATATGAACGAACGTCTCTCCACATGCTCAATTCTGAGATATAAGTGTGTGTGAAAGCCGTCCTTCACCTAGCTTTTAGGAACACAAAGTTTCTTTCAGTTGCAAACTCCACTCCATACATACATAAGTGGAGGAACTAGCTCCAAGTCGGTTTTACAGAGAAAACTGCAATAACTTCAAACAAGCACTTGGAAACAGACTGAGAAACCAGAGTAAAAGTTTCAACTGCAACCCGTTCCCTTTGTGCTATGTGAACGAATGTCACTCCACATGCTCAGTTCTGAGAGAAAAGTGTGTGTGAAAGCCGTCCTTCACCTAGCTTGTTGGGAACACAAAGTTTATTTTCAGTTGCAATCTCCATTCCATACATATATATGGCGAGAACTAGCACCAACTCATTTTTTACAGTGAAAAGTGCAGGAACTTCAAAACGGCACTAGGAAACAGACTGAGAAAACAGAGAAAAACTTTCCCCTGCAAACCGTTAACTTTGTGCTAGATGAACGAACGTCTCTCCACAAGCTCAGTTCTGAGAGATAAGTGTGTGTGAAAGCCGTCCTTCACCTAGCTTGTTGGGAACACAAAGTTTCTTTTCAGTTGCAAACTCCACTCCATACATATATAAGTGAAGGAACTAACTCCAACACGGTTTTACAGAGAAAACTGCAGGAACTTCAAACCGGCACTAGGAAGCAGACTGAGAAACCAGAGTAAAACTCTCCCCTACAAACCGTTAACTTTGTGCTAGATGAACGAACGTCTCTCCACATGCTGAATCCTGTGAGGAAATTGTGTGTGAAAGCCGTACTTCACCTAGCTTGTTGGGAACACAAAGTTTCTTTTCAATTGCAAACTCCACTCCATACATACATAAGTGGAGGAACTAGCTCCAAGTCGGTTTTACAGAGAAAACTGCAGGAACTTCAAACCGGCCCTAGGAAAAAGACTGAGAAACCAGAGTAAATCTTTCCCTACATCCCGTTATCTTTCTGCTAGATGAATGAAATTCTCTCCACATGCTCAGTTCTGAGAGATAATTGTGTGTGAATGCCGTCCTTCAACTAGCTTGTTGGGAACACAAAGTTTCTTTTCAGTTGCAATCTCCACTCCATACATATATATGGCGAGAAAAAGCACCAACCCTGATTAACAGTGAAAACTGCAGGAACTTCAAACCGGCACTAGGAAACAGACTGAGAAAGCAGAGTAAATGTTTCTCCTGCAACCCGTTCTCTTTGGGCTAGATGAAAGAACGTCACTCAACATGCTCAGTTCTGAGAACTAACTGAGTGTGATTGCCATCCTTCACCTAGCTTGTTGGGAACACAAAGTTTCTTTTCAGTTGCAAACTCCACTCCATACATATATATGGCGAGAACTAGCACCAACTCGGTTTTACAGTGAAAACTGCAGGAACTTCAAACAGGCACTACGAAAGAGACTGAGAAAGCAGAGTAAAACTTTCCGGCAAACCGTTAACTTTGAGCTAGATGAACGAAAGTCTCTCCACATGCTCAGTTCTGAGAGATAAGTGTGTGTGAATGCCGTCCTTCAGCTAGCTTGTTGAGGACACAAAGTTTCTTTTCAGATGCAAACTCCACTCCATACATATATATGGCAAGAACTAGCACCAACGCTTTTTTACAGTGAAAAGTGCAGGAACTTCAAATCGGCACTAGGAAACAGACTGAGAAAACAGAGTAAAACTTTCCCCTGCAAACCGTTAACTTTGTGCAAGATGAACGAACGTCTCTCCACATTCTCAGTTCTGAGAGATAAGTGTGTGTGAAAGCCGTCCTTCACCTAGCTTTTTGAGAACACAGTGTTTCTTTCAGTTGCAAACTCCACTCCATACATATATAAGTGGAGGAACTAGCTCCAACTCGGTTTTACAGAGAAAACCACAGGTACTTCAAACAGGCTCTTGGAAACAGACTGAGAATCCAGAGTAAATCTTTCCCCTGCAAACTTTTAACTTTGTACTAGATGAACGAACGTCTCTCCACATGCACTGTTCTGAGAGATAATTGTGTGTGAAAGCCATACTTCAACTAGCTTGTTGGGAACACAAAGATTCTTTCAGTTGCAAACACCACTCCATACATACATAATTGGAGGAAATAGCTCCAAGTCGGTTTTACACAGAAAACTGCAGGAACTTCAAACCGGCACTAGGAAACAGACTGAGAAAGCAGAGTAAAACTTTCCCTGCAAACCGTTAACTTTGAGCTAGATGAACGAACGTCTCTCCACATGCTCAGATCTGAGAAATAAGTGTGTGTGAATGCCGTCCTTCAGCTAGCTTGTTGGGAACACAAAGTTTCTATTCAGATGCAAACTCCACTCCATACATATATATGGCGAGAACTAGCACCAACTAGGTTTTACAGTGAAAACTGCAGGAACTGCAAACAGGCACTAGGAAACAGACTGAGAAAGCAGAGTTAAATTTTCCCCTGCAACCCGTTAACTTTGTCCTAGATGAACGAACGTCTCTCTACATGCTCAGTTCTGAGAGATAAGTGTGTGTGAAAGCCGTCCTTCACCTAGCTTGTTGGGTACACAAAGTTTCTTTTCAGTTGCAAACTCCACTCCATACATATATATGGCGAGAACTAGCACCAACTCTTTTTTACAGTGAAAAGTGCAGGAACTTCAAATCGGCACTAGGAAACAGACTGAGAAACAGAGTAAAAGTTTCTCCTGCAACCCGTTAACTTTGTGCTAGATGAACGAACGTCTCTCCACATGCTCAGTTCTGAGAGATAAGTGTGTGTGAATGCCGTCCTTCACCTAGCTTGTTGGGAACACAAAGTTTCTTTTCAATTGCCATCCCCACTCCATACATATATACGGCGATAACTAGCACCAACACGGATTAACAGTGAAATTGCAGGAACTTCAAACTGACACTAGGAAACAGACTGAGAAAGCAGAGTAAATGTTTCCCCTGCAACCCGTTCCTTTTGTGCTAGATGAAAGAACGTCACTCCACATGCTCAGTTCTGAGAGATAACTGAGTGTGAATGCCGTCCTTCACCTAGCTTGTTGGGAAAACAAAGTTTCTTTTAAGTTGCAATCTCCACTCCATACATATATATGGCGAGAACTAGCACCAACTCGGTTTTACAGTGAAAACTGCAGGAATTTCAAACAGGCACTAGGAAACAGACTGAGAAAGCAGAGTAAAACTGCCCCTGCAAACCTTTAACTTTGTGCAAGATGAACGAACGTCACTCCACATGCTCAGTTCTGAGAGATAAGTGTGTGTGAAAGCCTTCCTTCACCTAGCTTGTTGGGAACACAAAGTTTCTTTCAGTTGCAAACTCCACTCTATACATATATAAGTGGAGGAACTAGCTCCAACTCGGTTTTACAGAGAAAAACGCAGGAACTTCAAACCGGCTCTTGGAAACAGACTGAGAAACCAGAGTAATTCTTTCCCCTGAAAACTTTTAACTTTGTACTAGATGAACGAACGTCTCCCCACATTCTCAGTTCAGAGAGATAAGTGTGTGTGAAAGCCGTCCTTCACCTAGCTTGTTGGGAACACAAACTTTCTTTTCAGTTGCAAACTACAGTCCATACATATATATGCCGAGTACGAGCACCAACAATTTTTACAGTGAAAAGTGCTGGAACTTCAAATCTGCACTAGGAAACAGACTGAGAAAACAGAGTAAAACTTTCCCCTGCAAACCGTTAACTTTGTGCTAGATGAACGAACGTCTCTCCACATGCACATTTCTGAGAGACAAGTGTGTGTGAAAGCCGTCCTTCACCTAGATTGTTGGGAACACAAAGTTTCTTTCAGTTGCAAACTCCACTCCATATATACATATGTGGAGGAACTAGCTCCAAGTCGGTTTTACAGAGAAAACTGCAGGAACTTCAAACCGGCACTAGGAAAAAGACTGAGAAACCAGAGTAAATCTTTCCCTACATCCCGTTATCTTTGTGCTAGATGAACGAAATTCTCTCCACATGCTCAGTTCTGAGAGGTAATTGTGTGTGAATGCCGTCCTTCAACTAGCTTGTTGGGAACACAAAGTTTCTTTTCAGTTGCAATCTCTACTCCATACATATATATGGCGAGAACAAACACCAACTCTGATTAACAGTGAAAACTGCAGGAACTTCAAACCGGCACTAGGAAACAGACTGAGAAAGCAGAGTAAATGTTTCTCCTGCAACCCGTTCCCTTTGGGCTAGATGAACGAACGTCACTCCACATGCTCAGTTCTGAGAGCTAACTGAGTGTGATTGCCATCCTTCACCTAGCTTGTTGGGAACACAAAGATTCTATTCAGTTGCAAACTACACTCCATACATATATATGGCGAGTACTAGCACCAAAAATTTTTTACAGTGAACAGTACTGGAACTTCAAATCGGCACTAGGAAACAGACTGAGAAAACAGAGTAAAAATTTCCCCTCCAAACCGTTTATTTTGTGCTAGATGAACGAATGACTCTCCACATGCACAGTTCTGAGAGATAATTGTGTGTGAAAGCCGTACTTCAACTAGCTTGTTGGGAACACAAAGATTCTTTCAGTTGCAAACTCCACTCCATACATACATAATTGGAGGAAATAGCACCAAGTCGGTATTACAGAGAAAACTGCAGGAACTTCAAACCGGCACTAGGAAACAGACTGAGAAAACAGAGTATAACTTTCCCTACATCCCGTTATCTTTGTGCTAGATGAACGAAATTCTCTCCACATGCTCAGTTCTGAGAGATAATTGTGTGTGAATGCCGTCCTTCACCTAGCTTGTTGGGAACACAAAGTTTCTTTTCAATTGCCATCCCCACTCCATACATATATACGGCGATAACTAGCACCAACACGGATTAACAGTGAAATTGCAGGAACTTCAAACTGACACTAGGAAACAGACTGAGAAAGCAGAGTAAATGTTTCCCCTGCAACCCGTTCCTTTTGTGCTAGATGAAAGAACGTCACTCCACATGCTCAGTTCTGAGAGATAACTGAGTGTGAATGCCGTCCTTCACCTAGCTTGTTGGGAAAACAAAGTTTCTTTTAAGTTGCAATCTCCACTCCATACATATATATGGCGAGAACTAGCACCAACTCGGTTTTACAGTGAAAACTGCAGGAATTTCAAACAGGCACTAGGAAACAGACTGAGAAAGCAGAGTAAAACTGCCCCTGCAAACCTTTAACTTTGTGCAAGATGAACGAACGTCACTCCACATGCTCAGTTCTGAGAGATAAGTGTGTGTGAAAGCCTTCCTTCACCTAGCTTGTTGGGAACACAAAGTTTCTTTCAGTTGCAAACTCCACTCTATACATATATAAGTGGAGGAACTAGCTCCAACTCGGTTTTACAGAGAAAAACGCAGGAACTTCAAACCGGCTCTTGGAAACAGACTGAGAAACCAGAGTAATTCTTTCCCCTGAAAACTTTTAACTTTGTACTAGATGAACGAACGTCTCCCCACATTCTCAGTTCAGAGAGATAAGTGTGTGTGAAAGCCGTCCTTCACCTAGCTTGTTGGGAACACAAACTTTCTTTTCAGTTGCAAACTACAGTCCATACATATATATGCCGAGTACGAGCACCAACAATTTTTACAGTGAAAAGTGCTGGAACTTCAAATCTGCACTAGGAAACAGACTGAGAAAACAGAGTAAAACTTTCCCCTGCAAACCGTTAACTTTGTGCTAGATGAACGAACGTCTCTCCACATGCACATTTCTGAGAGACAAGTGTGTGTGAAAGCCGTCCTTCACCTAGATTGTTGGGAACACAAAGTTTCTTTCAGTTGCAAACTCCACTCCATATATACATATGTGGAGGAACAAGCTCCAAGTCGGTTTTACAGAGAAAACTGCAGGAACTTCAAACCGGCACTAGGAAAAAGACTGAGAAACCAGAGTAAATCTTTCCCTACATCCCGTTATCTTTGTGCTAGATGAACGAAATTCTCTCCACATGCTCAGTTCTGAGAGGTAATTGTGTGTGAATGCCGTCCTTCAACTAGCTTGTTGGGAACACAAAGTTTCTTTTCAGTTGCAATCTCTACTCCATACATATATATGGCGAGAACAAACACCAACTCTGATTAACAGTGAAAACTGCAGGAACTTCAAACCGGCACTAGGAAACAGACTGAGAAAGCAGAGTAAATGTTTCTCCTGCAACCCATTCCCTTTGGGCTAGATGAACGAACGTCACTCCACATGCTCAGTTCTGAGAGCTAACTGAGTGTGATTGCCATCCTTCACCTAGCTTGTTGGGAACACAAAGATTCTATTCAGTTGCAAACTACACTCCATACATATATATGGCGAGTACTAGCACCAAAAATTTTTTACAGTGAACAGTACTGGAACTTCAAATCGGCACTAGGAAACAGACTGAGAAAACAGAGTAAAAATTTCCCCTCCAAACCGTTTATTTTGTGCTAGATGAACGAATGACTCTCCACATGCACAGTTCTGAGAGATAATTGTGTGTGAAAGCCGTACTTCAACTAGCTTGTTGGGAACACAAAGATTCTTTCAGTTGCAAACTCCACTCCATACATACATAATTGGAGGAAATAGCACCAAGTCGGTATTACAGAGAAAACTGCAGGAACTTCAAAACCGGCACTAGGAAACAGACTGAGAAAACAGAGTATAACTTTCCCTACATCCCGTTATCTTTGTGCTAGATGAACGAAATTCTCTCCACATGCTCAGTTCTGAGAGATAATTGTGTGTGAATGCCATCCTTCAACTAGCTTGTTAGGAACACAAAGTTTCTTTTCAGTTGCAATCTCCACTCCATACATATATATGGCGAGAAAAAGCACCAACTCTGATTAACAGTGAAAACTGCAGGAACTTCAAACCGGCACTAGGAAACAGACTGAGAAAGCAGAGTAAATGTTTCTCCTGCAACCCGTTCACTTTGGGCTAGATGAACGAACGTCTCTCCACATGCTCAGTTCTGAGAGATAAGTGTGTGTGAATGCCGTCCTTCAGCTAGCTTGTTGGGAACACAAAGTTTCTTTTCAGATGCAAACTCCACTCCATACATATATATGGCGAAAAATAGCACCAACACTTTTTTACAGTGAAAATTGCTGGATCTTCAAATCGGCACTAGGAAACAGACTGAGAAAACAGAGTAAAACTTTCCCCTGCAAACCGTTAACTTTCTGCTAGATGAACGAAATTCTCTCCACATGCACTGTTCTGAGAGATAAGTGTGTGTGAAAGCCGTCCTTCACCTAGCTTGTTAGGAACACAAAGTTTCTTTCAGTTGCAAACTCCACTCCATACATACATAAGTGGAGGAACTAGCTCCAAGTCGGTTTTACAGAGAAAACTGCAATAACTTCAAACCGGCACTTGAAAACAGACTGAGAAACCAGAGTAAAAGTTTCAACTGCAACCCGTTCCCTTTGTGCTATGTGAACGAATGTCACTCCACATGCTCATTTCTGAGAGAAAAGTGTGTGTGAAAGCCGTCCTTCACCTAGCTTGTTGGGAACACAAAGTTTATTTTCAGTTGCAATCCCCATTCCATACATATATATGGCGAGAACTAGCACCAACACATTTTTTACAGTGAAAAGTGCAGGAACTTCAAAACGGCACTAGGAAACAGACTGAGAAAACAGAGAAAAACTTTCCCCTGCAAACCGTTAACTTTGTGCTAGATGAACGAACGTCTCTCCACATGCTCAGTTCTGAGAAATAAGTGTGTGTGAAAGCCGTCCTTCACCTAGCTTGTTGGGAACACAAAGTTTCTTTTCAGTTGCAAACTCCACTCCATACATATATAAGTGAAGGAACTAACTCCAACACGGTTTTACAGAGAAAACTGCAGGAACTTCAAACCGGCACTAGGAAGCAGACTGAGAAACCAGAGTAAAACTTTCCCCAACAAACCGTTAAATTTGTGCTAGATGAACGAACGTCTCTCCACATGCTCAATTCTGAGAGATAAGTGTGTGTGAATGCCAACCTTCACCTAACTTGTTGGGAACACAAAGTTTCTTTTCAGTGGCAAACTCCACTCCATACATTTACATGGGGAGATCTAGCACCAACTCGGTTTTACAGTGAAAACTGCAGGAACTCCAATCCGGCACTAGGAAACAGACTGAGAAACCAGAGTAAATCTTTCCCCTACAACCTTTTATCTTTATGCTAGATGAACGAACGTCTCTCCATATGCTCAGTTCTAGAGATAAGTGTGTGTGAAATCCGTCCTTAACATAGCTTGTTGGGAACACAAAGTTACTTTTCAGTTGCAAACTCCAATCCATACATATATATGGCGAGAACTAGCACCAACAATTTTTTACAGTGAAAACTGCAGGAAATTCAAATCGGCACTAGGAAACAGACTGAGAAACAAGAGTAAAAGTTTACACTGCCAACCGTTCCCTTTGTGCTAGGTGAACGAATGTCACTCCACATGCTCAGTTCTGAGAGAAAAGTGTGTGTGAAAGCCGTCCTTCACCTAGCTTGTTGGGAACACAAAGTTTCTTTTCAGTTGCAATCTCCACTCCATACATATATATGGGGAGAACTAGCACAAACTCGGTTTTACAGTGAAAACTGCAGGAACTTCAAACCGGCACTAGGAAACAGACTGAGAAAGCAGAGTAAAAGTTTCTCCTGCAACCCGTTCCCTTTGTGCTAGATGAACGAACGTCAATCCACATGCTAGGTTCTGAGAGATAACTGTGTGTGAAAGCCGTCCTTCACCTAGCTTGTTGGGTACACAAAGTTTCTTTTCAGTTGCAAACTCCACTCCATACATTTATAAGGGGAGGAACTAGATCCAACTGGTTTTACAGTGAAAACTGCAGGAACTTCAAACCAGCACTAGGAAACAGAGTGAGAAATCAAAGTAAAAGTTTCTCCTGCAACCCGTTCCCTTTGTGCTAGATGAACGAACGTCACTCCACATGCTCAGCCCTGAGAGATAACTGTGTGTGAAAGCCGTCCTTCACGTACCTTCTTGGGAACACAATGTTTCTTTTCAGCTGCAAACTCCACTCCATACATATATAAGGCGAGAACTAGCACCAACTCGGTTTTACAGTGAAAACTGCAGGAACTTCAAACCGGCACTAGGAAACAGAATGAGAAAACAGAGTAAAACTATCCCTGCAACCCGTTAACTTTGTGCTATATGAACGAAAGACTCTCCACATGCTCAGTTCTGAGAGATAACTGTGTGTGAAAGCCGTCCTTCAACTTGCTTGTTGGGAACACAAAGTTTCTTTTCAGTTGCCATCTCCACTAAATACATATATATGGCGAGAACTAGCACCGACACTTTTTTACAGTGAAAAGTGCAGGTACTTCAAATTGGCACTAGGAAAAAGACTGAGAAAACAGAGTAAAACTTTCCCCTGCAAACCGTTAACTTTGTGCTAGATGAACGAACGTCTCTCCACATGCTCAGTTCTGAGAGATAAGTGAGTGTGAAAGCCGTCCTTCACTTAGCTTGTTGGGAACACAAAGTTTCTTTTCAGTTGCAAACTCCACTCCATACATATATAAGTGGAGGAACAAGCTCCAACTCGGTTTTACAGTGTAAACTGCAGGAACTTCAAATCGGCACTAGGAAACAGACTGAGAAACCAGAGTAATTGTTTCTCCTGCAACCCTTTCCCTTTGTGCTAGATGAACGAACGTCACTCCACATGCTCAGTTCTGAGAGATAACTGAGCGTGAATGCCGTCCTTCATCTAGCTTGTTCGGAACACAAAGTTTCTTTTCAGTTGTAAACTCCACTCCATACATATATATGGCGAGAATAAGCACCAACTCGGTTTTACAGTGAAAATTGCAGGAACTTCAAACAGGCACTAGGGAACAGACTGAGAAAGTAGTAAAACTTTCCCTGCAAACCGTTAACTTTGTGCTAGATGAACGAACGTCTCTCCACATGCTCAGTTCTGAGAGATAAGTGTGTTTGAATGCCGTCCTAGAGCTAGCATGTTGGGAACACAAAGTTTCTTTTCTGTTACAAACTCCACTCCATACATATATATGGCGAGAACTAGCACCAACTCCGTTTTACAGTGAAAACTGCAGGAACTTCAAACGGGCACTTGTAAACAGACTGAGAAAACAGAGTAATATTTTTCCCTGCAACCCGTTAACTTTGTGCTAGATGAACGAACGTCTCTCCACATGCTCAGTTCTGAGAGATAACTGTGTGTGAAAGCCGTCCTTCAACTAGCTTGTTGGGAACACAAAGTTTCTTTTCAGTTGCAAACTCCACTCCATACATATATATGGGGAGAACTAGCACAAACTCGGTTTTACAGTGAAAACTGCAGAAAATTCAAACCGGCACTAGGAAACAGACTGAGAAAGCAGAGTAAAAGTTTCTCCTGCAACCCGTTCCCTTTGTGCTAGATCAACGAACGTCACTCCACATGCTCAGTTCTGAGAGTTAACTGTGTGTGAAAGCCGTCCTTCACCTAGCTTGTTGGGAACACAAAGTTTCTTTTCAGTTGCAAACTCCACTCCATACATATATATGGCGAGAACTAGCACTAACTCGCTTTACAATGAAAACTGCAGGAACTTCAAACAGGCACTAGGGAACAGACTGAGAAACCAGAGTAAAACTTTCCCCTACAAACCGTTAACTTTGTGCTAGATGAACGAACGTCTCTCCACATGCTGAATCCTGTGAGAAAATTGTGTGTGAAAGCCGTACTTCACCTAGCTTGTTGGGAACACAAAGTTTCTTTTCAATTGCAAACTCCACTCCATACATACATAAGTGGAGGAACTAGCTCCAAGTCGGTTTTACAGAGAAAACTGCAGGAACTTCAAACCGGCACTAGGAAAAAGACTGAGAAACCAGAGTAAATCTTTCCCTACATCCCGTTATCTTTGTGCTAGATGAACGAAATTCTCTCCAAATGCTCAGTTCTGAGAGATAATTGTGTGTGAATGCCGTCCTTCAACTAGCTTGTTGGGAACACAAAGTTTCTTTTCAGTTGCAATCTCCACTGCATACATATATATGGCGAGAAAAAGCACCAACCCTGATTAACAGTGAAAACTGCAGGAACTTCAAACCGGCACTAGGAAACAGACTGAGAAAGCAGAGTAAATGTTTCTCCTGCAACCCGTTCTCTTTGGGCTAGATGAAAGAACGTCACTCAACATGCTCAGTTCTGAGAAATAACTGAGTGTGATTGCCATCCTTCACCTAGCTTGTTGGGAACACAAAGTTTCTTTTCAGTTGCAAACTCCACTCCATACATATATATGGCGAGAACTAGCACCAACTCGGTTTTACAGTGAAAACTGCAGGAACTTCAAACAGGCACTACGAAAGAGACTGAGAAAGCAGAGTAAAACTTTCCCTGCAAACCGTTAACTTTGAGCTAGATGAACGAACGTCTCTCCACATGCTCAGTTCTGAGAGATAAGTGTGTGTGAATGCCGTCCTTCAGCTAGCTTGTTGAGGACACAAAGTTTCTTTTCAGATGCAAACTCCACTCCATACATATATATGGCAAGAACTAGCACCAACGCTTTTTTACAGTGAAAAGTGCAGGAACTTCAAATCGGCACTAGGAAACAGACTGAGAAAACAGAGTAAAACTTTCCCCTGCAAACCGTTAACTTTGTGCAAGATGAACGAACGTCTCTCCACATTCTCAGTTCTGAGAGATAAGTGTGTGTGAAAGCCGTCCTTCACCTAGCTTTTTGGGAACACAGTGTTTCTTTCAGTTGCAAACTCCACTCCATACATATATAAGTGGAGGAACTAGCTCCAACTCGGTTTTACAGAGAAAAAAACAGGTACTTCAAACAGGCTCTTGGAAACAGACTGAGAATCCAGAGTAAATCTTTCCCCTGCAAACTTTTAACTTTGTACTAGATGAACGAACGTCTCTCCACATGCACTGTTCTGAGAGATAATTGTGTGTGAAAGCCATACTTCAACTAGCTTGTTGGGAACACAAAGATTCTTTCAGTTGCAAACACCACTCCATACATACATAATTGGAGGAAATAGCTCCAAGTCGGTTTTACACAGAAAACTGCAGGAACTTCAAACCGGCACTAGGAAACAGACTGAGAAAGCAGAGTAAAACTTTCCCTGCAAACCGTTAACTTTGAGCTAGATGAACGAACGTCTCTCCACATGCTCAGATCTGAGAAATAAGTGTGTGTGAATGCCGTCCTTCAGCTAGCTTGTTGGGAACACAAAGTTTCTTTTCAGATGCAAACTCCACTCCATACATATATATGGCGAGAACTAGCACCAACTAGGTTTTACAGTGAAAACTGCAGGAACTTCAAACAGGCACTAGGAAACAGACTGAGAAAGCAGAGTTAAATTTTCCCCTGCAACCCGTTAACTTTGTCCTAGATGAACGAACGTCTCTCTACATGCTCAGTTCTGAGAGATAAGTGTGTGTGAAAGCCGTCCTTCACCTAGCTTGTTGGGTACACAAAGTTTCTTTTCAGTTGCAAACTCCACTCCATACATATATATGGCGAGAACTAGCACCAACTCTTTTTTACAGTGAAAAGTGCAGGAACTTCAAATCGGCACTAGGAAACAGACTGAGAAACAGAGTAAAAGTTTCTCCTGCAACCCATTAACTTTGTGCTAGATGAACGAACGTCTCTCCACATGCTCAGTTCTGAGAGATAAGTGTGGGTGAATGCCGTCCTTCACCTAGCTTGTTGGGAACACAAAGTTTCTTTTCAATTGCCATCCCCACTCCATACATATATATGGCGATAATTAGCACCAACACGGATTAACAGTGAAATTGCAGGAAATTCAAACTGACACTAGGAATCAGACTGAGAAAGCAGAGTAAATGTTTCTCCTGCAACCCGTTCCTTTTGTGCTAGATGAAAGAACGTCACTCCACATGCTCAGTTCTGAGAGATAACTGAGTGTGAATGCCGTCCTTCACCTAGCTTGTTGGGAAAACAAAGTTTCTTTTAAGTTGCAATCTCCACTCCATACATATATATGGCGAGAACTAGCACCAACTCGGTTTTACAGTGAAAACTGCAGGAACTTCAAACAGGCACTAGGAAACAGACTGAGAAAGCAGAGTAAAACTTACCCCTGCAAACCTTTAAATTTGTGCAAGATGAACGAACGTCTCTCCACGTGCTCAGTTCTGAGAGATAAGTGTGTGTGAAAGCCTTCCTTCACCTAGCTTGTTGGGAACACAAAGTTTCTTTCAGTTGCAAACTCCACTCTATACATATATAAGTGGAGGAACTAGCTCCAACTCGGTTTTACAGAGAAAAACGCAGGAACTTCAAACCGGCTCTTGGAAACAGACTGAGAAACCAGAGTAATTCTTTCCCCTGCAAACTTTTAACTTTGTACTAGATGAACAAACGTCTCCCCACATTCTCAGTTCAGAGAGATAAGTGTGTGTGAAAGCCGTCCTTCACCTAGCTTGTTGGGAACACAAACTTTCTTTTCAGTTGCAAACTACAGTCCATACATATATATGCAGAGTACGAGCACCAACAATTTTTACAGTGAAAAGTGCTGGAACTTCAAATCGGCACTAGGAAACAGACTGAGAAAACAGAGTAAAACTTTCCCCTGCAAACCGTTAACTTTGTGCTAGATGAACGAACGTCTCTCCACATGCACATTTCTGAGAGACAATTGTGTGTGAAAGCCGTCCTTCACCTAGATTGTTGGGAACACAAAGTTTCTTTCAGTTGCAAACTCCACTCCATATATACATATGTGGAGGAACTAGCTCCAAGTCGGTTTTACAGAGAAAACTGCAGGAACTTCAAACCGGCACTAGGAAAAAGACTGAGAAACCAGAGTAAATCTTTCCCTACATCCCGTTATCTTTGTGCTAGATGAACGAAATTCTCTCCACATGCTCAGTTCTGAGAGGTAATTGTGTGTGAATGCCGTCCTTCAACTAGCTTGTTGGGAACACAAAGTTTCTTTTCAGTTGCAATCTCTACTCCATACATATATATGGCGAGAACAAACACCAACTCTGATTAACAGTGAAAACTGCAGGAACTTCAAACCGGCACTAGGAAACAGACTGAGAAAGCAGAGTAAATGTTTCTCCTGCAACCCGTTCCCTTTGGGCTAGATGAACGAACGTCACTCCACATGCTCAGTTCTGAGAGCAAACTGAGTGTGATTGCCATCCTTCAACTAGCTTGTTGGGAACACAAAGATTCTATTCAGTTGCAAACTACACTCCATACATATATATGGCGAGTACTAGCACCAAAAATTTTTTACAGTGAACAGTACTGGAACTTCAAATCGGCACTAGGAAACAGACTGAGAAAACAGAGTAAAAATTTCCCCTCCAAACCGTTTATTTTGTGCTAGATGAACGAATGTCTCTCCACATGCACAGTTCTGAGAGATAATTGTGTGTGAAAGCCGTACTTCAACTAGCTTGTTGGGAACACAAAGATTCTTTCAGTTGCAAACTCCACTCCATACATACATAATTGGAGGAAATAGCACCAAGTCGGTTTTACAGAGAAAACTGCAGGAACTTCAAACCGGCACTAGGAAACAGACTGAGAAACCAGAGTAAAACTTTCCCTACATCCCGTTATCTTTGTGCTAGATGAACGAAATTCTCTCCACATGCTCAGTTCTGAGAGATAATTGTGTGTGAATGCCGTCCTTCAACTAGCTTGTTAGGAACACAAAGTTTCTTTTCAGTTGCAATCTCCACTCCATACATATATATGGCGAGAACAAGCACCAACTCTGATTAACAGTGAAAACTGCAGGAACTTCAAACCGGCACTAGGAAACAGACTGAGAAAGCAGAGTAAATGTTTCTCCTGCAACCCGTTCACTTTGGGCTAGATGAACGAACGTCACTCCACATGCTCAGTTCTGAGAGCTAACTGAGTGTGATTGCCATCCTTCACCTAGCTTGTTGGGAACACAAAGTTTCTTTTCAGTTTCAAACTCCACTCCATACATATATATGGCGAGAACTAGCACCAAACCGGTTTTACAGTGAAAACTGCAGGAACTTCAAACAGGCACTAGGAAACAGACTGAGAAACCAGAGTAAAAGTTTCCCTGCAAACCGTTAACTTTGAGCTAGATGAACGAACGTCTCTCCACATGCTCAGTTCTGAGAGATAAGTGTGTGTGAATGCCGTCCTTCAGCTAGCTTGTTGGGAACACAAAGTTTCTTTTCAGATGCAAACTCCACTCCATACATATATATGGCGAAAAATAGCACCAACACTTTTTTACAGTGAAAAGTGCAGGAACTTCAAATCGGCACTAGGAAACAGACTGAGAAAACAGAGTAAAACTTTCCCCTGCAAACCGTGAACTTTGTGCAAGATGAACGAACGTCTCTCCACATTCTCAGTTCTGAGAGATAAGTGTGTGTGAAAGCCGTCCTTCACCTAGCTTTTTGGGAACACAATATTTCTTTCAGTTGCAAACTCAACTCCATACATATATAAGTGGAGGAACTAGCTCCAACTCGGTTTTACAGAGAAAACCACAGGTACTTCAAACCGGCTCTTGGAAACAGACTGAGAATCCAGAGTAAATCTTTCCCCTGCAAACTTTAACTTTGTACTAGATGAACGAACGTTTCTCCACATGCTCAGTTCTGAGATATAAGTGTGTGTGAAAGCCGTCCTTCACCTAGCTTGTTGGGAACACAAAGTTTCTATTCAGTTGCAAACTACAGTCCATACATATATATGGCGAGAACTACCACCAACACTTTTTTACAGTGAAAATTGCTGGATCTTCAAATCGGCACTAGGAAACAGACTGAGAAAACAGAGTAAAACTTTCCCCTGCAAACCGTTAACTTTCTGCTAGATGAACGAAATTCTCTCCACATGCACTGTTCTGAGAGATAAGTGTGTGTGAAAGCCGTCCTTCACCTAGCTTGTTAGGAACACAAAGTTTCTTTCAGTTGCAAACTCCACTCCATACATACATAAGTGGAGGAACTAGCTCCAAGTCGGTTTTACAGAGAAAACTGCAATAACTTCAAACCGGCACTTGGAAACAGACTGAGAAACCAGAGTAAAAGTTTCAACTGCAACCCGTTCCCTTTGTGCTATGTGAACGAATGTCACTCCACATGCTCAGTTCTGAGAGAAAAGTGTGTGTGAAAGCCGTCCTTCACCTAGCTTGTTGGGAACACAAAGTTTATTTTCAGTTGCAATCTCCATTCCATACATATATATGGCGAGAACTAGCACCAACTCATTTTTTACAGTGAAAAGTGCAGGAACTTCAAAACGGCACTAGGAAACAGACTGAGAAAACAGAGAAATACTTTCCCCTGCAAACCGTTAACTTTGTGCTAGATGAACGAACGTCTCTCCACATGCTCAGTTCTGAGAGATAAGTGTGTGTGAAAGCCGTCCTTCACCTAGCTTGTTGGGAACACAAAGTTTCTTTTCAGTTGCAATCTCCACTCCATACATATATATGGGGAGAACTAGCACAAACTCGGTTTTATAGTGAAAACTGCAGGAACTTCAAACCGGCACTAGGAAACAGAGTGAGAAATCAAAGTAAAAGTTTCTCCTGAACCCGTTCCCTTTGTGCTAGATGAACGAACGTCACTCCACATGCTCAGCCCTGAGAGATAACTGTGTGTGAAAGCCGTCCTTCACGTACCTTCTTGGGAAAACAATGTTTCTTTTCAGCTGCAAACTCCACTCCATACATATATAAGGCGAGAACTAGCACCAACTCGGTTTTACAGTGAAAACTGCAGGAACTTCAAACCGGCACTAGGAAACAGAATGAGAAAACAGAGTAAAACTATCCCTGCAACCCGTTAACTTTGTGCTATATGAACGAAAGACTCTCCACATGCTCAGTTCTGAGAGATAACTGTGTGTGAAAGCCGTCCTTCAACTTGCTTGTTGGGAACACAAAGTTTCTTTTCAGTTGCCATCTCCACTAAATACATATATATGGCGAGAACTAGCACCGACACTTTTTTACAGTGAAAAGTGCAGGTACTTCAAATTGGCACTAGGAAAAAGACTGAGAAAACAGAGTAAAACTTTCCCCTGCAAACCGTTAACTTTGTGCTAGATGAACGAACGTCTCTCCACATGCTCAGTTCTGAGAGATAAGTGTGTGTGAAAGCCGTCCTTCACCTAGCTTGTTGGGAACACAAACTTTCTTTTCAGTTGCAAACTACAGTCCATACATATATATGCCGAGTACGAGCACCAACAATTTTTACAGTGAAAAGTGCTGGAACTTCAAATCGGCACTAGGAAACAGACTGAGAAAACAGAGTAAAACTTTCCCCTGCAAACCGTTAACTTTGTGCTAGATGAACGAACGTCTCTCCACATGCACATTTCTGAGAGACAAGTGTGTGTGAAAGCCGTCCTTCACCTAGATTGTTGGGAACACAAAGTTTCTTTCAGTTGCAAACTCCACTCCATATATACATATGTGGAGGAACTAGCTCCAAGTCGGTTTTACAGAGAAAACTGCAGGAACTTCAAACCGGCACTAGGAAAAAGACTGAGAAACCAGAGTAAATCTTTCCCTACATCCCGTTATCTTTGTGCTAGATGAACGAAATTCTCTCCACATGCTCAGTTCTGAGAGGTAATTGTGTGTGAATGCCGTCCTTCAACTAGCTTGTTGGGAACACAAAGTTTCTTTTCAGTTGCAATCTCTACTCCATACATATATATGGCGAGAACAAACACCAACTCTGATTAACAGTGAAAACTGCAGGAACTTCAAACCGGCACTAGGAAACAGACTGAGAAAGCAGAGTAAATGTTTCTCCTGCAACCCGTTCCCTTTGGGCTAGATGAACGAACGTCACTCCACATGCTCAGTTCTGAGAGCAAACTGAGTGTGATTGCCATCCTTCAACTAGCTTGTTGGGAACACAAAGATTCTTTCAGTTGCAAACTCCACTCCATACATACATAATTGGAGGAAATAGCACCAAGTCGGTTTTACAGAGAAAACTGCAGGAACTTCAAACCGGCACTAGGAAACAGACTGAGAAACCAGAGTAAAACTTTCCCTACATCCCGTTATCTTTGTGCTAGATGAACGAAATTCTCTCCACATGCTCAGTTCTGAGAGATAATTGTGTGTGAATGCCGTCCTTCAACTAGCTTGTTAGGAACACAAAGTTTCTTTTCAGTTGCAATCTCCACTCCATACATATATATGGCGAGAACAAGCACCAACTCTGATTAACAGTGAAAACTGCAGGAACTTCAAACCGGCACTAGGAAACAGACTGAGAAAGCAGAGTAAATGTTTCTCCTGCAACCCGTTCACTTTGGGCTAGATGAACGAACGTCACTCCACATGCTCAGTTCTGAGAGCTAACTGAGTGTGATTGCCATTCTTCACCTAGCTTGTTGGGAACACAAAGTTTCTTTTCAGTTTCAAACTCCACTCCATACATATATATGGCGAGAACTAGCACCAAATCGGTTTTACAGTGAAAACTGCAGGAACTTCAAACAGGCACTAGGAAACAGACTGAGAAACCAGAGTAAAAGTTTCCCTGCAAACCGTTAACTTTGAGCTAGTTGAACGAACGTCTCTCCACATGCTCAGTTCTGAGAGATAAGTGTGTGTGAATGCCGTCCTTCAGCTAGCTTGTTGGGAACACAAAGTTTCTTTTCAGATGCAAACTCCACTCCATACATATATATGGCGAAAAATAGCACCAACACTTTTTTACAGTGAAAAGTGCAGGAACTTCAAATCGGCACTAGGAAACAGACTGAGAAAACAGAGTAAAACTTTCCCCTGCAAACCGTGAACTTTGTGCAAGATGAACGAACGTCTCTCCACATTCTCAGTTCTGAGAGATAAGTGTGTGTGAAAGCCGTCCTTCACCTAGCTTTTTGGGAACACAATATTTCTTTCAGTTGCAAACTCAACTCCATACATATATAAGTGGAGGAACTAGCTCCAACTCGGTTTTAAAGAGAAAACCACAGGTACTTCAAACCGGCTCTTGGAAACAGACTGAGAATCCAGAGTAAATCTTTCCCCTGCAAACTTTAACTTTGTACTAGATGAACGAACGTTTCTCCACATGCTCAGTTCTGAGATATAAGTGTGTGTGAAAGCCGTCCTTCACCTAGCTTGTTGGGAACACAAAGTTTCTATTCAGTTGCAAACTACAGTCCATACATATATATGGCGAGAACTACCACCAACACTTTTTTACAGTGAAAATTGCTGGATCTTCAAATCGGCACTAGGAAACAGACTGAGAAAACAGAGTAAAACTTTCCCCTGCAAACCGTTAACTTTCTGCTAGATGAACGAAATTCTCTCCACATGCACTGTTCTGAGAGATAAGTGTGTGTGAAAGCCGTCCTTCACCTAGCTTGTTAGGAACACAAAGTTTCTTTCAGTTGCAAACTCGACTCCATACATACATAAGTGGAGGAACTAGCTCCAAGTCGGTTTTACAGAGAAAACTGCAATAACTTCAAACCGGCACTTGGAAACAGACTGAGAAACCAGAGTAAAAGTTTCAACTGCAACCCGTTCCCTTTGTGCTATGTGAACGAATGTCACTCCACATGCTCAGTTCTGAGAGAAAAGTGTGTGTGAAAGCCGTCCTTCACCTAGCTTGTTGGGAACACAAAGTTTATTTTCAGTTGCTATCTCCATTCCATACATATATATGGCGAGAACTAGCACCAACTCATTTTTTACAGTGAAAAGTGCAGGAACTTCAAAACGGCACTAGGAAACAGACTGAGAAAACAGAGAAATACTTTCCCCTGCAAACCGTTAACTTTGTGCTAGATGAACGAACGTCTCTCCACATGCTCAGTTCTGAGAGATAAGTGTGTGTGAAAGCCGTCCTTCACCTAGCTTGTTGGGAACACAAAGTTTCTTTTCAGTTGCAAACTCCACTCCATACATATATAAGTGAAGGAACTAACTCCAACACGGTTTTACAGAGAAAACTGCAGGAACTTCAAACCGGCACTAGGAAGCAGACTGAGAAACCAGAGTAAAACTTTCCCCAACAAACCGTTAAATTTGTGCTAGATGAACGAACGTCTCTCCACATGCTCAATTCTGAGAGATAAGTCTGTGTGAATGCCAACCTTCACCTAACTTGTTGGGAACACAAAGTTTCTTTTCAGTTGCAAACTCCACTCCATACATTTACATGGGGAGATCTAGCACCAACTCGGTTTTACAGTGAAAACTGCAGGAACTCCAATCCGGCACTAGGAAACAGACTGAGAAACCAGAGTAAATCTTTCCCCTACAACCTTTTATCTTTATGCTAGATGAACGAACGTCTCTCCATATGCTCAGTTCTAGAGATAAGTGTGTGTGAAATCCGTCCTTAACATAGCTTGTTGGGAACACAAAGTTACTTTTCAGTTGCAAACTCCAATCCATATATATATATGGCGAGAACTAGCACCAACAATTTTTTACAGTGAAAACTGCAGGAAATTCAAATCGGCACTAGGAAACAGACTGAGAAAGCAGAGTAAATCTTACCCCTGCAAACCGTTAACGTTGTGCTAGATGAACGAACGTCTCTCCACATGCACAGTTCTGAGAGAAAAGTGTGTGTGAAAGCCGTCCTTCACCTAGCTTGTTTGGAACACAAAGTTTCTTTCAGTTGCACACTCCACTCCATACATACATAAGTGTAGGAACTAGCTCCAAGTCGGTTTTACAGAGAAAACTGCAGGAACTTCAAACCGGCACTTGGAAACAGACTGAGAAACAAGAGTAAAAGTTTACACTGCCACCCGTTCCCTTTGTGCTAGGTGAACGAATGTCACTCCACATGCTCAGTTCTAAGAGAAAAGTGTGTGTGAAAGCCGTCCTTCACCTAGCTTGTTGGGAACACAAAGTTTCTTTTCAGTTGCAATCTCCACTCCATACATATATATGGGGAGAACTAGCACAAACTCGGTTTTATAGTGAAAACTGCAGGAACTTCAAACCGGCACTAGGAAACAGAGTGAGAAATCAAAGTAAAAGTTTCTCCTGCAACCCGTTCCCTTTGTGCTAGATGAACGAACGTCACTCCACATGCTCAGCCCTGAGAGATAACTGTGTGTGAAAGCCGTCCTTCACGTACCTTCTTGGGAACACAATGTTTCTTTTCAGCTGCAAACTCCACTCCATACATATATAAGGCGAGAACTAGCACCAACTCGGTTTTACAGAGAAAACTGCAATAACTTCAAACCGGCACTTGGAAACAGATTGAGAAACCAGAATAAAAGTTTCAACTGCAACCCGTTCCCTTTGTGCTATGTGAACGAATGTCACTCCACATGCTCAGTTCTGAGAGAAAAGTGTGTGTGAAAGCCGTCCTTCACCTAGCTTGTTTCGAACACAAAGTTTCTTTTCAGTTGCAAACTCCACTCCATACATATATATGGGGAGAACTAGCACCAACTCTGTTTTGCAGTGAAAACTGCAGGAACTTCAAACCGGCACAAGGAAACAGACTGAGAAACCAGAGTAAAACTTTACCTACAACCCGTTATCTTTGTGCTAGTTGAACGAACTTCTCTCCACATGCTCTGTTCTGAGAGATAAGTGTGTGTGAAAGCCGTCCTTCACCTAGTTTGTTGGGAACACAAAGTTTCTATTCATTTGCAAACTACACTCCATACATATATATGGCGAGAACTACCACCAACACTTTTTTACAGTGAAAAGTGCAGGATCTTCAAATCGGCACTAGGAAACAGACTGAGAAAACAGAGTAAAACTTTCCCCTGCAAACCGTTAACTTTGTGCTAGATGAACGAACGTCTCTCCACATGCATATTTCTGAGAGACAATTGTGTGTGAAAGCCGTCCTTCAGCTAGCTTGTTGGGAACACAAAGTTTCTTTCAGTTGCAAACTACACTCTATACATACATAAGTGGAAGAAATAGCTCCAAGTCGGTTTTACAGAGAAAACTGCAGGAACTTCAAACCGGCACAAGGAAACAGACTGAGAAAACAGAGTAAAACTTTCCCTGCAACCCGTTAACTTTGTGCTAGATGAACGAACGTCTCTCCACATGCTCAGTTCTGAGAGTAAATTGTGTGTGAAAGCCGTCCTTCACCTAGCTTGTTGGGAACACAAAGTTTCTTTTCAGTTGCAAACTCCACACCATACATATATATGGCGAGAACAAGCACCAGCTCGGTTTTACAGTGAAAACTGCAGGAACTTAAAACCGGCACTAGGAAACAGACTGAGAAATCAGAGTAAAAGTTTCTCCTGCAACCCGTTAACTTTGTGCTACATGAACGAACGTCTCTCCACATGATCAATTCTGAGAGATAATTGTGTGTTAAATCCGTCCTTCACCTAGATTGTTGGGAACAAAATTTCTTTTCTGTTGCAATCTCCACTCCATACATATATAATGGGAGGAAAAATCTCCAACTGGTTTTATAGTGAAAACAGCAGGAACTTCACACCGGCACTAGGAAACAGCCTGAGAATCCAGTGTAAAAATTTCTCCTGCAACCCGTTCCCTTTGTGCTAGATGAACGAACGTCACTCCAGATGCTCAGTCCTGAGAGATAACTGTGAGTGAAAGCCGTCCTTCACCTACCTTGTTTGGAACACAATGTTTCTTTTCAGCTGCAAACTCCACTCCATACATATATATGGCGAGATCTAGCACCAACTCGGTTTTACAGTGAAAACTGCAGGAACTTCAAAATGGCATTAGGAAACAGACTGGGAAAACAGAGTAAAACTTTCCCTGCAACCCGTTAAAATTGTGCTAGATGAACGAACGTCTCTCCACATGCTCAGTTCTGAGAGATAATTGTGTGTGAATGCCGTCCTTCAACTAGCTTGTTGGGAACACAAAGTTTCTTTTCAGTTGCAAAATCCACTCGAAACATATATATGGCGAGTACTAGCACCAACTCGGATTTAAATTGTAAACTGCAGGAAGTTCAAACCGGCACTAGTAAACAGACTGAGAATGCAGAGTAAATGTTTCCACTGCAACCCGTTCCCTTTGTGCTAGATGAACGAACGTCAATCCACATCCTCTGTTCTGAGAGATAAGTGTGTGTGAATGCCGTCCTTCAGCTAGCTTGTTGGGAACACAAAGTTTCTTTTCAGTTGCAAACTCCACTCCATACATATATATGGCGAGAACTAGCACCAACTCGGTTTTACATTGTAAACTGCAGTAACTTCAAACCGGCACTAGGAAACAGACTAAGAAACAGAGTAATATTTTCCCCTGCAACCCGTTAACTTGGTAGTACATGAACGAACGTGTATCCACATGCTCAATTCTGAGAGATAATTGTGTGTGAAAGACGTCCTTCACCTAGCTTGTTAGGAACACAAAGTTTCTTTTCAGTTGCAAACTACACTCCATACATATATATGGCGAGTACTAGCACCAACACTTTTTACAGTGAAAAGTGCAGGAACTTCAAATCGGCACTCGGAAACAGACTGAGAAAACAGATTAAAACTTTCCCCTGCAAACCGTTAACTTTGTGCTAGATGAACGAACGTCTCTCCAAATGCTCAGTTCTGAGAGATACGTGTGTGTGAAAGCCGTCCTTCACCTAGCTTGTTGGGAACACAAAGTTTCTTTCAGTTGAAAACTCCAATCCATACATATATATGGCAAGAACAAGCACCAACACGGTTTTACAGTGAAAAATGCACGAACTTCAAACAGGCACTAGGAAACATACTGAGAAAACAGAGTAAAAATTTCCCCTGCATCCCGTTAACTTTGTACTAGATGAACGAACGTCTCTCCACATGCTCGGTTCTGAGAGATAAGTGTGTGTGAAAGCCATACTTCACCTAGTTAGTTGGGAACACAAAGTTTCTTTTCAGTTGCAAACTCCACTCCATACATATATAAGTAGAGGAACTAGCTCCAACTCGGTTTTACAGAGAAAACCGCAGGAACTTCAAACCGGCTCTTGGAAACAGACTGAGAAACCAGAGTAATTCTTTCCCCTGCAAACTTTTAACTTTGTACTAGATGAACGAACGTCTCTCCACATGCTCAGTTCAGAGAGATAAGTGTGTGTGAAAACCTTCCTTCACCTAGCTTGTTGGGAACACAAACTTTCTTTTCAGTTGCAAACTTCACTCCATACATATATATGGCGAGTACGAGCACCAACAATTTTTTACAGTGAAAAGTGCTGGAACTTCAAATCGGCACTAGGAAACAGACTGAGAAAACAAAGTAAAACTTTCCCCTGCAAACCGTTATCTTTGTGCTAGATGAACGAACGTCTCTCCACATGCACATTTCTGAGAGACAAGTGTGTGTGAAAGCCGTCCTTCAACTAGCTTGTTGGGAACACAAAGTTTCTTTCAGTTGCAAACTCCACTCCATATATACAAAAGTGGAGGAACTAGCTCCAAGTCGGTTTTACAGAGAAAACTGCAGGAACTTCAAACCGGCACTAGGAAAAAGACTGAGAAAAAAGAGTAAATCTTTCCCTACATCCCGTTATCTTTGTGCTAGATGAACGAAATTCTCTCCACATGCTCAGTTCTGAGAGATAATTGTGTGTGAATGCCGTCCTTCACCTAGCTTGTTGGGAACACAAAGTTTCTTTTCAATTGCAAACTCCACTCCATAAATATATATGGGGAGAACTAGCACCAACTCGGTTTTACATTGAAAATTGCAGGAACTTCAAACCGGCACTAGGAAACAGACTGAGAAACCAGAGTAAAACTTTCCCCTACAACCTTTTATCTTTATGCAAGTTGAACGAAAGTCTCTCCACATGCTCAGTTCTAAGAGATAAGTGTGTGTGAAAGCCGTCCTTCACCTAGCTTGTTGGGAACACAAAGTTTCTTTTCAGTTGCAAACTCCAATCCATACATATATAACGGGAGGAACTAGCTCCAATTCGGTTTTACAGAGAAAACTGCAGGAACTTCAATCCGGCACTAGGAAACAGACTGAGAAACCAGAGTAAAAGTTTCTCCTGCAACCCGTTCCCTTTGTGCTAGATGAACGAAAGTCATTCCACATGCTCAGTCCTGAGAGATAACTGTGTGTGAAAGCCGTCCTTCACCTAGCTTGTTGGGAACACAAAGTTTCTTTTCAATTGCAAACTCCACTCCATAAATATATATGGGGAGAACTAGCACCAACTCGGTTTTACAGTGAAAATTGCAGGAAATTCAAACCGGCACTAGGAAACAGACTGAGAAACCAGAGTAAAAGTTTCTCCTGCAACCCGTTCCTTTTGCGCTAGATGAACGTACGTCTCTCCACATGCTAAGTTCTGAGTGATAAGTGTGTGTGAAAGCCGTTCTTCACGAAGCTTGTTCAGAACACAAAGTTTCTTTTCAGTTGCAAACTCCACTCCATACATATATAACGGGAAGAACTAGCTCCATCTCGGTTTTACAGTGAAAACTGCAGGAACTTCAAACGGGCACTAAGAAACAGACTGAGAAACCAGAGTAAATGTTTCATCTGCAACCCGTTCCCTTTCTGCTAGATGAACGAACTTAATTCCACATGCTCAGTTCTGAGAGATAACTGTGTGTGAAAGCCGTCCTTCACCTAGCTTGTTGGGAACACAGTTTCTTTTCAGTTGAAAACATCACTCCATACGTATATAAGGGGAGGAACTAGCTCCAACTCGGTTTTACAGTGAAAACTGCAGGAACTTCAAACCGGCACTAGGAAACAGACTGAGAAATCAGAGTAAAAGTTTCTCCTGCAACTCCATCCTATTGTGTTAGATGAACGAACGTCTCTCCACATGTTCACTTCTGAGCGATAATTGTGTGTGAAACCCGTCCTTGAACTAGCTTGTTGGGAACACATAGTTTCTTTTCATTTGCAAACTCCGCTCCATACATATATATGGGGAGAACAAGCACAAACTCTGTTTTACAGTAAAAACTGCAGGAACTTCAAACCGACACTAGGAAACAGACTGAGAAACCCGAGTAAAATTTCAACTACAAACCGTTAACTTTGTGCTAGATGAATGAACGTCTCTCCATATGCTCAGTTCTGAGAGATAAGTGTGTGTGAAAGCCTTCCTTCACCTAGCTTGTTAGGAACACAAAGTTTCTTTTCAGTAGCAAACTCCACTGCATACACATATAAAGGGAGGAACCAGCTCCAACTCGGTTTTACAGTGAAAACTGCAGGAACTTCAAACCGGCACTAGGAACAGACTGAGAAACCAGAGTAAAAGTTTCTCCTGCAACCCGTTCCCATTGTGCTAGATGAATGAACGTCATACCACATGCTCATTTCTGAGAGATAACTGTGTGTGAAAGACTTCTTTCACCTAGCTTGTTGGGAAAACAAAGTTTCTTTTTAGTTGCATACTCCACTCCATACATATATATGGGGAGAACAGGCACCAACTCAGTTTTACACTGAAAACTGCAGGAACTTCAAACCGGCACTACGAAACAGACTGAGAATGCAGAGTAAAAGTTTCTCCTGCAACCCGTTAACTTTGTGCTAGATGAACGAACGTCTCTCCACATGCTCAGTTCTGAGAGATAATTGTGTGTGAAAGCCGTCCTTCACCTAGCTTGTTGGGAACACAAAGTTTCTTTTAAGTTGCAAACTCCACTCCATACATATATATGGTGAGAACAAGCACGAACTCTGTTTTACAGTGAAAACTGCAGGAACTTCAAACCGGCACTTGGAAACAGACTGAGAAACCAGAGTAAAACTTTCCCCGACAACCCGTTAACTTTGTGCTAGATGAACGAACGTCTCTCCACATGCTCAGTTCTGAAAGATAAGTGTGTGTGAAAGCCGTCCTACACCTAGCTTGTTGGGAACACAAAGTTTCTTTTCATTTGAAAACTACACTCCATAAATATATATGGGGAGAACTAGCACCAACTCGGTTTTACAGTGAAAACTACAAGAACTTCAAACCGGCACTAGTAAACAGACTGAGAAACCAAAGTAAAACTTTCCCCTACATCCCGTTATCTTTGTGCTAGATGAACGAACGTCTCTCCAAATTCTCAGTTCTGAGAGATAAGTGTGTGTGAAAGCCGTCCTTCAGATAGCTTCTTGGGAACACAGTTTCATTTAAGTTGCAATCTCAACTCCATACATATATAAAGGGAGGAATTAATTCCAACAGGCTTTACAGTGAAAACTGTAGGAACTTCAAAGAGGCACTAGGAAACATACTGAGAAAACAGAGTAAAAGTTTCTCCTGCAACCCGTTAACTTTGTGCTAGATGAAGGAACGTCTCTCCACATGCTCAGTTCTGACAGATAACTGTGTGTGAAAACTGTCCTTCAACTATCTTGTTTGGAACACAAAGTTTCTTTTCAGTTGCAAACTCCACTCCATACATATATATATTTGGAGATAAAGCGCGAACTGTGTTTTACAGTGAAAACTGCAGGAACTTCAAACCGGCACTAGGAAACAGACTGAGAAACCAGAGTAAAACATTCCCCTACAACCTGTTAATATTATGCTAGATGAACGAACGTCTATCCACATGCTCAGTTCTGAGAGTTAAATGTGTGTGAAAGCCGTTCTTCACCTAGATTGTTGGGAAAACAGTTTCTTTTCAGTTGCAATCTCCACTCCATACATTTATAAGGGGAGGAATTAGCTCCAACTCGGTTTTACAGTGAAAAATGCAGGAACTTCAAACCGGCACTAGGAAACAGACTGAGAAACCAGAGTAAAAGTTTCTCCTGCAACCCGTTCCCTTTGTGCTAGATGAACGAAATTCATTCCACATGCTCAGTTCTGAGAAATAACTGTGTGTGAAAGCCGTCCTTCACCTAGCTTGTTGGGAACACAAAGTTTCTTTTTAGTTGCATACTCCACTCCATACATATATATGGGGAGACCTGGCACCAAATAAGTTTTACAGTGAAAACTGCAGGAACTTCAAACCGGCACTACGAAAGAGACTTAGAAAGTAGAGTAAAAGTTTCTCCTGCAACCCGTTAACTTTGTGCTAGATGAACGAACGTATCACCACATGTTCAGTTCTGAGATATAATTGTGTGTGAAAGCCGTCCTTCAACTAGATTGTTGGGAACACAAAGTTTCTTTTTAGTTGCAAACTCCACTCCATACATATATATGGTGAGAACAAGCACAAACTCAGTTTTACAGTGAAAACTGCAGGAACTTCAAACCGGCACTAGGAAACAGACTGAGAAACCAGAGTAAAACTTTCCCCTACAACCCGTTAACATTGTGCTAGATGAACGAACGTCTCTCCACATGCTCAGTTCTGAGAGATAAGTGTGTGTGAAAGCCGTGCTTCACCTAGCTTGTTGGGAACACAGTTTCATTTAAGTTGAAATCTCCACTCCATACATATATAAAGGGAGGAACTAACTCCAACTGGTTTTACAGTGAAAACTGCAGGAACTTCTAACAGGCACTAGGAAACAGACTAAGAAAGCTGAGTAAAAGTTTCTCCTTCAACCCATAAACTTTGTGCTAGATGAAGGGACGTCTCTCCACATGCTCAGTTCTGAGAGATAACTGTGTGTGAAAGCTGTCCTTCAATTAGCTTGTTGGGAACACAAAGTTTCTTTTCAGCTGCAAACTCCACTCCATACATATATATGGGGAGAAAAAGCACGAACTCTGTTTTACAGTGAAAACTGCAGGAATTTAAACCGGCAGTAGGAAACAGACTGAGAACCCAGAGTAATAGTTTCCCCTACAACCTTTTATCTTTATGCTAGTTGAACGAACGTCTCTCCACATGCTCAGTTCTGAGAGATAACTGTGTGTGAAAGCCGTCCTTCACCTAGCTTGTTGGGAACACAAAGTTTCTTTTCAGTTGCAAACTCCACTCCATAAATATACATGGGGAGAATTAGCACCAACTCGGTTTTACATTGAAAATTGCAGGAACTTCAAACCGGCACTAGGAAACAGACTGAGAAACCAGAGTAAAACTTTCCCCTACAACCTTTTATCTTTATGCAAGTTGAACGAAAGTCTCTCCACATGCTCAGTTCTAAGAGATAAGTGTGTGTGAAAGCCGTCCTTCACCTAGCTTGTTGTGAACACTAAGTTTCTTTTCAGTTGCAAACTCCACTCCATACATATACAATGGGAGGAACTATCTCCAACTCGATTTTACAGTGAAAACTGCAGGAACTTCAAACCGGCACTAGGAAACAGACTGAGAAACCAGAGTAAAAGTTTCTCCTGCAACCCGTTTCCTTTGCGCTAGATGAACGTACGTCTCTCCACATGCTAAGTTCTGAGTGTTAAGTGTGTGTGAAAGCCGTTCTTCACGAAGCTTGTTCGGAACACAAAGATTCTTTTCAGTTGCAAACTCCAATCCATACATATATAACGGGAAGAACTAGCTCCATCTCGGTTTTACAGTGAAAACTGCAGGAACTTCAAACGGGCACTAGGAAACAGACTGAGAAACCAGAGTAAATGTTTCATCTGCAACCCGTTCCCTTTGTGCTAGATGAACGAACGTAATTCCACATGCTTAGTTCTGAGAGATAACTGTGTGTGAAAGCCGTCCTTCACCTAGCTTGTTGGGAACACAGTTTCTTTTCAGTTGAAAATATCACTCCATACGTATATAAGGGGAGGAACTAGCTCCAACTCGGTTTTACAGTGAAAACTGCAGGAACTTAAAACCGGCACTAGGAAACAGACTGAGAAATCAGAGTAAAAATTTCTCCTGCAACTCCATCCTATTGTGTTAGATGAACGAACGTCTCTCCACATGTTCACTTCTGAGCGATAATTGTGTGTGAAACCCGTCCTTCAACTAGCTTGTTGGGAACACATAGTTTCTTTTCATTTGCAAACTCCACTCCATACATATATATGGGGAGAAGAAGCACAAACTCTGTTTTACAGTAAAAACTGCAGGAACTTCAAACCGGCACTAGGAAACAGACTGAGAAACCAGAGTAAATGTTTCTACTGCAACCAGTTCCCTTTGTGCTTGATGAACGAACGTCTCTCCACATGCTCAGTTCTGAGAGATAAGTGTGTGTGAAAGCCGTGCTTCATCTAGCTTGTTGGGAACACAAAGTTTCTTTTCAGTTGCAAACTCCACTCCATACATATATAAAGGGAGGAACCAGCTCCAACTCGGTTTTACAGTGAAAACTGCAGGAACTTCAAACCGGCACTAGGAAACAGACTGAGAAACCACAGTAAAAGTTTCTCCTGCAATCCGTTCCCTTTGTGCTAGATGAATGAACGTCTCTCCACATGCTCAGTTCTGAGAGATAACTGTGTGTGAAAGCCGTCCTTCACTTAGGTTGTTGGGAACACAAAGTTTCTTTTCAGTTGCATACTCCACTCCATACATATATATGGGGAGAACTGGCACCAACTCAGTTTTACAGTGAAAACTGCAGGAACTTCAAACCGGCACTAGGAAACAGACTGAGAAACCAGAGTAAAACTTTCCCCGAAAACCCATTAACTTTGTGCTAGATGAACGAACGTCTCTCCATATGCTCAGTTCTGAGAGATAAGTGTGTGTGAAAGCCGTCCTTCACCTAGCTTGTTAGGAACACAAAGTTTCTTTTCAGTTTCAAACTCCCCTGCATACACATATAAAGGGAGGAACCAGCTCCAACTCGGTTTTACAGTGAAAACTGCAGGAACTTCAAACAGGCACTAGGAAACAGACTGAGAAACCAGAGTAAAAGTTTCTCCTGCAACCCGTTCCCTTTGTGCTAGATGAATGAACGTCATTCCACATGCTCATTTCTGAGAGATAACTGTGTGTGAAAGCCTTCTTTCACCTAGCTTGTTGGGAAAACAAAGTTTCTTTTTAGTTGCATACTCCACTCCATACATATATATGGGGAGAACAGGCACCAACTCAGTTTTACACTGAAAACTGCAGGAACTTCAAACCGGCACTACGAAACAGACTGAGAATCCCGAGTAAAAGTTTCTCCTGCAACCCGTTAACTTTGTGCTAGATGAACGAACGTCTCTCCACATGCTCAGTTCTGAGAGATAATTGTGTGTGAAAGCCGTCCTTCACCTAGCTTGTTGGGAACACAAAGTTTCTTTTAAGTTGCAAACTCCACTCCATACATATATATGTTGAGAACAAGCACGAACTCTCTTTTACAGTGAAAACTGCAGGAACTTCAAACCGGCACTACGAAAGAGACTTAGAAAGTAGAGTAAAGTTTCTCCTGCAACACGTTAACTTTGTTGCTAGATGAACGAACGTTTCTCCACATGCTCAGTTCTGAGAGATAAGTGTGTGTGAAAGCCGTCCTACACCTAGCTTGTTGGGAACACAACGTTTCTTTTCATTTGAAAAATACACTCCATAATATATATGGGGAGACTAGCACCAACTCGGTTTTACAGTGAAAACTGGAGAACTTCAAACCGGCACTAGTAAACAGACTGAGAAACCAAAGTAAAACTTTCCCCTACATCCCGTTATCTTGTGCTAGAGGAACGAACGTCTCTCCAAATGCTCAGTTCTGAGAGATAAGTGTGTGTGAAAGTCGTCCTTCAGATAGCTTCTTGGGAACACAGTTCATTTAAGTTTGCTAATCTCAAACTCCATACATACTATAAATGGGAGGAATTAATTCCAACTGGCTTTACAGTAAAACTGCAGGAACTTCAAAGAGGCACTAGGAAACAGACTGAGAAAACAGAGTAAAAGTTTCTCCTGCAACCCGTTAACTTTGTGCTAGATGAAGGAACGTCTCTCCACATGCTCAGTTCTGACAGATAACTGTGTGTGAAAACTGTCCTTCAACTAGCTTGTTGGGAACACAAAGTTTCTTTTCAGTTGCAAACTCCACTCCATACATATATATATTTGGAGATAAAGCACGAACTCTGTTTTACAGTGAAAACTGCAGGAACTTCAAAACGGCACTAGGAAACAGACTGAGAAACCAGAGTAAAACATTCCCCTACAACCTGTTAATATTATGCTAGATGAACGAAAGTCTCTCCACATGCTCAGTTCTGAGAGTTAAATGTGTGTGAAAGCCGTTCTTCACCTAGATTTTTGGGAACACAGTTTCTTTTCAGTTGCAAACTCCACTCCATACATTTATAAGGGGAGGAATTAGCTCCAACTCGGTTTTACAGAGAAAAATGCAGGAACTTCAAACCGGCACTAGGAAACAGACTGAGAAATCAGAGTAAAAGTTTCCCCTGCAACCCGTTAACTTTGTACTAGATGAACGAACGTTTCTCCACATGTTCACTTCTGAGCAATAATTGTGTGTGAAACCCGTCCTTCAACTAGCTTGTTGGGAACACAAAGTTACTTTTCAGTTGCAAAATCCACTCCATACATATATATGGGGACATAAAGGACGAACTCTGTTTTACAGTGAAATCTGCAGGAATTTAAAACGGCAGTAGGATACAGACTGAGAACCCAGAGTAAAAGTTTCTCCTGCAACCCGTTCCCTTTATGCTAGATGAACGAACGTCATTCCACATGCTCAGTTCTGAGAGATAACTGTGTGTGAAAGCCGTCCTTCACCTAGCTTGTTGGGAACACAGTTTCTTTTCAGTTGCAAACTCCACTCTATACGTATATAAGGGGAGGAACTAGCTCCAACTCGGTTTTACAGTGAAAACTGCAGGAACTTCAAACCAGTACTAGGAAACAGACTAAGAAATCAGAGTAAAAGTTCCCCTATAACCTGTTAACTTTGTGCTAAATGAACGAACGTCTCTCCACATGCTCAGTTCTGAGAGATAAGTGTGTGTTAAAGCCGTCCTTCACCTAGCTTGTTGGGAACACAAAGTTTTTTTTCAGTTGCAAACTCCACTCCATAAATATATATGGGGAGAACTAGCACCAACTCGGTTTTACAGTGAAAACTGCAGGAACTTCAAACCGGCACTTGGAAACAGACTGAGAAACCAGAGTAAAACTTTCCCCTACAAACTGTTAACTTTATGCTAGATGAAAGAACGTCTCTCCACATGCTCAGTTCTGAGAATTAAGTGTGTGTGAAAGCCGTTCTTCACCAAGCTTGTTCGGAATACAAAGTTTCTTTTCAGTTGCAAACTCCACTCCATAAATATAACGGGAAGTACTAGCTCCAACTCGGTTTTACAGTGAAAACTGCAGAAACTTCAAGCCGACACTAGGAAACAGACTGAGAAACCAGAGTAAATGTTTCTCCTGCAACCAGATCCCTTTGTGCTAGATGAACGAACGTCACTCCACATGCTCAGTTCTGAGAGATAACTTTGTGAGAAAGCCGTCCTTCACCTAGCTTGTTGGGAACACAGTTTCTTTTCAGTTGCAAACCCCACTCCATACGTATATAAGGGGAGGAACTAGCTCCAACTCGGTTTTACAGTGAAAACTGCAGGAAGTTCAAACCGGCACTAGGAAACAGACTGAGAAATGAGATTAATAGTTTCTCCTGCAACACTATCCTCTTGTGTTAGATGAACGAACGTCTCTCCACATGTTCACTTCTGAGCGATAATTGTGTGTGAAACCCGTCCTTCAACTAGCTTGTTGGGAACACATAGTTTCTTTTCATTTGCCAACTCCACTCCATACATATATATGGGGAGAACAAGCACAAACTCTGTTTTACAGTTAAAACTGCAGGAACTTCAAACCGGCACTAGGAAACAGACTGAGAAACCCGAGTAAAATTTCAACTACAACCCGTTAATTTTGTGCTAGATGAACGAACGTCTCTCATATGCTCAGTTCTGAGAGATAAGTGTGTGTGAAAGCCGTCCTTCACCTAGCTTGTTGGGAACACAAAATTTCTTTTCAGTTGCAAACTCCACTCCATACATATATGGAGGAGGAACTAGCTCCAACACGGTTTTACAGTGAAAACTGCAGGAACTTCAAACCGACCCTAGGAAACGGAATGAGAAATCAGAGTAAAAGTTTCCCCTAAACCTGTTAACTTTCTGCTAGATGAACGAACGTCTCTCCACATGCTCGTTCTGAGAGATAAGTGTGTGTTAAAGCCGTCCTTCACCTAGCTTGTTGGGAACACAAAGTTTCTTTTTAGTTGCAAACTCCACTCCATACATATATAAAGGGTGGAACTAACTCCAACTGTTTTTACAGTGAAAACTGCAGGAAGTTCAAACCGGCACTAGGAAACAGACTGAGAAAACAGAGTAAATTTTCTCCTTCAACCCGTTAACTTTGTACTAGATGAAGGAACGTCTCTCCACATGCTCAGTTCTGAGAGATAACTGTGTGTTAATGCCGAACTTCATCTAGCTTGTTGGGAACACAAAATTTCTTTTCAGTTGCAAACTCCATTCCATATATATATATGGGGGGAAATAGCACCAACTCGATTTTACACTGAACACTGCAGGAACTTCAAACCGGAACTAGGAAACAGACTGAGAAAACAGAGTAAAACTTTCCCCTGCAACCCGTTAACTTTGTGATAGATGAACGAACGTCTCTCCACATGCTCAGTTCTGAGAGAGATGTGTGTGTGTAAGCCGTCCTTCACCTAGCTTCTTGGGAACACAAAGTTTCTTTTCACTTGCAAACTCCAATCCATACATATATGAGGGGAGGATATAGCACCAACTCGGGTTTACAGTGAAATCTGCAGGAAATTCAAACCGGCAGTAGGAAACAGACTGTGAATTCATAGTAAAAGTTTCTGCTGCAAACCGATCCTTTTATGTTAGATGAAAGAACGTCTCTCCACATGTTCACTTCTGAGCAATATTTGGGTGTGAAACCCGTCCTTCAACTAGCTTGTTGGGAACACATAGTTTCTTTTCATTTGCAAACTCCACTCCATACATATATATGGGGAGTACAAGCACGAACTCTGTTTTACAGTGAAAACTGCAGGAACTTCAAACCGGCACTAGGAAACAGACTGAGAAATCAGAGGAAAATTTCACCTACAACCCGTTAACTTTGTGCTAGATGAACGAACTTCTCTCCACATGCTCAGTTCTGAGAGATAGCTGTGTGTGAAAGCCGTCCTTCACCTAGCTTGTTGGAAACACAAAGTTTCTTTTCAGTTGCAAACTCCAATCCATACATATATAAGGGGAGGAACTAACTCCAACTCGGTTTTACAGTGAAAACTGCAGGAACTTCTAACCGGCACTAAGAAACACACTGAGAAACCAGAGTAATAGTTTCTCCTTCAAGCCGTTCCCTTTGTGCTAGATGAACGAACTTCACTCCACATGCTCATTCCTGAGGGTAACTGTGTGTGAAAGCCGTCCTTCACCTAGCTTGTTGGGAACACAGTTTCTTTTCAGTTGCAAACTCCACTCCATACATATATAAGGGGAGGAACTAGCTTCAACTTCGTTTTACAGTGAAAACTGCAGGAAGTTCAAACCGGCACTAGGAAACAGACTGAGAAACCAGAGTAAAAGTTTCTCCTGCAGCCCGTTCCTTTTGTGCTAGATGAACGAACGTCTCTCCACATGCTCAGTTCTGAGAGATAATTATGTGTGAAAGCCGTCCCTCACCTAGCTTGTTGGGAACACAAAGTTTCTTTTCAGTTGCAAACTCCACTCCATACATATATATGGGGAGAACTAGCACCAACTCGGTTTTACAGTGAAAACTGCAGGAACTTTAAACCGGCACTAGGAAACAGACTGAGAAAGCAGAGTAATAGTTTCTCCTGCAACCGGTTAACGTTGTGCTAGATGAACGAACGTCTCTCCTCATGCTCAGTTCTGAGAGTTAATTTTGTGTGAAAACCGTCCTTCACCTAGTTTGTTGGGAACACAGTTTCTTTTAAGTTGCAAACTCCAATCCATACATATATATGGGGAGAACTAGCACCAACTCGGTTTTACAGTGAAATATGCAGGAAATTCAAACCGGCACTAGGAAACAGACTGAGAATCCCGAAGTAAATTTCAGCCTACAACCCGTTAACTTTGTGCTAGATGAACGAACGTCTCTCCACATGCTCAGTTCTGAGAGATAAGCGTGTGTGAAAGCTTCCTTCACCAGCTGTTGTGAACACAAAGTTTCTTTTCAGTTGCAACTCCACTCAATACATATATAACGGGGAGGAA
>NC_045731.1:4096005-4150750 GCF_009834535.1 Camelus ferus | reverse complement strand
CCGGAGGGCCCCAAACCTTTCCGAGGACAGAATGCGTGGCCTGCCCAGGGTGCGGCACCGTCGTCGACCAGCCTGGGCACCATGCCCTGTGCCCCCTTGGTGCCCTGTGGCAAACTCGCCCCCCACCGCCAGCTGCCTCCTGCTCGGTAGAGAAAGCATAGTCCTCTGTGTATCCTTGAGTCCACTGGGCAGAAGAAGGACAGGATCGCTCTCCGGGGCTTCCCCGTGCACAGGGCTGGCCGTGACTGGGTCGCAGGCCGTGTCCCTCTGGTCCCTTAGCAGAACGGCACTGAATGGACGCGTCATTCCCGTCCCTGCCCTGGGGAGGGAGGGTCTGTGTAGAGGGAAAGAAGGGGTCCTCTGACGGAGGGCAAGACGGTCGGTTCTGCACACGGCCTTCAACAGACACCACGTTCCGGCTCCCTGGAGGACAAGCCCGGCCCCTGTCACTGTCTGCAGCGAGTGGAGCCCTGAACTTCCACAGCCGATGAATCGGTTATGGAAGAAACACCCGAACCCGGGGCCTGTGGTCTCTTCAGTCAAGGGTCCTGAGACCTGTCTCCCACTCGGTCTGATGTGAGACTTAGTGTGATACGGGGAAGAAGGCCTCAAAGATCTTTTGCGCTTCAGCAAACTAACATGTTTTGTAAGGCAGTGAACCGTGAAAGAGTGTTTTGTATTTTATTTTATCTATGCCGAGAAGCTAGTTGACTCGGGGAAGGACATAGGTTAGTGGTAAATAGAATGCTTGCTTAGCATGCCGAATTCCGTGTGCTCATACCCGGTACCTCCATTTAAAAACAGAAGAAAAGAAAAAACAAAAACAAGAGCAAACTTCAAATGTTAGAAATACATAGTGCGCAAACCCAACTTCCATATCCATTCTTTTACGTGTTTTCCTCTTACTACTTGGTTTGAAATATATCCCAACAATGACTTAAGCATTTTTTTCAGAAAATGCTCTAACTCTTTGAAAGTCTTTTCTGCCACTTTGTTTTGACACATCCACGAACGGAGATAGACGCTCATGGTGGTTTTAATATACATTCGTGAATATTCTCATTAATGTACCTGTAACTACATTTTACAGATGGTGTGTCAGTGCGCCACTTTACAGAAGAGAGAGGAAGAGAATCTTCCTGGGATGAGGTACAGTCTCTTGTTGTTAATGTCCTTGTGTGACTATATAAGTACCAGGGGATTCTGAGACATAAACCGGGGGTTGGTGTGAGTGTGCATCTTCACGTTTGCATCTGCTGATGAGAATTTTGACTTATGCTTTTAACTTACAGTTTAGGATGTGATTCTGTGCTTAATGCCGTAGGACTGGATAATGCACTTGTGTTCATTTTCCAGACTCACCTAGTGAAGCCAGTGTCTGTATGGGCATTCTTGTTTTCAGGGTCTTTCCCTTACAGTTCATTAGAGGATATTGAAAAGAAATTCATCCCTGGGAAAGTTAGGTGCATCTTGGTGTTGGTTCTTGTTTTAGCCGTCCTCACTTGAAATTAATTAAGTGATGTTTCATTTTCAAGGCAGCATGTTTTGTCTTCCCATTCCACCGCCAGTAACAGTGGTCTAGTTTCCTTAATGCCTTACGCTGTTTCCCACCTGCTCCTTTTACTCAGGCTGCCCTTCCCCAAAGCCCCTCCACATCCCCCCTCTGCGCTGGATCTCTCTTTTACGAAACAGTGCGGTCTTCCCAGCATTCCCTGAGCTATCCACGTGCAGCGGACTCTCCTGTCCTTTGTGGCGTTACTGTACCCGTTCACCTCAGTTGTAGAGCTGTTGAAACTTTTCTGTGCTGATTTGTTTTCATGGATCCTGTGCCTCTGGCAGAACAGAGAGGAGAATCTGCCTTTTATTTGTACCGCCAGCTTCTCCCAGGATAGGGCTTATGTTCTGATAGCTTCGGTAAATAACTGTTGTCTACCTGACTGACTAAGCGTAGGCACATGATCTGAAGTTCGGTTCCTGATTTATCTTGTTTTGTGTTCCTAGGAAGGGGCGACTAAGCCCGAAATTACAAAACCGGAGTACGCTACTGGGACTGTAGAAGTGGCTCCGCAGGAGCTGACGGATCATAAAACACTGACCTCTGTTGGTGGAGCACACGGAGCTTATTATACACTGGGTAAGTTAGTGAACGTGGCTGGCATTTCTTGTTCTCTGTGCCTAGAAACTAGTGTGCTCTGGGGGGAAGGGTATATGTAGCTCAGCAGTAGAGAGAATGCGGGCTTAGCATGCAGGAGTTCCTGGGGTCAGTATCCAGTTCCTCCAAGAAACGAGTGTGATACGGGGAAGGAAGGAAGGAAGGAAGGCGCAAAGGTTTTGTTTCGCTTCAGCAGTGTCTTCGCAGGAAAGCCTAATCCTCCATCCTTTTCTGTGGTTTTTAGCCGACGCGGGACCTGGCGCGGCTCCGGTGTGGCCCGGCAGCGCCCGCCCACCTGCGGCGGCCCCGGAGGCCCAGGGAAGTGGGGTGGTCATGCTCTGTTGGGCCTCGTCCTGGGAAAGGTGATCTTCCCGTTCTCCCGGCAGCCGTTCCTGGCCTCGTCTGCAGACTGTGTGTCCTGTGACGGGTCTGGCGTGGCGTGTCGCTGCCTTTTTCAGACTCAAAACTCTTGCCCAGGAGCCAGTGGGCTGCTTCTCCCGGGAGCCCGTCGCCTTGGCTGGTGCCTGCAGGAGCCATGAGGGAGTGCTTAGGAGCCGGGGCCCGCAGACTTTGACTGTGGGTTTCTCGAAAGCAGCGTGAGGAGGGTGAGCCCGCGCTCCACACTGACTTCTCCTGGCTCGGCTGACTCCTTCCTGACCTCCTGCACCTGGGGTTGCTCCTGGGTCACTGAGACGGATTTCTGTGTCGTCGTTCTTTTGACTGGTTTCCCGGCTCAGGCCAGGTGATTCTCCTGTTTAGAATGTCCATTCAGATCCTGGTAACTGGAAAAGGGGCAAAGCCCTCCCTCCAGCTTTGTACGGTGTGCTTTGTGCAACTTGGAGTCTTCCTGGGTGTGGTAAACGTCACAGCCCGTCACTGTCTTTTCTCGGGAGGTAAGTGTGTCTTGGCCGCTGCCTCCAGTTGTACTCTGGGCAGAAAAGCCTGGCTCTCGGAGATGGTGCGTTTGTAGTAGGGAATAGAGGCTGGAAGGGAAAGAGCCCGCCGTGAAAATGCCTCCTTCCCTGCGGGGGAATTCCGATGCGCACCAGAGTGCGTACGTTGTGTTTGTCCCCCACCCTGCGCCGGGTCGGGCCTGCCCTGGAAGCTGTCAGAGCTGCTCGTCGGTCTCATGGCACACCGTGGGGTTTTGCGCACGAGCTGGTACAGTCCCTTTGGTGTCAGGTGTGGGGTTGAGACTCCCCACGTCACTCTCCCGTAGCACGCAGGTAGGGTGCGTTCCGTAGCGAACGTAAAATCCAGACGTCCCTGAGGATAGGGATGATTGTAGCGGAGCCTGAGTCCCTTCTGAGGACAGCCTTGTCCCCTCAGGAGCCCTTGGCCAGCTCCGCCGCAGGACTCCGGGATGCCCAGCTCCCCAGGGCTCTTTGCGCCCAGGGGCAGCCCCTGCGTGGAGGAGGAGGGCCCTTTGTGAGGAGGGGGCAGAGAGGGCCTGGCAGGGTCCTGCAGGCAGAGCCCTGCAGGCAGAGCCCTGCAGGCAGAGCCCTGCAGGCAGAGCGGTGACCCTGGTGCGGCTCTGCTTGCTCGTGTGGAGAATGAGCTCTTCACGTCCGTCCCGTGTCCGTGTTCCTGGTCCGCGCCTGGCAAGCTTGCGTGGAGCTGGGGATGGTGGCGGGAATGCCGTCCTGCCCAGAGCGGCTGGCTGTTTGGAAGGCGCTAGTTTGCCCGTGGTCTGGAAGCTCTTTGTGCAGCCTCTCGGGCAGGAGGACCCTTGGCTTCCTCCACTTGGAGACAGCGGCGGCGGCGACGTGCGGCGTCAGGGTCGTATCCCCGTGTCCCCCTGTGCGGCCCAGGCTGCAGGCAGGCCCCAGAGGGCTGGGCGGAGCGTGTGGCACCGTGCTGCTCTCTGGGCACCCGGTGGAGGGGAGGGTGCCCGGTGCCGACGGCTGCTGCGTTGGGTTTCGGCTCTTGTCGGTGTTGGCGCTTTTGTCTGTCATCCAACCCAGCCCTCCCTTCTGTCCTGCAGGTCACCCCGTGGGCCGGAGGGCCCCAACCTTTCCGAGGACCAGCCTGCGTGGCCTGCCCCGGGTGCGGCCCGTCGTCGCCCAGCTGGGCACCTGCACCTGGTCCCCCTTGGTGCCCTGTGCAACCTCGCCCCCCACCGCCAGCTGCTCCGCTCGGTAAGAGGAAAGCATAGTCCTCTGTTTCTTCCTTGAGTCACTGCAGAAGAAGGGCAGATCGCTCTCCGGGGCTTCCCCGTGCACGGGCGGCCGTGACTGGGCTCACGGCCGTGTCCCTCTGGTCCCTTAGCAGACGCACTTGATGGACCGCGTCTTCCCCGTCCTGCCCTGGGGAGGGAGGTGTCTGTTGTAGAGGGAAAGAGGGTCCTCTGACGGAGGGCAGACGTGTCGGTTCTGCACACGGGCCTTCAACAGACACCACGTTCCGGGCTCCCTGGAGGACAAGCCCGCCCCTGTCACTGTCTGCAGCGAGTGGAGCCCTGAACTTCCACAGCCGATGATCGGTTATGGAAGACACACCCGAACCCGGGGCCTGTGGTCTCTTCAGTCAAGGGTCCTGAGACCTGTCTCCCACTCGGTCTGATGTGAGACTTAGTGTGATACGGGGAAGAAGGCCTCAAAGATCTTTTGCGCTTCAGCAAACTAACATGTTTTGTAAGGCAGTGAACCGTGAAAGAGTGTTTTGTATTTATTTTATCTATGCCGAGAAGCTAGTTGACTCGGGGAAGGACATAGGTTAGTGGTAAATAGAATGCTTGCTTAGCATGCCGAATTCCGTGTGCTCATTCCCGGTACCTCCATTTAAAAACAGAAGAAAAGAAAAAACAAAAACAAGAGCAAACTTCAAATGTTAGAAATACATAGTGCGCAAACCCAACTTCCATATCCATTCTTTTTACGTGTTTTCCTCTTACTACTTGGTTTGAAATATATCCCAACCGTGACTTAAGCATTTTTTTCAGAAAATGCTCTAACTCTTTGAAAGTCTTTTCTGCCACTTTTGTTTTGACACATCCACGAACGGAGATAGACGCACATGGTGGTTTTAATATACATTCGTGAATATTCTCATTAATGTACCTGTAACTACATTTTACAGATGGTGTGTCAGTGCGCCACTTTACAGAAGAGAGAGGAAGAGAATCTTCCTGGGATGAGGTACAGTCTCTTGTTGTTAATGTCCTTGTGTGACTATATAAGTACCAGGGGATTCTGAGACATAAACCGGGGGTTGGTGTGAGTGTGCATCTTCACGTTTGCATCTGCTGATGAGAATTTTGACTTATGCTTTTAACTTACAGTTTAGGATGTGATTCTGTGCTTAATGCCGTAGGACTGGATAATGCACTTGTGTTCATTTTCCAGACTCACCTAGTGAAGCCAGTGTCTGTATGGGCATTCTTGTTTTCAGGGTCTTTCCCTTACAGTTCATTAGAGGATATTGAAAAGAAATTCATCCCTGGGAAAGTTAGGTGCATCTTGGTGTTGGTTCTTGTTTTAGCCGTCCTCACTTGAAATTAATTAAGTGATGTTTCATTTTCAAGGCAGCATGTTTTGTCTTCCCATTCCACCGCCAGTAACAGTGGTCTAGTTTCCTTAATGCCTTACGCTGTTTCCCACCTGCTCCTTTTACTCAGGCTGCCCTTCCCCAAAGCCCCTCCACATCCCCCCTCTGCGCTGGATCTCTCTTTTACGAAACAGTGCGGTCTTCCCAGCATTCCCTGAGCTATCCACGTGCAGCGGACTCTCCTGTCCTTTGTGGCGTTACTGTACCCGTTCACCTCAGTTGTAGAGCTGTTGAAACTTTTCTGTGCTGATTTGTTTTCATGGATCCTGTGCCTCTGGCAGAACAGAGAGGAGAATCTGCCTTTTATTTGTACCGCCAGCTTCTCCCAGGATAGGGCTTATGTTCTGATAGCTTCGGTAAATAACTGTTGTCTACCTGACTGACTAAGCGTAGGCACATGATCTGAAGTTCGGTTCCTGATTTATCTTGTTTTGTGTTCCTAGGAAGGGGCGACTAAGCCCGAAATTACAAAACCGGAGTACGCTACTGGGACTGTAGAAGTGGCTCCGCAGGAGCTGACGGATCATAAAACACTGACCTCTGTTGGTGGAGCACACGGAGCTTATTATACACTGGGTAAGTTAGTGAACGTGGCTGGCATTTCTTGTTCTCTGTGCCTAGAAACTAGTGTGCTCTGGGGGGAAGGGTATATGTAGCTCAGCAGTAGAGAGAATGCGGGCTTAGCATGCAGGAGTTCCTGGGGTCAGTATCCAGTTCCTCCAAGAAACGAGTGTGATACGGGGAAGGAGAAGGAAGGAAGGAAGGCGCAAAGGTTTTGTTTCGCTTCAGCAGTGTCTTCGCAGGAAAGCCTAATCCTCCATCCTTTTCTGTGGTTTTTAGCCGACGCGGGACCTGGCGCGGCTCCGGTGTGGCCCGGCAGCGCCCGCCCACCTGCGGCGGCCCCGGAGGCCCAGGGAAGTGGGGTGGTCATGCTCTGTTGGGCCTCGTCCTGGGAAAGGTGATCTTCCCGTTCTCCCGGCAGCCGTTCCTGGCCTCGTCTGCAGACTGTGTGTCCTGTGACGGGTCTGGCGTGGCGTGTCGCTGCCTTTTTCAGACTCAAAACTCTTGCCCAGGAGCCAGTGGGCTGCTTCTCCCGGGAGCCCGTCGCCTTGGCTGGTGCCTGCAGGAGCCATGAGGGAGTGCTTAGGAGCCGGGGCCCGCAGACTTTGACTGTGGGTTTCTCGAAAGCAGCGTGAGGAGAGTGAGCCCTCGCTCCACACTGACTTCTCCTGGCTCGGCTGACTCCTTCCTGACCTCCTGCACCTGGGGTTGCTCCTGGGTCACTGAGACGGATTTCTGTGTCGTCGTTCTTTTGACTGGTTTCCCGGCTCAGGCCAGGTGATTCTCCTGTTTAGAATGTCCATTCAGATCCTGGTAACTGGAAAAGGGGCAAAGCCCTCCCTCCAGCTTTGTACGGTGTGCTTTGTGCAACTTGGAGTCTTCCTGGGTGTGGTAAACGTCACAGCCCGTCACTGTCTTTTCTCGGGAGGTAAGTGTGTCTTGGCCGCTGCCTCCAGTTGTACTCTGGGCAGAAAAGCCTGGCTCTCGGAGATGGTGCGTTTGTAGTAGGGAATAGAGGCTGGAAGGGAAAGAGCCCGCCGTGAAAATGCCTCCTTCCCTGCGGGGGAATTCCGATGCGCACCAGAGTGCGTACGTTGTGTTTGTCCCCCACCCTGCGCCGGGTCGGGCCTGCCCTGGAAGCTGTCAGAGCTGCTCGTCGGTCTCATGGCACACCGTGGGGTTTTGCGCACGAGCTGGTACAGTCCCTTTGGTGTCAGGTGTGGGGTTGAGACTCCCCACGTCACTCTCCCGTAGCACGCAGGTAGGGTGCGTTCCGTAGCGAACGTAAAATCCAGACGTCCCTGAGGATAGGGATGATTGTAGCGGAGCCTGAGTCCCTTCTGAGGACAGCCTTGTCCCCTCAGGAGCCCTTGGCCAGCTCCGCCGCAGGACTCCGGGATGCCCAGCTCCCCAGGGCTCTTTGCGCCCAGGGGCAGCCCCTGCGTGGAGGAGGAGGGCCCTTTGTGAGGAGGGGGCATAGAGGGCCTGGCAGAGCCCTGCAGGCAGAGCCCTGCAGGCAGAGACCTGAAGGCAGAGCCCTGCAGGCAGAGCGGTGACCCTGGTTCGGCTCTGCTTGCTCGTGAGGAGAATGAGCTCTTCACGTCCGTCCCGTGTCCGTGTTCCTGGTCCGCGCCGGGCAAGCTTGCGTGGAGCTGGGGAAGGTGGCGGGGAGGGCCGTCCCGCCCAGAGCGGCTGGCTGTTGGGAAGGCGCTAGTTTGCCCGTGTGCTGGAAGCTCTGTGTGCAGCCTCTCGGGCAGGAGGACCCTTGGCTTCCTCCACTTGGAGACAGCGGCGGCGGCGACGTGCGGCGTCAGGGTCGTATCCCCGTGTCCCCCTGTGCGGCCCAGGCTGCAGGCAGGCCCCAGAGGGCTGGGCGGAGCGTGTGGCACCGTGCTGCTCTCTGGGCACCCGGTGGAGGGGAGGGTGCCCGGTGCCGACGGCTGCTGCGTTGGGTTTCGGCTCTTGTCGGTGTTGGCGCTTTTGTCTGTCATCCAACCCAGCCCTCCCTTCTGTCCTGCAGGTCACCCCGTGGGCCGGAGGGCCCCAACCTTTCCGAGGACCAGCCTGCGTGGCCTGCCCCGGGTGCGGCCCGTCGTCGCCCAGCTGGGCACCTGCACCTGGTCCCCCTTGGTGCCCTGTGCAACCTCGCCCCCCACCGCCAGCTGCTCCGCTCGGTAAGAGGAAAGCATAGTCCTCTGTTTCTTCCTTGAGTCACTGCAGAAGAAGGGCAGATCGCTCTCCGGGGCTTCCCCGTGCACGGGCGGCCGTGACTGGGCTCACGGCCGTGTCCCTCTGGTCCCTTAGCAGACGCACTTGATGGACCGCGTCTTCCCCGTCCTGCCCTGGGGAGGGAGGTGTCTGTTGTAGAGGGAAAGAGGGTCCTCTGACGGAGGGCAGACGTGTCGGTTCTGCACACGGGCCTTCAACAGACACCACGTTCCGGGCTCCCTGGAGGACAAGCCCGCCCCTGTCACTGTCTGCAGCGAGTGGAGCCCTGAACTTCCACAGCCGATGATCGGTTATGGAAGACACACCCGAACCCGGGGCCTGTGGTCTCTTCAGTCAAGGGTCCTGAGACCTGTCTCCCACTCGGTCTGATGTGAGACTTAGTGTGATACGGGGAAGAAGGCCTCAAAGATCTTTTGCGCTTCAGCAAACTAACATGTTTTGTAAGGCAGTGAACCGTGAAAGAGTGTTTTGTATTTTATTTTATCTATGCCGAGAAGCTAGTTGACTCGGGGAAGTACATAGGTTAGTGGTAAATAGAATGCTTGCTTAGCATGCCGAATTCCGTGTGCTCATTCCCGGTACCTCCATTTAAAAACAGAAGAAAAGAAAAAACAAAAACAAGAGCAAACTTCAAATGTTAGAAATACATAGTGCGCAAACCCAACTTCCATATCCATTCTTTTTACGTGTTTTCCTCTTACTACTTGGTTTGAAATATATCCCAACCGTGACTTAAGCATTTTTTCAGAAAATGCTCTAACTCTTTGAAAGTCTTTTCTGCCACTTTTGTTTTGACACATCCACGAACGGAGATAGACGCACATGGTGGTTTTAATATACATTCGTGAATATTCTCATTAATGTACCTGTAACTACATTTTACAGATGGTGTGTCAGTGCGCCACTTTACAGAAGAGAGAGGAAGAGAATCTTCCTGGGATGAGGTACAGTCTCTTGTTGTTAATGTCCTTGTGTGACTATATAAGTACCAGGGGATTCTGAGACATAAACCGGGGGTTGGTGTGAGTGTGCATTTCACGTTTGCATCTGCTGATGAGAATTTTGACTTATGCTTTTAACTTACAGTTTAGGATGTGATTCTGTGCTTAATGCCGTAGGACTGGATAATGCACTTGTGTTCATTTTCCAGACTCACCTAGTGAAGCCAGTGTCTGTATGGGCATTCTTGTTTTCAGGGTCTTTCCCTTACAGTTCATTAGAGGATATTGAAAAGAAATTCATCCCTGGGAAAGTTAGGTGCATCTTGGTGTTGGTTCTTGTTTTAGCCGTCCTCACTTGAAATTAATTAAGTGATGTTTCATTTTCAAGGCAGCATGTTTTGTCTTCCCATTCCACCGCCAGTAACAGTGGTCTAGTTTCCTTAATGCCTTACGCTGTTTCCCACCTGCTCCTTTTACTCAGGCTGCCCTTCCCCAAAGCCCCTCCACATCCCCCCTCTGCGCTGGATCTCTCTTTTACGAAACAGTGCGGTCTTCCCAGCATTCCCTGAGCTATCCACGTGCAGCGGACTCTCCTGTCCTTTGTGGCGTTACTGTACCCGTTCACCTCAGTTGTAGAGCTGTTGAAACTTTTCTGTGCTGATTTGTTTTCATGGATCCTGTGCCTCTGGCAGAACAGAGAGGAGAATCTGCCTTTTATTTGTACCGCCAGCTTCTCCCAGGATAGGGCTTATGTTCTGATAGCTTCGGTAAATAACTGTTGTCTACCTGACTGACTAAGCGTAGGCACATGATCTGAAGTTCGGTTCCTGATTTATCTTGTTTTGTGTTCCTAGGAAGGGGCGACTAAGCCCGAAATTACAAAACCGGAGTACGCTACTGGGACTGTAGAAGTGGCTCCGCAGGAGCTGACGGATCATAAAACACTGACCTCTGTTGGTGGAGCACACGGAGCTTATTATACACTGGGTAAGTTAGTGAACGTGGCTGGCATTTCTTGTTCTCTGTGCCTAGAAACTAGTGTGCTCTGGGGGGAAGGGTATATGTAGCTCAGCAGTAGAGAGAATGCGGGCTTAGCATGCAGGAGTTCCTGGGGTCAGTATCCAGTTCCTCCAAGAAACGAGTGTGATACGGGGAAGGAAGGAAGGAAGGAAGGCGCAAAGGTTTTGTTTCGCTTCAGCAGTGTCTTCGCAGGAAAGCCTAATCCTCCATCCTTTTCTGTGGTTTTTAGCCGACGCGGGACCTGGCGCGGCTCCGGTGTGGCCCGGCAGCGCCCGCCCACCTGCGGCGGCCCCGGAGGCCCAGGGAAGTGGGGTGGTCATGCTCTGTTGGGCCTCGTCCTGGGAAAGGTGATCTTCCCGTTCTCCCGGCAGCCGTTCCTGGCCTCGTCTGCAGACTGTGTGTCCTGTGACGGGTCTGGCGTGGCGTGTCGCTGCCTTTTTCAGACTCAAAACTCTTGCCCAGGAGCCAGTGGGCTGCTTCTCCCGGGAGCCCGTCGCCTTGGCTGGTGCCTGCAGGAGCCATGAGGGAGTGCTTAGGAGCCGGGGCCCGCAGACTTTGACTGTGGGTTTCTCGAAGCAGCGTGAGGAGGGTGAGCCCTCGCTCCACACTGACTTCTCCCGGCTCGGCTGACTCCTTCCTGTCCTCCTGCACCTGGGGTTGCTCCTGGGTCACTGAGACGGATTTCTGTGTCGTCACTCTTCTGACTGGTTTCCCGGCTCAGGCCAGGTGATTCTCCTGTTTAGAATGTCCATTCAGATCCTGGTAACTGGAAAAGGGGCAAAGCCCTCCCTCCAGCTTTGTACGGTGTGCTTTGTGCAACTTGGAGTCTTCCTGGGTGTGGTAAACGTCACAGCCCGACACTGTCTTTTCTCGGGAGGTAAGTGTGTCTTGGCCGCTGCCTCCAGTTGTACTCTGGGCAGAAAAGCCTGGCTCTCGGAGATGGTGCGTTTGTAGTAGGGAATAGAGGCTGGAAGGGAAAGAGCCCGCCGTGAAAATGCCTCCTTCCCTGCGGGGGAATTCCGATGCGCACCAGAGTGCGTACGTTGTGTTTGTCCCCCACCCTGCGCCGGGTCGGGCCTGCCCTGGAAGCTGTCAGAGCTGCTCGTCGGTCTCATGGCACACCGTGGGGTTTTGCGCACGAGCTGGTACAGTCCCTTTGGTGTCAGGTGTGGGGTTGAGACTCCCCACGTCACTCTCCCGTAGCACGCAGGTAGGGTGCGTTCCGTAGCGAACGTAAAATCCAGACGTCCCTGAGGATAGGGATGATTGTAGCGGAGCCTGAGTCCCTTCTGAGGACAGCCTTGTCCCCTCAGGGAGCCCTTGGCCAGCTCCGCCGCAGGACTCCGGGATGCCCAGCTCCCCAGGGCTCTTTGCGCCCAGGGGCAGCCCCTGCGTGGAGGAGGAGGGCCCTTTGTGAGGAGGGGGCAGAGAGGGCCTGGCAGGGTCCTGCAGGCAGAGCCCTGCAGGCAGAGCCCTGCAGGCAGAGCCCTGCAGGCAGAGCGGTGACCCTGGTGCGGCTCTGCTTGCTCGTGTGGAGAATGAGCTCTTCACGTCCGTCCCGTGTCCGTGTTCCTGGTCCGCGCCGGGCAAGCTTGCGTGGAGCTGGGGAAGGTGGCGGGGAGGGCCGTCCCGCCCAGAGCGGCTGGCTGTTGGGAAGGCGCTAGTTTGCCCGTGTGCTGGAAGCTCTGTGTGCAGCCTCTCGGGCAGGAGGACCCTTGGCTTCCTCCACTTGGAGACAGCGGCGGCGGCGACGTGCGGCGTCAGGGTCGTATCCCCGTGTCCCCCTGTGCGGCCCAGGCTGCAGGCAGGCCCCAGAGGGCTGGGCGGAGCGTGTGGCACCGTGCTGCTCTCTGGGCACCCGGTGGAGGGGAGGGTGCCCGGTGCCGACGGCTGCTGCGTTGGGTTTCGGCTCTTGTCGGTGTTGGCGCTTTTGTCTGTCATCCAACCCAGCCCTCCCTTCTGTCCTGCAGGTCACCCCGTGGGCCGGAGGGCCCCAACCTTTCCGAGGACCAGCCTGCGTGGACTGCCCCGGGTGCGGCCCGTCGTCGCCCAGCTGGGCACCTGCACCTGGTCCCCCTTGGTGCCCTGTGCAACCTCGCCCCCACCGCCAGCTGCTCCGCTCGGTAAGAGGAAAGCATAGTCCTCTGTTTCTTCCTTGAGTCACTGCAGAAGAAGGGCAGATCGCTCTCCGGGGCTTCCCCGTGCACGGGCGGCCGTGACTGGGCTCACGGCCGTGTCCCTCTGGTCCCTTAGCAGACGCACTTGATGGACCGCGTCTTCCCCGTCCTGCCCTGGGGAGGGAGGTGTCTGTTGTAGAGGGAAAGAGGGTCCTCTGACGGAGGGCAGACGTGTCGGTTCTGCACACGGGCCTTCAACAGACACCACGTTCCGGGCTCCCTGGAGGACAAGCCCGCCCCTGTCACTGTCTGCAGCGAGTGGAGCCCTGAACTTCCACAGCCGATGATCGGTTATGGAAGACACACCCGAACCCGGGGCCTGTGGTCTCTTCAGTCAAGGGTCCTGAGACCTGTCTCCCACTCGGTCTGATGTGAGACTTAGTGTGATACGGGGAAGAAGGCCTCAAAGATCTTTTGCGCTTCAGCAAACTAACATGTTTTGTAAGGCAGTGAACCGTGAAAGAGTGTTTTGTATTTTATTTTATCTATGCCGAGAAGCTAGTTGACTCGGGGAATTACATAGGTTAGTGGTAAATAGAATGCTTGCTTAGCATGCCGAATTCCGTGTGCTCATTCCCGGTACCTCCATTTAAAAACAGAAGAAAAGAAAAAACAAAAACAAGAGCAAACTTCAAATGTTAGAAATACATAGTGCGCAAACCCAACTTCCATATCCATTCTTTTTACGTGTTTTCCTCTTACTACTTGGTTTGAAATATATCCCAACCGTGACTTAAGCATTTTTTTCAGAAAATGCTCTAACTCTTTGAAAGTCTTTTCTGCCACTTTTGTTTTGACACATCCACGAACGGAGATAGACGCACATGGTGGTTTTAATATACATTCGTGAATATTCTCATTAATGTACCTGTAACTACATTTTACAGATGGTGTGTCAGTGCGCCACTTTACAGAAGAGAGAGGAAGAGAATCTTCCTGGGATGAGGTACAGTCTCTTGTTGTTAATGTCCTTGTGTGACTATATAAGTACCAGGGGATTCTGAGACATAAACCGGGGGTTGGTGTGAGTGTGCATCTTCACGTTTGCATCTGCTGATGAGAATTTTTGACTTATGCTTTTAACTTACAGTTTAGGATGTGATTCTGTGCTTAATGCCGTAGGACTGGATAATGCACTTGTGTTCATTTTCCAGACTCACCTAGTGAAGCCAGTGTCTGTATGGGCATTCTTGTTTTCAGGGTCTTTCCCTTACAGTTCATTAGAGGATATTGAAAAGAAATTCATCCCTGGGAAAGTTAGGTGCATCTTGGTGTTGGTTCTTGTTTTAGCCGTCCTCACTTGAAATTAATTAAGTGATGTTTCATTTTCAAGGCAGCATGTTTTGTCTTCCCATTCCACCGCCAGTAACAGTGGTCTAGTTTCCTTAATGCCTTACGCTGTTTCCCACCTGCTCCTTTTACTCAGGCTGCCCTTCCCCAAAGCCCCTCCACATCCCCCCTCTGCGCTGGATCTCTCTTTTACGAAACAGTGCGGTCTTCCCAGCATTCCCTGAGCTATCCACGTGCAGCGGACTCTCCTGTCCTTTGTGGCGTTACTGTACCCGTTCACCTCAGTTGTAGAGCTGTTGAAACTTTTCTGTGCTGATTTGTTTTCATGGATCCTGTGCCTCTGGCAGAACAGAGAGGAGAATCTGCCTTTTATTTGTACCGCCAGCTTCTCCCAGGATAGGGCTTATGTTCTGATAGCTTCGGTAAATAACTGTTGTCTACCTGACTGACTAAGCGTAGGCACATGATCTGAAGTTCGGTTCCTGATTTATCTTGTTTTGTGTTCCTAGGAAGGGGCGACTAAGCCCGAAATTACAAAACCGGAGTACGCTACTGGGACTGTAGAAGTGGCTCCGCAGGAGCTGACGGATCATAAAACACTGACCTCTGTTGGTGGAGCACACGGAGCTTATTATACACTGGGTAAGTTAGTGAACGTGGCTGGCATTTCTTGTTCTCTGTGCCTAGAAACTAGTGTGCTCTGGGGGGAAGGGTATATGTAGCTCAGCAGTAGAGAGAATGCGGGCTTAGCATGCAGGAGTTCCTGGGGTCAGTATCCAGTTCCTCCAAGAAACGAGTGTGATACGGGGAAGGAAGGAAGGAAGGAAGGCGCAAAGGTTTTGTTTCGCTTCAGCAGTGTCTTCGCAGGAAAGCCTAATCCTCCATCCTTTTCTGTGGTTTTTAGCCGACGCGGGACCTGGCGCGGCTCCGGTGTGGCCCGGCAGCGCCCGCCCACCTGCGGCGGCCCCGGAGGCCCAGGGAAGTGGGGTGGTCATGCTCTGTTGGGCCTCGTCCTGGGAAAGGTGATCTTCCCGTTCTCCCGGCAGCCGTTCCTGGCCTCGTCTGCAGACTGTGTGTCCTGTGACGGGTCTGGCGTGGCGTGTCGCTGCCTTTTTCAGACTCAAAACTCTTGCCCAGGAGCCAGTGGGCTGCTTCTCCCGGGAGCCCGTCGCCTTGGCTGGTGCCTGCAGGAGCCATGAGGGAGTGCTTAGGAGCCGGGGCCCGCAGACTTTGACTGTGGGTTTCTCGAAAGCAGCGTGAGGAGAGTGAGCCCTCGCTCCACACTGACTTCTCCTGGCTCGGCTGACTCCTTCCTGACCTCCTGCACCTAGGGGTTGCTCCTGGGTCACTGAGACGGATTTCTGTGTCGTCGTTCTTTTGACTGGTTTCCCGGCTCAGGCCAGGTGATTCTCCTGTTTAGAATGTCCATTCAGATCCTGGTAACTGGAAAAGGGGCAAAGCCCTCCCTCCAGCTTTGTACGGTGTGCTTTGTGCAACTTGGAGTCTTCCTGGGTGTGGTAAACGTCACAGCCCGACACTGTCTTTTCTCGGGAGGTAAGTGTGTCTTGGCCGCTGCCTCCAGTTGTACTCTGGGCAGAAAAGCCTGGCTCTCGGAGATGGTGCGTTTGTAGTAGGGAATAGAGGCTGGAAGGGAAAGAGCCCGCCGTGAAAATGCCTCCTTCCCTGCGGGGGAATTCCGATGCGCACCAGAGTGCGTACGTTGTGTTTGTCCCCCACCCTGCGCCGGGTCGGGCCTGCCCTGGAAGCTGTCAGAGCTGCTCGTCGGTCTCATGGCACACCGTGGGGTTTTGCGCACGAGCTGGTACAGTCCCTTTGGTGTCAGGTGTGGGGTTGAGACTCCCCACGTCACTCTCCCGTAGCACGCAGGTAGGGTGCGTTCCGTAGCGAACGTAAAATCCAGACGTCCCTGAGGATAGGGATGATTGTAGCGGAGCCTGAGTCCCTTCTGAGGACAGCCTTGTCCCCTCGGGAGCCCTTGGCCAGCTCCGCCGCAGGACTCCGGGATGCCCAGCTCCCCAGTGCTCTTTGCGCCCAGGGGCAGCCCCTGCGTGGAGGAGGAGGGCCCTTTGTGAGGAGGGGGCAGAGAGGGCCTGGCAGGGTCCTGCAGGCAGAGCCCTGCAGGCAGAGCGGTGACCCTGGTGCGGCTCTGCTTGCTCGTGTGGAGAATGAGCTCTTCACGTCCGTCCCGTGTCCGTGTTCCTGGTCCGCGCCGGGCAAGCTTGCGTGGAGCTGGGGAAGGTGGCGGGGAGGGCCGTCCCGCCCAGAGCGGCTGGCTGTTGGGAAGGCGCTAGTTTGCCCGTGTGCTGGAAGCTCTGTGTGCAGCCTCTCGGGCAGGAGGACCCTTGGCTTCCTCCACTTGGAGACAGCGGCGGCGGCGACGTGCGGCGTCAGGGTCGTATCCCCGTGTCCCCCTGTGCGGCCCAGGCTGCAGGCAGGCCCCAGAGGGCTGGGCGGAGCGTGTGGCACCGTGCTGCTCTCTGGGCACCCGGTGGAGGGGAGGGTGCCCGGTGCCGACGGCTGCTGCGTTGGGTTTCGGCTCTTGTCGGTGTTGGCGCTTTTGTCTGTCATCCAACCCAGCCCTCCCTTCTGTCCTGCAGGTCACCCCGTGGGCCGGAGGGCCCCAACCTTTCCGAGGACCAGCCTGCGTGGCCTGCCCCGGGTGCGGCCCGTCGTCGCCCAGCTGGGCACCTGCACCTGGTCCCCCTTGGTGCCCTGTGCAACCTCGCCCCCCACCGCCAGCTGCTCCGCTCGGTAAGAGGAAAGCATAGTCCTCTGTTTCTTCCTTGAGTCACTGCAGAAGAAGGGCAGATCGCTCTCCGGGGCTTCCCCGTGCACGGGCGGCCGTGACTGGGCTCACGGCCGTGTCCCTCTGGTCCCTTAGCAGACGCACTTGATGGACCGCGTCTTCCCCGTCCTGCCCTGGGGAGGGAGGTGTCTGTTGTAGAGGGAAAGAGGGTCCTCTGACGGAGGGCAGACGTGTCGGTTCTGCACACGGGCCTTCAACAGACACCACGTTCCGGGCTCCCTGGAGGACAAGCCCGCCCCTGTCACTGTCTGCAGCGAGTGGAGCCCTGACCTTCCACAGCCGATGATCGGTTATGGAAGACACACCCGAACCCGGGGCCTGTGGTCTCTTCAGTCAAGGGTCCTGAGACCTGTCTCCCACTCGGTCTGATGTGAGACTTAGTGTGATACGGGGAAGAAGGCCTCAAAGATCTTTTGCGCTTCAGCAAACTAACATGTTTTGTAAGGCAGTGAACCGTGAAAGAGTGTTTTGTATTTTATTTTATCTATGCCGAGAAGCTAGTTGACTCGGGGAAGTACATAGGTTAGTGGTAAATAGAATGCTTGCTTAGCATGCCGAATTCCGTGTGCTCATTCCCGGTACCTCCATTTAAAAACAGAAGAAAAGAAAAAACAAAAACAAGAGCAAACTTCAAATGTTAGAAATACATAGTGCGCAAACCCAACTTCCATATCCATTCTTTTTACGTGTTTTCCTCTTACTACTTGGTTTGAAATATATCCCAACCGTGACTTAAGCATTTTTTCAGAAAATGCTCTAACTCTTTGAAAGTCTTTTCTGCCACTTTTGTTTTGACACATCCACGAACGGAGATAGACGCACATGGTGGTTTTAATATACATTCGTGAATATTCTCATTAATGTACCTGTAACTACATTTTACAGATGGTGTGTCAGTGCGCCACTTTACAGAAGAGAGAGGAAGAGAATCTTCCTGGGATGAGGTACAGTCTCTTGTTGTTAATGTCCTTGTGTGACTATATAAGTACCAGGGGATTCTGAGACATAAACCGGGGGTTGGTGTGAGTGTGCATCTTCACGTTTGCATCTGCTGATGAGAATTTTGACTTATGCTTTTAACTTACAGTTTAGGATGTGATTCTGTGCTTAATGCCGTAGGACTGGATAATGCACTTGTGTTCATTTTCCAGACTCACCTAGTGAAGCCAGTGTCTGTATGGGCATTCTTGTTTTCAGGGTCTTTCCCTTACAGTTCATTAGAGGATATTGAAAAGAAATTCATCCCTGGGAAAGTTAGGTGCATCTTGGTGTTGGTTCTTGTTTTAGCCGTCCTCACTTGAAATTAATTAAGTGATGTTTCATTTTCAAGGCAGCATGTTTTGTCTTCCCATTCCACCGCCAGTAACAGTGGTCTAGTTTCCTTAATGCCTTACGCTGTTTCCCACCTGCTCCTTTTACTCAGGCTGCCCTTCCCCAAAGCCCCTCCACATCCCCCCTCTGCGCTGGATCTCTCTTTTACGAAACAGTGCGGTCTTCCCAGCATTCCCTGAGCTATCCACGTGCAGCGGACTCTCCTGTCCTTTGTGGCGTTACTGTACCCGTTCACCTCAGTTGTAGAGCTGTTGAAACTTTTCTGTGCTGATTTGTTTTCATGGATCCTGTGCCTCTGGCAGAACAGAGAGGAGAATCTGCCTTTTATTTGTACCGCCAGCTTCTCCCAGGATAGGGCTTATGTTCTGATAGCTTCGGTAAATAACTGTTGTCTACCTGACTGACTAAGCGTAGGCACATGATCTGAAGTTCGGTTCCTGATTTATCTTGTTTTGTGTTCCTAGGAAGGGGCGACTAAGCCCGAAATTACAAAACCGGAGTACGCTACTGGGACTGTAGAAGTGGCTCCGCAGGAGCTGACGGATCATAAAACACTGACCTCTGTTGGTGGAGCACACGGAGCTTATTATACACTGGGTAAGTTAGTGAACGTGGCTGGCATTTCTTGTTCTCTGTGCCTAGAAACTAGTGTGCTCTGGGGGGAAGGGTATATGTAGCTCAGCAGTAGAGAGAATGCGGGCTTAGCATGCAGGAGTTCCTGGGGTCAGTATCCAGTTCCTCCAAGAAACGAGTGTGATACGGGGAAGGAAGGAAGGAAGGAAGGCGCAAAGGTTTTGTTTCGCTTCAGCAGTGTCTTCGCAGGAAAGCCTAATCCTCCATCCTTTTCTGTGGTTTTTAGCCGACGCGGGACCTGGCGCGGCTCCGGTGTGGCCCGGCAGCGCCCGCCCACCTGCGGCGGCCCCGGAGGCCCAGGGAAGTGGGGTGGTCATGCTCTGTTGGGCCTCGTCCTGGGAAAGGTGATCTTCCCGTTCTCCCGGCAGCCGTTCCTGGCCTCGTCTGCAGACTGTGTGTCCTGTGACGGGTCTGGCGTGGCGTGTCGCTGCCTTTTTCAGACTCAAAACTCTTGCCCAGGAGCCAGTGGGCTGCTTCTCCCGGGAGCCCGTCGCCTTGGCTGGTGCCTGCAGGAGCCATGAGGGAGTGCTTAGGAGCCGGGGCCCGCAGACTTTGACTGTGGGTTTCTCGAAAGCAGCGTGAGGAGAGTGAGCCCTCGCTTCACACTGACTTCTCCTGGCTCGGCTGACTCCTTCCTGACCTCCTGCACCTGGGGTTGCTCCTGGGTCACTGAGACGGATTTCTGTGTCGTCGTTCTTTTGACTGGTTTCCCGGCTCAGGCCAGGTGATTCTCCTGTTTAGAATGTCCATTCAGATCCTGGTAACTGGAAAAGGGGCAAAGCCCTCCCTCCAGCTTTGTACGGTGTGCTTTGTGCAACTTGGAGTCTTCCTGGGTGTGGTAAACGTCACAGCCCGACACTGTCTTTTCTCGGGAGGTAAGTGTGTCTTGGCCGCTGCCTCCAGTTGTACTCTGGGCAGAAAAGCCTGGCTCTCGGAGATGGTGCGTTTGTAGTAGGGAATAGAGGCTGGAAGGGAAAGAGCCCGCCGTGAAAATGCCTCCTTCCCTGCGGGGGAATTCCGATGCGCACCAGAGTGCGTACGTTGTGTTTGTCCCCCACCCTGCGCCGGGTCGGGCCTGCCCTGGAAGCTGTCAGAGCTGCTCGTCGGTCTCATGGCACACCGTGGGGTTTTGCGCACGAGCTGGTACAGTCCCTTTGGTGTCAGGTGTGGGGTTGAGACTCCCCACGTCACTCTCCCGTAGCACGCAGGTAGGGTGCGTTCCGTAGCGAACGTAAAATCCAGACGTCCCTGAGGATAGGGATGATTGTAGCGGAGCCTGAGTCCCTTCTGAGGACAGCCTTGTCCCCTCAGGGAGCCCTTGGCCAGCTCCGCCGCAGGACTCCGGGATGCCCAGCTCCCCAGGGCTCTTTGCGCCCAGGGGCAGCCCCTGCGTGGAGGAGGAGGGCCCTTTGTGAGGAGGGGGCAGAGAGGGCCTGGCAGGGTCCTGCAGGCAGAGCCCTGCAGGCAGAGCCCTGCAGGCAGAGCGGTGACCCTGGTGCGGCTCTGCTTGCTCGTGTGGAGAATGAGCTCTTCACGTCCGTCCCGTGTCCGTGTTCCTGGTCCGCGCCGGGCAAGCTTGCGTGGAGCTGGGGAAGGTGGCGGGGAGGGCCGTCCCGCCCAGAGCGGCTGGCTGTTGGGAAGGCGCTAGTTTGCCCGTGTGCTGGAAGCTCTGTGTGCAGCCTCTCGGGCAGGAGGACCCTTGGCTTCCTCCACTTGGAGACAGCGGCGGCGGCGACGTGCGGCGTCAGGGTCGTATCCCCGTGTCCCCCTGTGCGGCCCAGGCTGCAGGCAGGCCCCAGAGGGCTGGGCGGAGCGTGTGGCACCGTGCTGCTCTCTGGGCACCCGGTGGAGGGGAGGGTGCCCGGTGCCGACGGCTGCTGCGTTGGGTTTCGGCTCTTGTCGGTGTTGGCGCTTTTGTCTGTCATCCAACCCAGCCCTCCCTTCTGTCCTGCAGGTCACCCCGTGGGCCGGAGGGCCCCAACCTTTCCGAGGACCAGCCTGCGTGGCCTGCCCCGGGTGCGGCCCGTCGTCGCCCAGCTGGGCACCTGCACCTGGTCCCCCTTGGTGCCCTGTGCAACCTCGCCCCCCACCGCCAGCTGCTCCGCTCGGTAAGAGGAAAGCATAGTCCTCTGTTTCTTCCTTGAGTCACTGCAGAAGAAGGGCAGATCGCTCTCCGGGGCTTCCCCGTGCACGGGCGGCCGTGACTGGGCTCACGGCCGTGTCCCTCTGGTCCCTTAGCAGACGCACTTGATGGACCGCGTCTTCCCCGTCCTGCCCTGGGGAGGGAGGTGTCTGTTGTAGAGGGAAAGAGGGTCCTCTGACGGAGGGCAGACGTGTCGGTTCTGCACACGGGCCTTCAACAGACACCACGTTCCGGGCTCCCTGGAGGACAAGCCCGCCCCTGTCACTGTCTGCAGCGAGTGGAGCCCTGACCTTCCACAGCCGATGATCGGTTATGGAAGACACACCCGAACCCGGGGCCTGTGGTCTCTTCAGTCAAGGGTCCTGAGACCTGTCTCCCACTCGGTCTGATGTGAGACTTAGTGTGATACGGGGAAGAAGGCCTCAAAGATCTTTTGCGCTTCAGCAAACTAACATGTTTTGTAAGGCAGTGAACCGTGAAAGAGTGTTTTGTATTTATTTTATCTATGCCGAGAAGCTAGTTGACTCGGGGAATTACATAGGTTAGTGGTAAATAGAATGCTTGCTTAGCATGCCGAATTCCGTGTGCTCATTCCCGGTACCTCCATTTAAAAACAGAAGAAAAGAAAAAACAAAAACAAGAGCAAACTTCAAATGTTAGAAATACATAGTGCGCAAACCCAACTTCCATATCCATTCTTTTTACGTGTTTTCCTCTTACTACTTGGTTTGAAATATATCCCAACCGTGACTTAAGCATTTTTTTCAGAAAATGCTCTAACTCTTTGAAAGTCTTTTCTGCCACTTTTGTTTTGACACATCCACGAACGGAGATAGACGCACATGGTGGTTTTAATATACATTCGTGAATATTCTCATTAATGTACCTGTAACTACATTTTACAGATGGTGTGTCAGTGCGCCACTTTACAGAAGAGAGAGGAAGAGAATCTTCCTGGGATGAGGTACAGTCTCTTGTTGTTAATGTCCTTGTGTGACTATATAAGTACCAGGGGATTCTGAGACATAAACCGGGGGTTGGTGTGAGTGTGCATCTTCACGTTTGCATCTGCTGATGAGAATTTTGACTTATGCTTTTAACTTACAGTTTAGGATGTGATTCTGTGCTTAATGCCGTAGGACTGGATAATGCACTTGTGTTCATTTTCCAGACTCACCTAGTGAAGCCAGTGTCTGTATGGGCATTCTTGTTTTCAGGGTCTTTCCCTTACAGTTCATTAGAGGATATTGAAAAGAAATTCATCCCTGGGAAAGTTAGGTGCATCTTGGTGTTGGTTCTTGTTTTAGCCGTCCTCACTTGAAATTAATTAAGTGATGTTTCATTTTCAAGGCAGCATGTTTTGTCTTCCCATTCCACCGCCAGTAACAGTGGTCTAGTTTCCTTAATGCCTTACGCTGTTTCCCACCTGCTCCTTTTACTCAGGCTGCCCTTCCCCAAAGCCCCTCCACATCCCCCCTCTGCGCTGGATCTCTCTTTTACGAAACAGTGCGGTCTTCCCAGCATTCCCTGAGCTATCCACGTGCAGCGGACTCTCCTGTCCTTTGTGGCGTTACTGTACCCGTTCACCTCAGTTGTAGAGCTGTTGAAACTTTTCTGTGCTGATTTGTTTTCATGGATCCTGTGCCTCTGGCAGAACAGAGAGGAGAATCTGCCTTTTATTTGTACCGCCAGCTTCTCCCAGGATAGGGCTTATGTTCTGATAGCTTCGGTAAATAACTGTTGTCTACCTGACTGACTAAGCGTAGGCACATGATCTGAAGTTCGGTTCCTGATTTATCTTGTTTTGTGTTCCTAGGAAGGGGCGACTAAGCCCGAAATTACAAAACCGGAGTACGCTACTGGGACTGTAGAAGTGGCTCCGCAGGAGCTGACGGATCATAAAACACTGACCTCTGTTGGTGGAGCACACGGAGCTTATTATACACTGGGTAAGTTAGTGAACGTGGCTGGCATTTCTTGTTCTCTGTGCCTAGAAACTAGTGTGCTCTGGGGGGAAGGGTATATGTAGCTCAGCAGTAGAGAGAATGCGGGCTTAGCATGCAGGAGTTCCTGGGGTCAGTATCCAGTTCCTCCAAGAAACGAGTGTGATACGGGGAAGGAAGGAAGGAAGGAAGGCGCAAAGGTTTTGTTTCGCTTCAGCAGTGTCTTCGCAGGAAAGCCTAATCCTCCATCCTTTTCTGTGGTTTTTAGCCGACGCGGGACCTGGCGCGGCTCCGGTGTGGCCCGGCAGCGCCCGCCCACCTGCGGCGGCCCCGGAGGCCCAGGGAAGTGGGGTGGTCATGCTCTGTTGGGCCTCGTCCTGGGAAAGGTGATCTTCCCGTTCTCCCGGCAGCCGTTCCTGGCCTCGTCTGCAGACTGTGTGTCCTGTGACGGGTCTGGCGTGGCGTGTCGCTGCCTTTTTCAGACTCAAAACTCTTGCCCAGGAGCCAGTGGGCTGCTTCTCCCGGGAGCCCGTCGCCTTGGCTGGTGCCTGCAGGAGCCATGAGGGAGTGCTTAGGAGCCGGGGCCCGCAGACTTTGACTGTGGGTTTCTCGAAGCAGCGTGAGGAGAGTGAGCCCTCGCTCCACACTGACTTCTCCTGGCTCGGCTGACTCCTTCCTGACCTCCTGCACCTAGGGTTGCTCCTGGGTCACTGAGACGGATTTCTGTGTCGTCGTTCTTTTGACTGGTTTCCCGGCTCAGGCCAGGTGATTCTCCTGTTTAGAATGTCCATTCAGATCCTGGTAACTGGAAAAGGGGCAAAGCCCTCCCTCCAGCTTTGTACGGTGTGCTTTGTGCAACTTGGAGTCTTCCTGGGTGTGGTAAACGTCACAGCCCGACACTGTCTTTTCTCGGGAGGTAAGTGTGTCTTGGCCGCTGCCTCCAGTTGTACTCTGGGCAGAAAAGCCTGGCTCTCGGAGATGGTGCGTTTGTAGTAGGGAATAGAGGCTGGAAGGGAAAGAGCCCGCCGTGAAAATGCCTCCTTCCCTGCGGGGGAATTCCGATGCGCACCAGAGTGCGTACGTTGTGTTTGTCCCCCACCCTGCGCCGGGTCGGGCCTGCCCTGGAAGCTGTCAGAGCTGCTCGTCGGTCTCATGGCACACCGTGGGGTTTTGCGCACGAGCTGGTACAGTCCCTTTGGTGTCAGGTGTGGGGTTGAGACTCCCCACGTCACTCTCCCGTAGCACGCATGTAGGGTGCGTTCCGTAGCGAACGTAAAATCCAGACGTCCCTGAGGATAGGGATGATTGTAGCGGAGCCTGAGTCCCTTCTGAGGACAGCCTTGTCCCCTCGGGAGCCCTTGGCCAGCTCCGCCGCAGGACTCCGGGATGCCCAGCTCCCCAGGGCTCTTTGCGCCCAGGGGCAGCCCCTGCGTGGAGGAGGAGGGCCCTTTGTGAGGAGGGGGCAGAGAGGGCCTGGCAGGGTCCTGCAGGCAGAGCCCTGCAGGCAGAGCCCTGCAGGCAGAGCGGTGACCCTGGTGCGGCTCTGCTTGCTCGTGTGGAGAATGAGCTCTTCACGTCCGTCCCGTGTCCGTGTTCCTGGTCCGCGCCGGGCAAGCTTGCGTGGAGCTGGGGAAGGTGGCGGGGAGGGCCGTCCCGCCCAGAGCGGCTGGCTGTTGGGAAGGCGCTAGTTTGCCCGTGTGCTGGAAGCTCTGTGTGCAGCCTCTCGGGCAGGAGGACCCTTGGCTTCCTCCACTTGGAGACAGCGGCGGCGGCGACGTGCGGCGTCAGGGTCGTATCCCCGTGTCCCCCTGTGCGGCCCAGGCTGCAGGCAGGCCCCAGAGGGCTGGGCGGAGCGTGTGGCACCGTGCTGCTCTCTGGGCACCCGGTGGAGGGGAGGGTGCCCGGTGCCGACGGCTGCTGCGTTGGGTTTCGGCTCTTGTCGGTGTTGGCGCTTTTGTCTGTCATCCAACCCAGCCCTCCCTTCTGTCCTGCAGGTCACCCCGTGGGCCGGAGGGCCCCAAACTTTCCGAGGACCAGCCTGCGTGGCCTGCCCCGGGTGCGGCCCGTCGTCGCCCAGCTGGGCACCTGCACCTGGTCCCCCTTGGTGCCCTGTGCAACCTCGCCCCCCACCGCCAGCTGCTCCGCTCGGTAAGAGGAAAGCATAGTCCTCTGTTTCTTCCTTGAGTCACTGCAGAAGAAGGGCAGATCGCTCTCCGGGGCTTCCCCGTGCACGGGCGGCCGTGACTGGGCTCACGGCCGTGTCCCTCTGGTCCCTTAGCAGACGCACTTGATGGACCGCGTCTTCCCCGTCCTGCCCTGGGGAGGGAGGTGTCTGTTGTAGAGGGAAAGAGGGTCCTCTGACGGAGGGCAGACGTGTCGGTTCTGCACACGGGCCTTCAACAGACACCACGTTCCGGGCTCCCTGGAGGACAAGCCCGCCCCTGTCACTGTCTGCAGCGAGTGGAGCCCTGACCTTCCACAGCCGATGATCGGTTATGGAAGACACACCCGAACCCGGGGCCTGTGGTCTCTTCAGTCAAGGGTCCTGAGACCTGTCTCCCACTCGGTCTGATGTGAGACTTAGTGTGATACGGGGAAGAAGGCCTCAAAGATCTTTTGCGCTTCAGCAAACTAACATGTTTTGTAAGGCAGTGAACCGTGAAAGAGTGTTTTGTATTTTATTTTATCTATGCCGAGAAGCTAGTTGACTCGGGGAAGGACATAGGTTAGTGGTAAATAGAATGCTTGCTTAGCATGCCGAATTCCGTGTGCTCATTCCCGGTACCTCCATTTAAAAACAGAAGAAAAGAAAAAACAAAAACAAGAGCAAACTTCAAATGTTAGAAATACATAGTGCGCAAACCCAACTTCCATATCCATTCTTTTTACGTGTTTTCCTCTTACTACTTGGTTTGAAATATATCCCAACCGTGACTTAAGCATTTTTTTCAGAAAATGCTCTAACTCTTTGAAAGTCTTTTCTGCCACTTTTGTTTTGACACATCCACGAACGGAGATAGACGCACATGGTGGTTTTAATATACATTCGTGAATATTCTCATTAATGTACCTGTAACTACATTTTACAGATGGTGTGTCAGTGCGCCACTTTACAGAAGAGAGAGGAAGAGAATCTTCCTGGGATGAGGTACAGTCTCTTGTTGTTAATGTCCTTGTGTGACTATATAAGTACCAGGGGATTCTGAGACATAAACCGGGGGTTGGTGTGAGTGTGCATCTTCACGTTTGCATCTGCTGATGAGAATTTTTGACTTATGCTTTTAACTTACAGTTTAGGATGTGATTCTGTGCTTAATGCCGTAGGACTGGATAATGCACTTGTGTTCATTTTCCAGACTCACCTAGTGAAGCCAGTGTCTGTATGGGCATTCTTGTTTTCAGGGTCTTTCCCTTACAGTTCATTAGAGGATATTGAAAAGAAATTCATCCCTGGGAAAGTTAGGTGCATCTTGGTGTTGGTTCTTGTTTTAGCCGTCCTCACTTGAAATTAATTAAGTGATGTTTCATTTTCAAGGCAGCATGTTTTGTCTTCCCATTCCACCGCCAGTAACAGTGGTCTAGTTTCCTTAATGCCTTACGCTGTTTCCCACCTGCTCCTTTTACTCAGGCTGCCCTTCCCCAAAGCCCCTCCACATCCCCCCTCTGCGCTGGATCTCTCTTTTACGAAACAGTGCGGTCTTCCCAGCATTCCCTGAGCTATCCACGTGCAGCGGACTCTCCTGTCCTTTGTGGCGTTACTGTACCCGTTCACCTCAGTTGTAGAGCTGTTGAAACTTTTCTGTGCTGATTTGTTTTCATGGATCCTGTGCCTCTGGCAGAACAGAGAGGAGAATCTGCCTTTTATTTGTACCGCCAGCTTCTCCCAGGATAGGGCTTATGTTCTGATAGCTTCGGTAAATAACTGTTGTCTACCTGACTGACTAAGCGTAGGCACATGATCTGAAGTTCGGTTCCTGATTTATCTTGTTTTGTGTTCCTAGGAAGGGGCGACTAAGCCCGAAATTACAAAACCGGAGTACGCTACTGGGACTGTAGAAGTGGCTCCGCAGGAGCTGACGGATCATAAAACACTGACCTCTGTTGGTGGAGCACACGGAGCTTATTATACACTGGGTAAGTTAGTGAACGTGGCTGGCATTTCTTGTTCTCTGTGCCTAGAAACTAGTGTGCTCTGGGGGGAAGGGTATATGTAGCTCAGCAGTAGAGAGAATGCGGGCTTAGCATGCAGGAGTTCCTGGGGTCAGTATCCAGTTCCTCCAAGAAACGAGTGTGATACGGGGAAGGAAGGAAGGAAGGAAGGCGCAAAGGTTTTGTTTCGCTTCAGCAGTGTCTTCGCAGGAAAGCCTAATCCTCCATCCTTTTCTGTGGTTTTTAGCCGACGCGGGACCTGGCGCGGCTCCGGTGTGGCCCGGCAGCGCCCGCCCACCTGCGGCGGCCCCGGAGGCCCAGGGAAGTGGGGTGGTCATGCTCTGTTGGGCCTCGTCCTGGGAAAGGTGATCTTCCCGTTCTCCCGGCAGCCGTTCCTGGCCTCGTCTGCAGACTGTGTGTCCTGTGACGGGTCTGGCGTGGCGTGTCGCTGCCTTTTTCAGACTCAAAACTCTTGCCCAGGAGCCAGTGGGCTGCTTCTCCCGGGAGCCCGTCGCCTTGGCTGGTGCCTGCAGGAGCCATGAGGGAGTGCTTAGGAGCCGGGGCCCGCAGACTTTGACTGTGGGTTTCTCGAAGCAGCGTGAGGAGAGTGAGCCCTCGCTCCACACTGACTTCTCCTGGCTCGGCTGACTCCTTCCTGACCTCCTGCACCTAGGGTTGCTCCTGGGTCACTGAGACGGATTTCTGTGTCGTCGTTCTTTTGACTGGTTTCCCGGCTCAGGCCAGGTGATTCTCCTGTTTAGAATGTCCATTCAGATCCTGGTAACTGGAAAAGGGGCAAAGCCCTCCCTCCAGCTTTGTACGGTGTGCTTTGTGCAACTTGGAGTCTTCCTGGGTGTGGTAAACGTCACAGCCCGACACTGTCTTTTCTCGGGAGGTAAGTGTGTCTTGGCCGCTGCCTCCAGTTGTACTCTGGGCAGAAAAGCCTGGCTCTCGGAGATGGTGCGTTTGTAGTAGGGAATAGAGGCTGGAAGGGAAAGAGCCCGCCGTGAAAATGCCTCCTTCCCTGCGGGGGAATTCCGATGCGCACCAGAGTGCGTACGTTGTGTTTGTCCCCCACCCTGCGCCGGGTCGGGCCTGCCCTGGAAGCTGTCAGAGCTGCTCGTCGGTCTCATGGCACACCGTGGGGTTTTGCGCACGAGCTGGTACAGTCCCTTTGGTGTCAGGTGTGGGGTTGAGACTCCCCACGTCACTCTCCCGTAGCACGCAGGTAGGGTGCGTTCCGTAGCGAACGTAAAATCCAGACGTCCCTGAGGATAGGGATGATTGTAGCGGAGCCTGAGTCCCTTCTGAGGACAGCCTTGTCCCCTCAGGAGCCCTTGGCCAGCTCCGCCGCAGGACTCCGGGATGCCCAGCTCCCCAGGGCTCTTTGCGCCCAGGGGCAGCCCCTGCGTGGAGGAGGAGGGCCCTTTGTGAGGAGGGGGCAGAGAGGGCCTGGCAGGGTCCTGCAGGCAGAGCCCTGCAGGCAGAGCCCTGCAGGCAGAGCGGTGACCCTGGTGCGGCTCTGCTTGCTCGTGTGGAGAATGAGCTCTTCACGTCCGTCCCGTGTCCGTGTTCCTGGTCCGCGCCGGGCAAGCTTGCGTGGAGCTGGGGAAGGTGGCGGGGAGGGCCGTCCCGCCCAGAGCGGCTGGCTGTTGGGAAGGCGCTAGTTTGCCCGTGTGCTGGAAGCTCTGTGTGCAGCCTCTCGGGCAGGAGGACCCTTGGCTTCCTCCACTTGGAGACAGCGGCGGCGGCGACGTGCGGCGTCAGGGTCGTATCCCCGTGTCCCCCTGTGCGGCCCAGGCTGCAGGCAGGCCCCAGAGGGCTGGGCGGAGCGTGTGGCACCGTGCTGCTCTCTGGGCACCCGGTGGAGGGGAGGGTGCCCGGTGCCGACGGCTGCTGCGTTGGGTTTCGGCTCTTGTCGGTGTTGGCGCTTTTGTCTGTCATCCAACCCAGCCCTCCCTTCTGTCCTGCAGGTCACCCCGTGGGCCGGAGGGCCCCAACCTTTCCGAGGACCAGCCTGCGTGGCCTGCCCCGGGTGCGGCCCGTCGTCGCCCAGCTGGGCACCTGCACCTGGTCCCCCTTGGTGCCCTGTGCAACCTCGCCCCCCACCGCCAGCTGCTCCGCTCGGTAAGAGGAAAGCATAGTCCTCTGTTTCTTCCTTGAGTCACTGCAGAAGAAGGGCAGATCGCTCTCCGGGGCTTCCCCGTGCACGGGCGGCCGTGACTGGGCTCACGGCCGTGTCCCTCTGGTCCCTTAGCAGACGCACTTGATGGACCGCGTCTTCCCCGTCCTGCCCTGGGGAGGGAGGTGTCTGTTGTAGAGGGAAAGAGGGTCCTCTGACGGAGGGCAGACGTGTCGGTTCTGCACACGGGCCTTCAACAGACACCACGTTCCGGGCTCCCTGGAGGACAAGCCCGCCCCTGTCACTGTCTGCAGCGAGTGGAGCCCTGAACTTCCACAGCCGATGATCGGTTATGGAAGACACACCCGAACCCGGGGCCTGTGGTCTCTTCAGTCAAGGGTCCTGAGACCTGTCTCCCACTCGGTCTGATGTGAGACTTAGTGTGATACGGGGAAGAAGGCCTCAAAGATCTTTTGCGCTTCAGCAAACTAACATGTTTTGTAAGGCAGTGAACCGTGAAAGAGTGTTTTGTATTTATTTTATCTATGCCGAGAAGCTAGTTGACTCGGGGAACTACATAGGTTAGTGGTAAATAGAATGCTTGCTTAGCATGCCGAATTCCGTGTGCTCATTCCCGGTACCTCCATTTAAAAACAGAAGAAAAGAAAAAACAAAAACAAGAGCAAACTTCAAATGTTAGAAATACATAGTGCGCAAACCCAACTTCCATATCCATTCTTTTTACGTGTTTTCCTCTTACTACTTGGTTTGAAATATATCCCAACCGTGACTTAAGCATTTTTTTCAGAAAATGCTCTAACTCTTTGAAAGTCTTTTCTGCCACTTTTGTTTTGACACATCCACGAACGGAGATAGACGCACATGGTGGTTTTAATATACATTCGTGAATATTCTCATTAATGTACCTGTAACTACATTTTACAGATGGTGTGTCAGTGCGCCACTTTACAGAAGAGAGAGGAAGAGAATCTTCCTGGGATGAGGTACAGTCTCTTGTTGTTAATGTCCTTGTGTGACTATATAAGTACCAGGGGATTCTGAGACATAAACCGGGGGTTGGTGTGAGTGTGCATTTTCACGTTTGCATCTGCTGATGAGAATTTTTGACTTATGCTTTTAACTTACAGTTTAGGATGTGATTCTGTGCTTAATGCCGTAGGACTGGATAATGCACTTGTGTTCATTTTCCAGACTCATCTAGTGAAGTCAGTGTCTGTATGGGCATTCATTTTTCAGGGTCTTTCCCTTACAGTTCATTAGAGGATATTGAAAAGAAATTCATCCCTGGGAAAGTTAGGTGCATCTTGGTGTTGGTTCTTGTTTTAGCCGTCCTCACTTGAAATTAATTAAGTGATGTTTCATTTTCAAGGCAGCATGTTTTGTCTTCCCATTCCACCGCCAGTAACAGTGGTCTAGTTTCCTTAATGCCTTACGCTGTTTCCCACCTGCTCCTTTTACTCAGGCTGCCCTTCCCCAAAGCCCCTCCACATCCCCCCTCTGCGCTGGATCTCTCTTTTACGAAACAGTGCGGTCTTCCCAGCATTCCCTGAGCTATCCACGTGCAGCGGACTCTCCTGTCCTTTGTGGCGTTACTGTACCCGTTCACCTCAGTTGTAGAGCTGTTGAAACTTTTCTGTGCTGATTTGTTTTCATGGATCCTGTGCCTCTGGCAGAACAGAGAGGAGAATCTGCCTTTTATTTGTACCGCCAGCTTCTCCCAGGATAGGGCTTATGTTCTGATAGCTTCGGTAAATAACTGTTGTCTACCTGACTGACTAAGCGTAGGCACATGATCTGAAGTTCGGTTCCTGATTTATCTTGTTTTGTGTTCCTAGGAAGGGGCGACTAAGCCCGAAATTACAAAACCGGAGTACGCTACTGGGACTGTAGAAGTGGCTCCGCAGGAGCTGACGGATCATAAAACACTGACCTCTGTTGGTGGAGCACACGGAGCTTATTATACACTGGGTAAGTTAGTGAACGTGGCTGGCATTTCTTGTTCTCTGTGCCTAGAAACTAGTGTGCTCTGGGGGGAAGGGTATATGTAGCTCAGCAGTAGAGAGAATGCGGGCTTAGCATGCAGGAGTTCCTGGGGTCAGTATCCAGTTCCTCCAAGAAACGAGTGTGATACGGGGAAGGAAGGAAGGAAGGAAGGCGCAAAGGTTTTGTTTCGCTTCAGCAGTGTCTTCGCAGGAAAGCCTAATCCTCCATCCTTTTCTGTGGTTTTTAGCCGACGCGGGACCTGGCGCGGCTCCGGTGTGGCCCGGCAGCGCCCGCCCACCTGCGGCGGCCCCGGAGGCCCAGGGAAGTGGGGTGGTCATGCTCTGTTGGGCCTCGTCCTGGGAAAGGTGATCTTCCCGTTCTCCCGGCAGCCGTTCCTGGCCTCGTCTGCAGACTGTGTGTCCTGTGACGGGTCTGGCGTGGCGTGTCGCTGCCTTTTTCAGACTCAAAACTCTTGCCCAGGAGCCAGTGGGCTGCTTCTCCCGGGAGCCCGTCGCCTTGGCTGGTGCCTGCAGGAGCCATGAGGGAGTGCTTAGGAGCCGGGGCCCGCAGACTTTGACTGTGGGTTTCTCGAAACAGCGTGAGGAGGGTGAGCCCTCGCTCCACACTGACTTCTCCTGGCTCGGCTGACTCCTTCCTGACCTCCTGCACCTGGGGTTGCTCCTGGGTCACTGAGACGGATTTCTGTGTCGTCGTTCTTTTGACTGGTTTCCCGGCTCAGGCCAGGTGATTCTCCTGTTTAGAATGTCCATTCAGATCCTGGTAACTGGAAAAGGGGCAAAGCCCTCCCTCCAGCTTTGTACGGTGTGCTTTGTGCAACTTGGAGTCTTCCTGGGTGTGGTAAACGTCACAGCCCGTCACTGTCTTTTCTCGGGAGGTAAGTGTGTCTTGGCCGCTGCCTCCAGTTGTACTCTGGGCAGAAAAGCCTGGCTCTCGGAGATGGTGCGTTTGTAGTAGGGAATAGAGGCTGGAAGGGAAAGAGCCCGCCGTGAAAATGCCTCCTTCCCTGCGGGGGAATTCCGATGCGCACCAGAGTGCGTACGTTGTGTTTGTCCCCCACCCTGCGCCGGGTCGGGCCTGCCCTGGAAGCTGTCAGAGCTGCTCGTCGGTCTCATGGCACACCGTGGGGTTTTGCGCACGAGCTGGTACAGTCCCTTTGGTGTCAGGTGTGGGGTTGAGACTCCCCACGTCACTCTCCCGTAGCACGCAGGTAGGGTGCGTTCCGTAGCGAACGTAAAATCCAGACGTCCCTGAGGATAGGGATGATTGTAGCGGAGCCTGAGTCCCTTCTGAGGACAGCCTTGTCCCCTCAGGAGCCCTTGGCCAGCTCCGCCGCAGGACTCCGGGATGCCCAGCTCCCCAGGGCTCTTTGCGCCCAGGGGCAGCCCCTGCGTGGAGGAGGAGGGCCCTTTGTGAGGAGGGGGCAGAGAGGGCCTGGCAGGGTCCTGCAGGCAGAGCCCTGCAGGCAGAGCGGTGACCCTGGTGCGGCTCTGCTTGCTCGTGTGGAGAATGAGCTCTTCACGTCCGTCCCGTCTCCGTGTTCCTGGTCCGCCCCGGGCAAGCTTGCGTGGAGCTGGGGAAGGTGGCGGGGAGGGCCGTCCCGCCCAGAGCGGCTGGCTGTTGGGAAGGCGCTAGTTTGCCCGTGTGCTGGAAGCTCTGTGTGCAGCCTCTCGGGCAGGAGGACCCTTGGCTTCCTCCACTTGGAGACAGCGGCGGCGGCGACGTGCGGCGTCAGGGTCGTATCCCCGTGTCCCCCTGTGCGGCCCAGGCTGCAGGCAGGCCCCAGAGGCCTGGGCGGAGCGTGTGGCACCGTGCTGCTCTCTGGGCACCCGGTGGAGGGGAGGGTGCCCGGTGCCGACGGCTGCTGCGTTGGGTTTCGGCTCTTGTCGGTGTTGGCGCTTTTGTCTGTCATCCAACCCAGCCCTCCCTTCTGTCCTGCAGGTCACCCCGTGGGCCGGAGGGCCCCAAACTTTCCGAGGACCAGCCTGCGTGGCCTGCCCCGGGTGCGGCCCGTCGTCGCCCAGCTGGGCACCTGCACCTGGTCCCCCTTGGTGCCCTGTGCAACCTCGCCCCCCACCGCCAGCTGCTCCGCTCGGTAAGAGGAAAGCATAGTCCTCTGTTTCTTCCTTGAGTCACTGCAGAAGAAGGGCAGATCGTTCTCCGGGGCTTCCCCGTGCACGGGCGGCCGTGACAGGGCTCACGGCCGTGTCCCCCTTGTCCCTTAGCACACGCAATTGATGGACGGCGTCTTCCCCTTCCTGCCCTGGGGAGGGAGGTGTCTGTTGTAGAGGGAAAGAGGGTCCTCTGACGGAGGGCAGACGTGTCGGTTCTGCACACGGGCCTTCAACAGACACCACGTTCCGGGCTCCCTGGAGGACAAGCCCGCCCCTGTCACTGTCTGCAGCGAGTGGAGCCCTGAACTTCCACAGCCGATGATCGGTTATGGAAGACACACCCGAACCCGGGGCCTGTGGTCTCTTCAGTCAAGGGTCCTGAGACCTGTCTCCCACTCGGTCTGATGTGAGACTTAGTGTGATACGGGGAAGAAAGGCCTCAAAGATCTTTTGCGCTTCAGCAAACTAACATGTTTTGTAAGGCAGTGAACCGTGAAAGAGTGTTTTGTAATTTATTTTATCTATGCCGAGAAGCTAGTTGACTCGGGGAAGGACATAGTTTAGTGGTAAATAGAATGCTTGCTTAGCATGCCGAATTCCGTGTGCTCATTCCCGGTACCTCCATTTAAAAACAGAAGAAAAGAAAAAACAAAAACAAGAGCAAACTTCAAATGTTAGAAATACATAGTGCGCAAACCCAACTTCCATATCCATTCTTTTTACGTGTTTTCCTCTTACTACTTGGTTTGAAATATATCCCAACCGTGACTTAAGCATTTTTTTCAGAAAATGCTCTAACTCTTTGAAAGTCTTTTCTGCCACTTTTGTTTTGACACATCCACGAACGGAGATAGACGCACATGGTGGTTTTAATATACATTCGTGAATATTCTCATTAATGTACCTGTAACTACATTTTACAGATGGTGTGTCAGTGCGCCACTTTACAGAAGAGAGAGGAAGAGAATCTTCCTGGGATGAGGTACAGTCTCTTGTTGTTAATGTCCTTGTGTGACTATATAAGTACCAGGGGATTCTGAGACATAAACCGGGGGTTGGTGTGAGTGTGCATTTTCACGTTTGCATCTGCTGATGAGAATTTTTGACTTATGCTTTTAACTTACAGTTTAGGATGTGATTCTGTGCTTAATGCCGTAGGACTGGATAATGCACTTGTGTTCATTTTCCAGACTCACCTAGTGAAGCCAGTGTCTGTATGGGCATTCTTTTTTTCAGGGTCTTTCCCTTACAGTTCATTAGAGGATATTGAAAAGAAATTCATCCCTGGGAAAGTTAGGTGCATCTTGGTGTTGGTTCTTGTTTTAGCCGTCCTCACTTGAAATTAATTAAGTGATGTTTCATTTTCAAGGCAGCATGTTTTGTCTTCCCATTCCACCGCCAGTAACAGTGGTCTAGTTTCCTTAATGCCTTACGCTGTTTCCCACCTGCTCCTTTTACTCAGGCTGCCCTTCCCCAAAGCCCCTCCACATCCCCCCTCTGCGCTGGATCTCTCTTTTACGAAACAGTGCGGTCTTCCCAGCATTCCCTGAGCTATCCACGTGCAGCGGACTCTCCTGTCCTTTGTGGCGTTACTGTACCCGTTCACCTCAGTTGTAGAGCTGTTGAAACTTTTCTGTGCTGATTTGTTTTCATGGATCCTGTGCCTCTGGCAGAACAGAGAGGAGAATCTGCCTTTTATTTGTACCGCCAGCTTCTCCCAGGATAGGGCTTATGTTCTGATAGCTTCGGTAAATAACTGTTGTCTACCTGACTGACTAAGCGTAGGCACATGATCTGAAGTTCGGTTCCTGATTTATCTTGTTTTGTGTTCCTAGGAAGGGGCGACTAAGCCCGAAATTACAAAACCGGAGTACGCTACTGGGACTGTAGAAGTGGCTCCGCAGGAGCTGACGGATCATAAAACACTGACCTCTGTTGGTGGAGCACACGGAGCTTATTATACACTGGGTAAGTTAGTGAACGTGGCTGGCATTTCTTGTTCTCTGTGCCTAGAAACTAGTGTGCTCTGGGGGGAAGGGTATATGTAGCTCAGCAGTAGAGAGAATGCGGGCTTAGCATGCAGGAGTTCCTGGGGTCAGTATCCAGTTCCTCCAAGAAACGAGTGTGATACGGGGAAGGAAGGAAGGAAGGAAGGCGCAAAGGTTTTGTTTCGCTTCAGCAGTGTCTTCGCAGGAAAGCCTAATCCTCCATCCTTTTCTGTGGTTTTTAGCCGACGCGGGACCTGGCGCGGCTCCGGTGTGGCCCGGCAGCGCCCGCCCACCTGCGGCGGCCCCGGAGGCCCAGGTAAGTGGGGTGGTCATGCTCTGTTGGGCCTCGTCCTGGGAAAGGTGATCTTCCCGTTCTCCCGGCAGCCGTTCCTGGCCTCGTCTGCAGACTGTGTGTCCTGTGACGGGTCTGGCGTGGCATGTCGCTGCCTTTTTCAGACTCAAAACTCTTGCCCAGGAGCCAGTGGGCTGCTTCTCCCGGGAGCCCTTCACATTGGCTCGTGCCTGCAGGAGCCATGAGGGAGTGCTTAGGAGCCGGGGCCCGCAGACTTTGTACTGTGGTTTCTCGAAAGCAGCAGTGAGGAGGGTGAGCCCTCGCTCCACACTGACTTCTCCTGGCTCGGCTGACTCCTTCCTGACCTCCTGCACCTGGGGTTGCTCCTGGGTCATCTGAGACGGATTTCTGTGTCGTCGTTCTTTTGACTGGTTTCCCGGCTCAGGCCAGGTGATTCTCCTGTTTAGAATGTCCATTCAGATCCTGGTAACTGGAAAAGGGGCAAAGCCCTCCCTCCAGCTTTGTACGGTGTGCTTTGTGCAACTTTGAGTCTTCCTGGGTGTGGTAAACGTCACAGCCCGTCACTGTATTTTCTCGGGAGGTAAGTGTGTCTTGGCCGCTGCCTCCAGTTGTACTCTGGGCAGAAAAGCCTGGCTCTCTGAGATAGGTGCAGTTTGTAGTAGGGAATAGAGGCTGGAAGGGAAAGAGCCCGCCGTGAAAATGCCTCCTTCCCTGCGGGGGAATTCCGATGCGCACCAGAGTGCGTACGTTGTGTTTGTCCCCCACCCTGCGCCGGGTCGGGCCTGCCCTGGAAGCTGTCAGAGATGCTCGTCGGTCTCATGGCACACCGTGGGGTTTTGCGCACGAGCTGGTACAGTCCCTTTGGTGTCAGGTGTGGGGTTGAGACTCCCCACGTCACTCTCCCGTAGCACGCAAGTAGTGTGCGTTCCTGTAGCGAACGTAAAATCCAGACGTCCCTGAGGATAGGGATGATTGTAGCGGAGCCTGAGTCCCTTCTGAGGACAGCCTTGTACCCTCAGGAGCCCTTGGCCAGCTCCGCCGCAGGACTCCGGGATGCCCAGCTCCCCAGTGCTCTTTGCGCCCAGGGGCAGGCCCTGCGTGGAGGAGGAGGGCCCTTTGTGAGGAGGGGGCAGAGAGGGCCTGGCAGGGTCCTGCAGGCAGAGCCCTGCAGGCAGAACGGTGACCCTGGTGCGGCTCTGCTTGCTCGTGTGGGAGAATGAGCTCTTCACTTCCGTCCCGTGTCCGTGTTCCTGGTCCGCGCCGGGCAAGCTTGCGTGGAGCTTGGGAAGGTGGCGGGGAGGGCCGTCCCGCACAGAGCGTCTGGCTGTTGGGAAGGCGCTAGTTTCCCGTGTGCTGGAAGCTCTGTGTGCAGCCTCTCGGGCAGGAGGACCCTTGGCTTCCTCCACTTGGAGACAGCGGCGGCGGCGACGTGCGGCTTCAGGGTCGTATCCTCGTGTCCCCCTGTGCGGCCCAGGCTGCAGGCAGGCCCCAGAGGTCTGGGCGGAGCGTGTGGCACCGTGCTGCTCTCTGGGCACCCGGTGGAGGGGAGGGTGCCCGGTGCCGACGGCTGCTGCGTTGGGTTTCGGCTCTTGTCGGTGTTGGCGCATTTTGTCTGTCATCCAACCCAGCCCTCCCTTCTGTCCTGCAGTTCACCCCGTGGGCCGGAGGGCCCCAACCTTTCCGAGGACCAGCCTGCGTGGCCTGCCCCGTGTGCGGCCCATCGTCGCCCAGCTGGGCACCTGCACCTGGTCCCCCTTGGTGCCCTGTGCAACCTCGCCCCCCACCGCCAGCTGCTCCGCTCGGTAAGAGGAAAGCATAGTCCTCTGTTTCTTCCTTGAGTCACTGCAGAAGAAGGGCAGATCGCTCTCTGGGGCTTCCCCGTGCACGGGCGGCCGTGACTGGGCTCACGGCCGTGTCCCTCTTGTCCCTTAGCAGACGCACTTGATGGACCACGTCTTCCCCGTCCTGCCCTGGGGAGGGAGGTGTCTGTTGTAGAGGGAAAGAGGGTCCTCTGACGGAGGGCAGACGTGTCGGTTCTGCACACGGGCCTTCAACAGACACCACGTTCCGGGCTCCCATGGTAGGACAAGACCTGCCCCTTTCACTGTCTACAGCGAGTGGAGCCCTGAACATTCCACAGCCGATGATCCGTTATGGAAGACACACCCGAACCCGGGGCCTGTGGTCTCTTCAGTCAAGGGTCCTGAGACTTGTCTCCCACTCGGTCTGATGTGAGAGTTAGTGTGATACGGGGAAGAAGGCCTCAAAGATCTATTGCTCTTCAGCAAACTAACATGTTTTGTAAGGCAGTGAACCGTGAAAGAGTGTTTTGTATATTATTTTATCTATGCCGAGAAGCTAGTTGACTCGGGGAAGGACATAGGTTAGTGGTAAATAGAATGCTTGCTTAGCATGCCGAATTCCGTGTGCTCATTCCCGGTACCTCCATTTAAAAACAGAAGAAAAGAAAAAACAAAAACAAGAGCAAACTTCAAATTTTAGAAATACATAGTGCGCAACACCAACTTCCATATACATACTTTTTACGTGTTTTCCTCTTACTACTTGGTTTGAAATATATCCCAACCATGACTTAAGCATTTTTTTCAGAAAATGCTTTAACTCTTTGAAAGTCATTTTCTGCCACTTTTGATTTGACACATCCACTGAACGGAGATAGACGCACATGGTGGTTTTAATATACATTCGTGAATATTCTCATTAGTGTACCTGTAACTACATTTTACAGATGGTGTGTCAGTGCGGCACTTTACAGAAGAGAGAGGAAGAGAATCTTCCTGGGATGAGGTACAGTCTCTTGTTGTTAATGTCCTTGTGTGACAATATATGTACCAGGGGATTCTGAGACATAAACCGGGGGTTGGTGTGAGTGTGCATTTTCACGTTTGCATCTGCTGATGAGAATTTTTGACTTATGCTTTTAACTTACAGTTTAGGATGTGATTCTGTGCTTAATGCCGTAGGACTGGATAATGCACTTGTGTTCATTTTCCAGACTCACCTAGATGAAGCCAGTGTCTGTATGGGCATTCTTTTTTTCAGGGTCTTTCCCTTACAGTTCATTAGAGGATATTGAAAAGAAATTCATCCCTGGGAAAGTTAGGTGCATCTTGGTGTTGGTTCTTGTTTTAGCCGTCCTCACTTGAAATTAATTAAGTGATGTTTCATTTTCAAGGCAGCATGTTTTGTCTTCCCATTCCACCGCCAGTAACAGTGGTCTAGTTTCCTTAATGCCTTACGCTGTTTCCCACCTGCTCCTTTTACTCAGGCTGCCCTTCCCCAAAGCCCCTCCACATCCCCCCTCTGCACTGGATCTCTCTTTTACGAAACAGTGCGGTCTTCCCAGCATTCCCTGAGCTATCCACGTGCAGCAGACTCTCCTGTCCTTTGTGGCGTTACTGTACCCGTTCACCTCAGTTGTAGAGCTTTTGAAACTTTTCTGAGCTGATTTGTTTTCATGGATCCTGTGCCTCTGGCAGAACAGAGAGGAGAATCTGCCTTTTATTTGTACCACCCGCTTCTCCCAGGATAGGGCTTATGTTCTGATAGCTTGGGTAAATAACTGTTGTCTACCTGACTGACTAAGCGTAGGCACATGATCTGAAGTTCGGTTCCTGATTTATCTTGTTTTGTGTTCCTAGGAAGGGGCGACTAAGCCCAAAATTACAAAACCGGAGTACGCTACTGGGACTGTAGAAGTGGCTCCGCAGGAGCTGACGGATCATAAAACAATGACCTCTGTTGGTGGAGCACACGGAGCTTATTATACACTGGGTAAGTTAGTGAACGTGGCTGGCATTTCTTGTTCTCTGTGCCTAGAAACTAGTGTGCTCTCGGGGGGAAGAGTATATGTAGCTCAGCAGTTGAGAGAATGCGGGCTTAGCATGCAGGAGTTCCTGGGGTCAGTATCCAGTTCCTCCAAGAAACGAGTGTGATACGGGGAAGGTAGGAAGGAAGGAAGGCGCAAAGTTTTTATTTCACTTCAGCAGTGTCTTCGCAGGAAAGCCTAATCCTCCATCCTTTCTGTGGTTTTTAGCCGACGCGGGACCTGGCGCGGCTCCGGTGTGGCCTGGCAGCGCCCGCCCACCTGCGGCGGCCCCGGTGGCCCAGGTAAGTGGGGTGGTCATGCTCTGTTGGGCCTCGTCCTGGGAAAGGTGATCTTCCCGTTCTCCCGGCAGCCGTTCCTGGCCTCGTCTGCAGAATGTGTGTCCTGTGTCGGGTCTGGCGTGGCGTGTCGCTGCCTTTTTCAGACTCAAAACTCTTGCCCAGGAGCCAGTGGGCTGCTTCTCCCGGGAGCCCGTCGCCTTGGCTGGTGCCTGCAGGAGCCATGAGGGAGTGCTTAGGAGCCGGGGCCCGCAGACTTTGACTGTGGGTTTCTCGAAACAGCGTGAGGAGGGTGAGCCCCTCGCTCCACACTGACTTCTACTGGCTCGGCTGACTCCTTCCTGACCTCCTGCACCTGGGGTTTCTCCTGGGTCACTGAGACGGATTTCTATGTCGTCCTTCTTTTGACTGGTTTCCCGGCTCAGGCCAGGTGATTCTCGTGTTTAGAATGTCCATTCAGATCCTGGTAACTGGAAAAGGGGCAAAGCCCTACCTCCAGCTTTGTACGCTGTGCTTTGTGCAACTTTGAGTCTTCCTGGGTGTGGTAAACGTCACAGCCCGATCACTGTCTTTTCTCGGGAGGTAAAGTGTGTCTTGGCCGCTGCCTCCAGTTGTACTCTGGGCAGAAATGCCTGGCTCTCGGAGATGGTGCGTTTGTAGTAGGGAATAGAGGCTGGAAGGGAAAGAGCCCGCCGTGAAAATGCCTCCTTCCCTGCGGGGGAATTCCGATGCACACCAGAGTGCGTACGTTGTGTTTGTCCCCCACCCTGCGCAGGGTCGGGCCTGCCCATGGAACCTGTCAGAGCTGCTCGTCGGTCTATGGCACACCGTGGGGTTTTGCGCACGAGCTGGTACAGTACCTTTGGTGTCAGGTGTGGGGTTGAGACTCCCCACGTCACTCTCCCGTAGCACGCAGGTAGTGTGCGTTCCATAGCGAACGTAAAATCCAGACGTCCCTGAGGATAGGGATGAATGTAGCGGAGCCTGAGTCCATTCTGAGGACAGCCTTGTCCCCTCAGGAGCCCTTGGCCAGCTCCGCTTCAGGACTCAGGAATGCCCAGCTCCCCAGGGCTCTTTGCGCCCAGGGGCAGCCCCTGCGTGGAGGAGGAGGGCCCTTTGTGAGGAGGGGGCAGAGAGGGCCTGGCAGGGTCCTGCAGGCAGAGCCCTGCAGGCAGAGCCGTGCAGGCACAGCCCTGCAGGCATAGCGGTGACCCTGGTGCGGCTCTGCTTGCTCGTGTGGAAAATGAGCTCTTCACGTTCGTCCCGTGTCCGTGTTCCTGGTCCGCGCCGGGCAAGCTGGCGTGGAGCTGGGGAAGGTGGCGGGGATGGCTGTCCCGCCCAGAGCGGCTGGATGTTGGGAAGGCGCTAGTTTGCCCGTGTGCTGGAAGCTCTTTGTGCAGCCCCTCGTTCAGGAAAACCCTTTGCTTACTCCACTTGGAGACAGCGGCGGAGGCGTCATGCGGCATCAGTGTCGTATCCCCGTGTCCCCCTGTGCGGCCCAGGCTGCAGGCAGGCCCCAGAATGCTAGGCGGAGAGTGTGGCACCGTGCTGCTCTCTGGGCACCCGGTGGAGGGGAGGGTGCCCTGTGCCGACGGCTGCTGCGTTGGGTTTCGTCTCTTGTCGGTGTTGGCGCTGTTGTCTGTCATCCAACCCAGCCCTCCCTTTTGTCCTGCAGGTCACCCCGTGGGCCGGAGGGCCCCAAACTTTCCGAGGACCAGCCTGTGTGGCCTACCCGGGTGCGGCCCCTAGTCGCCCAGCTGGGCACCTGCACCTGGTTCCCCTTGGTGCCCTGTGCAAACTCGCACCCCACCGCCAGCTGCTCCGCTCGGTAAGAGGAAAGCATAGTCCTCTGTTTCTTCCTTGAGTCACTGCAGAAGAAGGGCAGATCGTTCTCCGGGGCTTCCCCGTGCACGGGCGTCCGTGACAGGGCTCACGGCCGTGTCCCTCTGGTCCATAAGCAGACGCACTTGATGGACCACGTCTTCCCCATCCTGCCCTGGGGAGGGAGGTGTCTGTTGTAGAGGGAAAGAGGGTCCTCTGACGGAGGGCAGACGTGTCGGTTCTGCACACGGGCCTTCAACAGACACCACGTTCCGGGCTCCCTGGAGGACAAGCCCGCCCATGTCACTGTCTGCAGCGAGTGGAGCCCTGAACTTCCACAGCCGATGATCCGTTATGGAAGACACACCCGAACCCGGGGCCTGTGGTCTCTTCAGTCAAGGGTCTTGAGACCTGTCTCCCACTCGGTCTGATGTGAGACTTAGTGTGATACGGGGAAGAAAGCCTCAAAGATCTTTTGCGCTTCAGCAAACTAACATGTTTTGAAAGGCAGTGAACCGTGAAAGAGTGTTTTGTAATTTATCTTATCTATGCCGAGAAGCTAATTGACTCGGGGAAGGATATAGTTTAGTGGTAAATAGAATGTTTGCTTAGCATGCCGAATTCCGTGTGCTCATTCCCGGTACCTCCATTTAAAAACAGAAGAAAAAAAAAAAAAACAAGAGCAAACTTCAAATGTTACAGATACATAGTGCGCAAACCCAACTTCCATATCCTTTCTTTTTACGTGTTTTCCTCTTACTACTTGGTTTGAAATATATCCCAACCGTGACTTAAGCATTTTTTTCAGAAAATTCTCTAACTCATTGAAAGTCTTTTCTGCCACTTTTGTTTTGACACATCCACGAACTGAGATAGACGCACATTGTGGTTTTAATATACATTCGTAAATATTCTCATTAATGTACCTGTAACTACATTTTAAAGATGGTGTGTCAGTGCGCCACTTTACAGAAGAGAGAGGAAGAGAATCTTCCTGGGATGAGGTACAGTCTCTTGTTGTTAATGTCCTTGTGTGACTATATAAGTACCAGGGGATTCTGAGACATAAACCGTGGGTTGGTGTGAGTGTGCATTTTCACGTTTGCATCTGCTGATGAGAATTTTTGACTTATGCTTTTAACTTACAGTTTAGGATGTGATTCTGTGCTTAATGCCGTAGGACTGGATAATGCACTTGTGTTCATTTTACAGACTCACCTAGTGAAGCCAGTGTCTGTATGGGCATTCTTTTTTTCAGGTTCTTTCCCTTACATTTCATTAGAGGATATTGAAAAGAAATTCATCCCTGGGAAAGTTAGGTGCATCTTGGTGTTTGTTCTTGTTTTAGCCGTCCTCACTTGAAATTAGTTAGGTGATTTTACATTTTCAAGGCAGCATGTTTTGTCTTCCCATTCCACCGCCAGTAACAGTGTTCTAGTTTCCTTAATGCCTTACGCTGTTTCCCACCTGCTCCTTTTACTCAGGCTGCCCTTCCCCAAAGCCCCTCCTCATCCCCCCTCTGCGCTGGATCCCTCTTTTATGAAACAGTGTGGTCTTCCCAGCATTCCGTGAGCTATCCACGTGCAGCGGACTCTCCTGTCCTTTGTGGCGTTACTGTACCCGTTCACCTCAGTTGTAGAGCTTTTGAAACTTTTCTGAGCTGATTTGTTTTCATGGATCCTGTGCCTCTGGCAGAACAGAGAGGAGAATCTGCCTTTTATTTGTACCACCAGCTTCTCCCAGGATAGGGCTTATGTTCTGATAGCTTGGGTAAATAACTGTTGTCTACCTGACTGACTAAGCGTAGGCACATAATCTGAAGTTCGGTTCCTGATTTATCTTGTTTTGTGTTCCTAGGAAGGGGCGACTAAGCCCGAAATTACAAAACCGGAGTACGCTACTGGGACTGTAGAAGTGGCTCCGCAGGAGCTGACGGATCATAAAACAATGACCTCTGTTGGTGGAGCACACGGAGCTTATTATACACTGGGTAAGTTAATGAACGTGGCTGGCATTTCTTGTTGTCTGTGCCTAGAAACTAGTGTGCTCCGGGGGGAAGGGTATATGTAGCTCAGCGGTAGAGAGAATGCGGGCTTAGCATGCAGGAGTTCCTGGGGTCAGTATCCAGTTCCTCCAAGAAACGAGTGTGATACGGGGAAGGAAGGAAGGAAGGGAAGGCGCAAAGGTTTTGTTTCTCTTCAGCAGTGTCTTCGCAGGAAAGCCTAATCCTCCATCCTTTTCTGTGGTTATTAGCCGACGCGGGACCTGGCGCGGCTCCGGTGTGGCCCGGCAGCGCCCGCCCACCTGCGGCGGCCCCGGAGGCCCAGGTAAGTGGGGTGGTCATGCTCTGTTGGGCCTCGTCCTGGGAAAGGTGATCTTCCCGTTCTCCCGGCAGCCTTTCCTGGCCTCGTCTGCAGACTGTGTGTCCTGTGACGGGTCTGGCGTGGCAGTGTCGCTGCCTTTTTCAGACTCAAAACTCTTGCCCAGGAGCCAGTGGGCTGCTTCTCCCGGGAGCCCGTCGCCTTGGCTGGTGCCTGCAGGAGCCATGAGGGAGTGCTTAGGAGCCGGGGCCCGCAGACTTTGACTGTGGGTTTCTCGAAAGCAGCGTGAGGAGGGTGAGCCCTCGCTCCACACTGACTTCTCCTGGCTCGGCTGACTCCTTCCTGACCTCCTGCACCTGGGGTTGCTCCTGGGTCATCTGAGACGGATATCTGATGTCGTCGTTCTTTTGACTGGTTTCCCGGCTCAGGCCAGGTGATTCTCCTGTTTAGAATGTCCATTCAGATCCTGGTAACTGGAAAAGGGGCAAAGCCCTCCCTCCAGCTTTGTACGGTGTGCTTTGTGCAACTTTGATTCTTCCTGGGTGTGGTAAACGTCACAGCCCGTCACTGTCTTTTCTCGGGAGGTAAGTGTGTCTTGGCCGCTGCCTCCAGTTGTACTCTGGGCAGAAAAGCCTGGCTCTCTGAGATGGTGCATTTGTAGTAGGGAATAGAGGCTGGAAGGGAAAGAGCCCGCCGTGAAAATGCCTCCTTCCCTGCGGGGGAATTCCGATGCGCACCAGAGTGCGTACGTTGTATTTGTCCCCCACCCTGCGCCGGGTCGGGCCTGCCCTGGAAGCTGTCAGAGATGCTCGTCGGTCTCATGGCACACCGTGGGGTTTTGCGCACGAGCTGGTACAGTCCTTTGGTGTCAGGTTTGGGGTTGAGACTCCCCACGTCACTCTCCCGTAGCACGCAAGTAGTGTGCGTTCTGTAGCGAACGTAAAATCCAGACGTCCCTGAGGATAGGGATGATTGTAGCGGAGCCTGAGTCCCTTCTGAGGACAGCCTTGTACCCTCAGGAGCCCTTGGCCAGCTCCGCCGCAGGACTCCGGGATGCCCAGCTCCCCAGTGCTCTTTGCGCCCAGGGGCAGGCCCTGCGTGGAGGAGGAGGGCCCTTTGTGAGGAGGGGGCAGAGAGGGCCTGGCAGGGTCCTCTTCTGAAGGCAGAGCCCTGCAGGCAGAGCGTGACCCTGGTGCGGCTCTGCTTGCTCGTGTGGGAATGAGTCTTCACTTTCGTCCCGTGTCCGTGTTCCTTGAGTCCGGCCGGGCAAGCTTGCGTGGAGCTGGTGAATGTGGCGGGGAGGGCCGTCCCGCCCAGAGCGGCTGGCTGTTGGGAAGGCGCTAGTTTGCCCGTGTGCTGGAAGCTCTGTGTGCAGCCTCTCGGGCAGGAGGACCCTTGGCTTCCTCCACTTGGAGACAGCGGCGGAGGCGACGTGCGGCGTCAGTGTCGTATCCCCGTGTCCCCCTGTGCGGCCCAGGCTGCAGGCAGGCCCCAGAGGCTGGGCGGAGCGTGTGGCACCGTGCTGCTCTCTGGGCACCCGGTGGAGGGGAGGGTGCCCGGTGCCGACGGCTGCTGCGTTGGGTTTCGTCTCTTGTCGGTGTTGGCGCTTTTGTCTGTCATCCAACCCAGCCCTCCCTTCTGTCCTGCAGGTCACCCCGTGGGCCGGAGGGCCCCAAACTTTCCGAGGACCAGCCTGCGTGGCCTGCCCCGGGTGCGGCCCGTCGTCGCCCAGCTGGGCACCTGCACCTGGTCCCCCTTGGTGCCCTGTGCAACCTCGCCCCCCACCGCCAGCTGCTCCGCTCGGTAAGAGGAAAGCATAGTCCTCTGTTTCTTCCTTGAGTCACTGCAGAAGAAGGGCAGATCGCTCTCCGGGGCTTCCCCGTGCACGGGCGGCCGTGACAGGGCTCACGGCCGTGTCCCTCTGGTCCATAAGCAGACGCACTTGATGGACCACGTCTTCCCCATCCTGCCCTGGGGAGGGAGGTGTCTGTTGTAGAGGGAAAGAGGGTCCTCTGACGGAGGGCAGACGTGTCGGTTCTGCACACGGGCCTTCAACAGACACCACGTTCCGGGCTCCCTGGAGGACAAGCCCGCCCATGTCACTGTCTGCAGCGAGTGGAGCCCTGAACTTCCACAGCCGATGATCCGTTATGGAAGACACACCCGAACCCGGGGCCTGTGTTCTCTTCAGTCAAGGGTCTTGAGACCTGTCTCCCACTCGGTCTGATGTGAGACTTAGTGTGATATGGGTAATAAGGCCTCAAAGATCTTTTGCGCTTCAGCAAACTAACATGTTTTGAAAGGCAGTGAATCGTGAAATAGTGTTTTGTAATTTATCTTATCTATGCCGAGAAGCTAGTTGACTCGGGGAAGACATAGGTTAGTGGTAAATAGAATGCTTGCTTAGCATGCCGAATTCCGTGTGCTCATTCCCGGTACCTCCATTTAAAAACAGAAGAAAAGAAAAAACAAAAACAAGAGCAAACTTCAAATGTTAGAAATACATAGTGCGCAAACCCAACTTCCATATCCATTCTTTTTACGTGTTTTCCTCTTACTACTTGGTTTGAAATATATCCCAACCGTGACTTAAGCATTTTTTTCAGAAAATGCTCTAACTCTTTGAAAGTCTTTTCTGCCACTTTTGTTTTGACACATCCACGAACGGAGATAGACGCACATGGTGGTTTTAATATACATTCGTGAATATTCTCATTAATGTACCTGTAACTACATTTTACAGATGGTGTGTCAGTGCGCCACTTTACAGAAGAGAGAGGAAGAGAATCTTCCTGGGATGAGGTACAGTCTCTTGTTGTTAATGTCCTTGTGTGACTATATAAGTACCAGGGGATTCTGAGACATAAACCGTGGGTTGGTGTGAGTGTGCATTTTCACGTTTGCATCTGCTGATGAGAATTTTTGACTTATGCTTTTAACTTACAGTTTAGGATGTGATTCTGTGCTTAATGCCGTAGGACTGGATAATGCACTTGTGTTCATTTTCCAGACTCACCTAGTGAAGCCAGTGTCTGTATGGGCATTCTTTTTTTCAGGGTCTTTCCCTTACATTTCATTAGAGGATATTGAAAAGAAATTCATCCCTGGGAAAGTTAGGTGCATCTTGGTGTTGGTTCTTGTTTTAGCCGTCCTCACTTGAAATTAGTTAGGTGATTTTTCATTTTCAAGGCAGCATGTTTTGTCTTCCCATTCCACCGCCAGTAACAGTGTTCTAGTTTCCTTAATGCCTTACGCTGTTTCCCACCTGCTCCTTTTACTCAGGCTGCCCTTCCCCAAAGCCCCTCCTCATCCCCCCTCTGCGCTGGATCTCTCTTTTATGAAACAGTGCGGTCTTCCCAGCATTCCGTGAGCTATCCACGTGCAGCGGACTCTCCTGTCCTTTGTGGCGTTACTGTACCCGTTCACCTCAGTTGTAGAGCTTTTGAAACTTTTCTGAGCTGATTTGTTTTCATGGATCCTGTGCCTCTGGCAGAACAGAGAGGAGAATCTGCCTTTTATTTTACCTCCAGCTTCTCCCAGGATAGGGCTTATGTTCTGATAGCTTGGGTAAATAACTGTTGTCTACCTGACTGACTAAGCGTAGGCACATATCTGAAGCTCGGTTCCTGATTTATATTGTTTTGTGTTCCTAGGAAGGGGCGACTAAGCCCAAAATTACAAAACCGGAGTACGCTACTGGGACTGTAGAAGTGGCTCCGCAGGAGCTGACGGATCATAAAACAATGACCTCTGTTGGTGGAGCACACGGAGCTTATTATACACTGGGTAGTTAATGAACGTGGCTGGCATGTATTGTTGTCTGTGCCTAGAAACTATTGTGCTCTCGGGGGGAAGGGTATATGTAGCTCAGCAGTAGAGAGATGCGGGCTTAGCATGCAGGAGTTCCTGGGGTCAGTATCCAGTTCCTCAAGAAACGAGTGTGATACGGGAAGGAAGGAAGGAAGGAAGGGCAAAGGTTTTGTTTCTCTTCAGCAGTGTCTTCGCAGGAAAGCCTAATCCTCCATCCTTTTCTGTGGTTTTTAGCCGACGCGGGACCTGGCGCGGCTCCGGTGTGGCCCGGCAGCGCCCGCCCACCTGCGGCGGCCCCGGAGGCCCAGGTAAGTGGGGCTGGTCATGCTCTGTTGGGCCTCGTCCTGGGAAAGGTGATCTTCCCAGTTCTCCCGGCAGCCTTTCCTGGCCTCGTCTGCAGACTGTGTGTCCTGTGACGGGTCTGGCGTGGCAGTGTCGCTGCCTTTTTCAGACTCAAAACTCTTGCCCAGGAGCCAGTGGGCTGCTTCTCCCGGGAGCCCGTCGCCTTGGCTGGTGCCTGCAGGAGCCATGAGGGATGTGCTTAGAGCCAGGGGCCCGGCAGACTTTGACTGTGGTTTCTCGAAAGCAGCAGTGAGGAGGGTGAGCCCTCGCTCCACACTGACTTCTCCTGGCTCGGCTGACTCCTTCCTGACCTCCTGCACCTGGGGTTGCTACTGGGCATCTGAGACGGATATCTGAGTCGTCATTCTTTTGACTGGTTTCCCGGCTCAGGCCAGGTGATTCTCCTGTTTAGAATGTCCATTCAGATCCTGGTAACTGGAAAAGGGGAAAAGCCCTCCCTCCAGCTTTGTACGGTGTGCTTTGTGCAACTTTGATTCTTCCTGGGTGTGGTAAACGTCACAGCCCGTCACTGTCTATTATCGGGAGGTAAGTGTGTCTTGGCCGCTGCCTCCAGTTGTACTCTGGGCAGAAAAGCCTGGCTCTCTGAGATAGTGCATTTGTAGTAGGGAATAGAGGCTGGAAGGGAAAGAGCCCGCCGTGAAAATGCCTCCTTCCCTGCGGGGGAATTCCGATGCACACCAGAGTGCGTACGTTGTATTTGTCCCCCACCCTGCGCCGGGTCGGGCCTGCCCTGGAAGCTGTCAGAGATGCTCTTCGGTCTCATGGTACACCGTGGGGTTTTGCGCACGAGCTGGTACAGTCCTTTGGTGTCAGGTTTGGGGTTGAGACTCCCCACGTCACTCTCCCGTAGCACGCAAGTAGTGTGCGTTCTGTAGCGAACGTAAAATCCAGACGTCCCTGAGGATAGGGATGATTGTAGCGGAGCCTGAGTCCCTTCTGAGGACAGCCTTGTACCCTGAGGAGCCCTTGGCCAGCTCCGCCGCAGGACTCCGGGATGCCCAGCTCCCCAGTGCTCTTTGCGCCCAGGGGCAGGCCCTGCGTGGAGGAGGAGGGCCCTTTGTGAGGAGGGGGCAGAGAGGGCCTGGCAGGGTCCTGCAGCAGAGCCCTGCAGGCAGAACGGTGACCCTGGTGCGGCTCTGCTTGCTCGTGTGGGGAATGAGTCTTCACTTCCGTCCCGTGTCCGTGTTCCTGAGCCGTGCCGGGCAAGCTTGCGTGGAGCTGGGGGTATGTGGCGGGGAGGGCCGTCCCGCACAGAGCGGGGCTTTTGGGAATTCACTAGATTTCCGTGTGCTGGAAGTCGGTGTGTGTACAGCCACTCGGGCAGGAGGACCCTTGGCTTCCTCCACTGGAGGCAGCGGCGGCGGGGGGGACGTGCGGCGTCTGGCGTATCCTCGTGACCCCTGTGCGGCCCAGGCAGGCTGCAGGCAGGCCCCAGAGTCGGGGTGGAGCGTGTGGCACCGTGCTCTATCTGGGCACCCGGTGGAGGGGGGTGACGTGCGACGGCTGCTGCGTTGTGTTTCGGCCTTGTCGGTGATGGCGCATTTGTTGTCATCAAACCCAGCCCTCACATCTGTCCTGCAGTTCACCCCGTGGGCGGGGGCCCCAACCTTTCCGAGGACCAGCCTGCGTGGTGTGCCCCGTGTGCGGCCCATCGTCGCCCAGCTGGGCACCTGCACTGGTCCCCCTTGTTGCCCTGTGCAACCTCGCCCCCCACCGCCAGCTGCTCCGCTCGGTATGAGGAAAGCATAGTCGTCTGTTTCTTCCTTCAGTCACTGCAGGAGAAGGGCAGATCGCTCTCTGGGGCTTCCCGTGCACGGGCGTCCGTGACTGGGCTCACGGCGGTGTCCCTCTTGTCCCTTATCAGACGCACTTGATGGACCACTTCTTCCCACTCCTGCCCTGGGGAGGGAGGTGTCTGTTGTAGAGGGAAAGAGGGTCCTCTGACGGAGGGCAGACGTGTCGGTTCTGCACACGGGCCTTGAACAGACACCACGTTCCGGGCTCCCCTGTAGGACAAGCCTGCCCCTTTCACTGTCTACAGCGAGTGGAGCCCTGAACCTTCCACAGCCGATGATCCGTTATGGAAGACACACCCGAACCCGGGCCTGTGGTCTCTTCAGTCAAGGGTCCTGAGACCTTGTCTCCCACTCGGTCTGATGTGAGAGTTAGTGTGATACGGGGAAGAAGGCCTCAAAGATCTATTGCTCTTCAGCAAAACTAACATGTTTTGTAAGGCAGTGAACCGTGTGAAAGAGTGTTTTGTATTTTTATCTTATCTATGCCGAGAAGCTATGTTGACTAGGGAATTACATAGCTTTCGTGGTAAATAGACATGCTTTGCTTAGCATGCCGGCATTACCGTGTCGTGGCTCATTCCCGTGTTACCTCCATTTAAAACAGAAGAAAAGAAAAAACAATGAAACAAGAGCAAACTTCAAATGTAGATAGAATTACATAGCTGCGCAAACCCAAACTTACAACTTCCTATCCTTTTCACGTTGTTTTCCTCATTAATACTTGGTTTGAAATATATCCCAACCGTGACTTAACGCATTTTTTTCAGAAAATTCTCTAACTTCTTTGAAAGTCTTTTCTGCCACTTTTGTTTTCACACATCCCACCGAACGGGACTAGACCGCACATGGAGGTTTTAGTATACATTCGTGAATATTCTCATTAGTGTACTTGTAAACTACATTTTACAGATGGTGGTCAGTGCGGCACTTTACAGAAGAGAGAGGAAGAGAATCTCCTGGGATGAGTTACAGTCTCTTGTGTTAATGTCCTTGTGGACAATAATGTACCAGGGGATTTTGAGACATAAACCGGGGGTGGTGTGAGTGTGCATTTTCACGTTTGAATTGCTGATGAGAATTTTGACTTATGCTTTTAACTTACAGTTAGGATGTGATTCTGTGCTAATGCCGTAGGACTGGATATTGCCACTGTGTTCATTTTCCAGACTCACCTAGAGAAAGCCAGTGTGTGTATGGGCATTCTTTTTTTCAGGGTCTTTCCCTTAGAGTTCATTAGAAGATTTTGAAAAAGAAAACTCATCCCTGGGAATGTTAGGTGCATCTTGTGTTGGTTCATGTTTAGCGTCTAACTTGAATTAATAAGTGATGTTTCATTTTCAAGGCAGCAGTTTTGTCTTCCCATTCCACCGCCAGTAAACAGTGGTAGTTTCTAGTTTCCTTAATGCCTTACGCTGTTTCCCAACCTGCTCCTTTTTACTCATGGCTGCCCTTCCCCAAAGCCCCTCCACATCTCCCCTCTGCAGGGATCCTCTCTTTTACGAAAACAGTGCTGTCTTCCCAAGCATTCCCGTGAGATATCCACGTGCAGCGGACTCTCCTGTCCTTTGTGGCGTTACTGTTTAACCCGTTCACCTAGTTGTAGAGCTTTTGAAACTTTTTCTGAGCTGATTTGTTTTCATGGATCCTGTGCCTCTGGCAGAACAGAGAGGAAATCTGCCTTTATTTGTACCCCCGCTTCTCCCAGGATAGGGCTTATGTTCTGATAGCTCGGGTAAATAACTGTTGTCTACTGACTGACTAAGCTAGGCCACATGATCTGAAGTTCGGTTCCTGATTTATCTGTTTTTGTGTTCCTAGGAAGGGGCGACTAATCCCAAAATTACAAAACCGGGAGTACGCTACTGGGACTGTAGAAGTGGCTCCGCAGGAGCTGACGGATCATAAAACAATGACACTCTGTTGTTGGAGAACACGGAGCTTATTATACACTGGGTAAGTTAGTGAACGTGGCTGGCATTTCTTGTCTCTGTGCCTAGAAACTAGTGTGCTCTCGGGGGAAGGATATGTAGCTCAGCAGTGAGAGAATGCGGGCTTAGCATGCAGGAGTTCCTGGGGTCAGTATCCAGTTCCTCAAAGAAACGAATGGTGACGGGGAAGGGAGGAAGGAAGGAAGGCGCAAAGTTTTTATTTCACTTCAGCAGGTCTTCGCAGGAAAGCCTAATCCTCAACATTTCTGTGGTTTTTAGCCGACGCGGGACCTGGAGCGGGCTCCGGGTGGCCTGGCAGCGCCCGCCCACCTGCGGCGGCCCAGGTGGCCCAGGTAAGTGGGTGATCATGCTCTGTTGGGCCTCGTCCGGGAAAGGTGATCTTCCCGTTCTCCCGGCAGCCGTTCCTGGCCTCGTCTGCAGAATGTGTGTCCTGTGTCGGGTATGGCGTGGCGTTGTCGCTGCCTTTCAGACTCAAAACTCTTACCATGAGCCAGTGGGCTGCTTCTCCCGGGGGCCCGTCGCCTTGGCTGGTGCCTGCGGGGATCCATGAGGGAGTGCTTAGGAGCCGGGGCGCAGACTTGACTGTGGGTTCTCGAAACAGCATGAGGAGGGGTGACCCCTCGCTCCACACTGACTTCTATGGCTCGGGCTGACTCCTTCCTGACTCCTGCACCTGGGTGTTCTGGGTCACTGATAAGGATTTCTATGTCATCCTTCTTTGACTGGTTTCCCGGCTCAGGCCAGGTGATTCTCCGTTTAGAATGTCATTCAGATCCTGGTAACTGGAAAAGGGCAAAGCACTACCTCCAGCTTTGTACGCTGGTTTTGTGCAAACTTGATTCTTCCTGGGTGTGATAAACGTCACAGCGCGTCTCTGTCTTTTCTCGGGAGGTAAAAGTGTCTTGGCCGCTGCCTCCAGTTGTACTGGGCAGAAAGCCTGGATCTCGGAGATGGTGGTTTGTAGTAGGGAATAGAGGCTGGAAGGGAAAGAGCCCGCCGTGGAAAATGCCTCCTTCCCTGCGGGGAATTCCGAGCACACCAGAGTGCGTACGTTGTGTTTGTCCCCCACCATGCGCAGGGTCGTGCCTGCCAGGAACCTGTGAGAGATGCTCGTCGGTCTTAGGCACACGTGGGGTTTTGCGACGAGTGGTACAGTACCTTTGGTGTCAGGTGTGGGTTTTGAGGACTCCCCAAGTCAATCTCCGTAGCACCGCAGGTAGTGTGCGTTCCATAGCGAACGTAAAATCAGACGTCCATGAGGATAGGGATGAATGTAGCGGAGCCTGAGTCCATTCTGAGGACAGCCTTGTCCCTCAGGAGCCCTTGGCCAGCTCTGCTTCAGGACTCAGGAATGCCCAGGTCCCCAGGGCTCTTTGCACCCAGGGGCAGCCCCATGCGTGGAGGAGGAGGGCCCTTTGGGGTAGGGGCAGGGGCAGAGAGGGCCTGGCAGGGTCCTGCAGGCAGAGCCCTGCAGGCATAGCGGTGACCCTGTGCCGCTCTGCTTGCCGTGTGGGATATGAGCTCTTCACGTTCGTCCCGTGTAGTGTTCCTGGTCCGCCGGGCAAGTGGAGTGGAGCTGGGGAAGTGGCGGGGATGGCTGTCCGCCCAGAGCGGCTGGATGTTGGGAAGGCGCTAGTTTGCCGTGTGCTGGAAGCTCTTTGTGCAGCCCCTCGTTCAGGAAAACCTTTGCTTACTCCACTTGGAGACAGCGGCGGAGGCGTTCATGCGGCATCAGTGTCGTATCCCGTGTCCCCTGTGCGGCCCAGGCTGCAGGCAGGCCCCAGAATGCTAGGCGGAGCGTGTGGCACCGTGCTGCTCTCTGGGCACCCGGTGGAGGGGAGGGTGCCCTGTGCCGACGGCTGCATGCTGCGTTGGGTTTCGCTCTTGTCGGTTGTTGGCGCTGTTGTCTGTCATTCCAACCCAGCCATCCCTTTTGTCCTGCAGGTCACCCGTGGGCCGGGAGGGCCCCAAAACTTTCGAGGACCAGCCTGTGTGGCCTTACCGGGTGCGGCCCCCTAGTCGCCCAGCTGGGCACCTGCATCTGGTTCCCCTTGGTGCCCTGTGCAAACTCGCAACCCCCACCACCAGCTGCTCCGCTCGGTAAGAGGAAAGCATAGTCCTCTGTTTCTTCTTGAGTCACTGCAGAAGAAGGGCAGATCGTTCTCCGGGGCCTTCCCGTGCACGGGCGGCCGGACAGGGCTACGGCCGTGTCCCTCTGGTCCATAAGCGACGCACTTGATGGACCACGTCTTCCCCATCCTGCCCTGGGGAGGGAGGGTGTCTGTTGTAGAGGGAAAGAGGGTCCTCTGACGGAGGGCAGACGTGTCGGTTCTGCACACGGGCCTTCAAACAGACACCACGTTCCGGGCTCCCTGGAGGACAAGCCCGCCATGTCACTGTCTGCAGCGAGTGGAGCCCTGAACTCCACAGCCGATGATCCGTTTTATGGAAGACACACCCGAACCCGGGGCCTGTGGTCTCTTCAGTCAAGGGTTTTTGAGACCTGTCTCCCACTCGGTCTGATGTGAGACTTAGTGGATAGGGGAAGAAAGCCTCAAAGATCTTTTGCGCTTCAGCAAAAAACATGTTTTGAAAGGCAGTGAACCGTGAAAGAGTGTTTGTAATTTATCTTATCTATGCCGAGAAGCTAATTGAATCGGGGAAGGATAGTTTAGTGGTAAATAGAATGTTTGCTAGCATGCCGAATTCCGTGTGCTCATTCCGGTACCTCCATTTAAAAACAGAAGAAAAAAAAAAAACAAGACAAATTCAAATGTTATAGATACATAGTGCGCAAACCAACTTCCATATCCATTCTTTTTACGTTTTCCTTCTAATACTTGGTTGAAATATATCCCAACCGTGACTTAAGCATTTTTTCAGAAAATTCTCTAAACTCTTGAAAGTCTTTCTGCCACTTTGTTTTGAAACATCCACGAACTGAGATAGACGCACATGGTGTTTTAAGATACATTCGTAAAATATCTCATTAATGTACTGTAACTACATTTTAAAGATGGTGTGTCAGTGCGCCACTTTACAGAAGAGAGAGAGGAGA
>NC_045731.1:4083258-4095905 GCF_009834535.1 Camelus ferus | reverse complement strand
TGCCGCATGACGCCTCCGCCGCTGTCTCCAAGTGGGAGTAAGCAAAGGGTTTTCCTGAACGAGGGGCTGCACAAAGAGCTTCCAGCACACGGGCAAACTAGCGCCTTCCCAACATCCAGCCGCTCTGGGCGGGACAGCCCCCCGCCACCTTCCCCAGCTCCACGTCCTGCCACGGCGCGGACCAGGAACACGGACGGACGGACGAACGTGAAGAGCTCATATCCCACACGGCAAGCAGAGCCGCCCAGGGTCACCGCTATGCCTGCAGGCTGTGCCTGCACGGCTCTGCCTGCAGGGCTCTGCCTGCAGCCCTGCCAGGCCCTCTCTGCTGCCCCCTCCTCACAAAGGGCCCTCCTCCTCCACGCAGGGGCTGCCCCTGGGCGCAAAGAGCCCTGGGGACCTGGGCATTCCTGAGTCCTGAAGCGGAGCTGGCCAAGGGCTCCTGAGGGGACAAGGCTGTCCTCAGAATGGACTCAGGCTCCGCTACATTCAGCCCTATCCTCAGGGACGTCTGAATTTTACGTTCGCTATGGAACGCACACTACCTGCGTGCTACGGTAGAGTGACGTGGGGAGTCTCAACCCCACACCTGACACCAAAGGTACTGTACCAGCTCGTGCGCAAAACCCCACGGTGTGCCATAAGACCGACGAGCAGCTCTCACAGGTTCCTGGGCAGGCCCGACCCTGCGCATGGTGGGGGACAAACACAACGTACGCACTCTGGTGTGCATCGGAATTCCCCCGCAGGGAAGGAGGCATTTTCACGGCGGGCTCTTTCCCTTCCAGCCTCTATTCCCTACTACAAACCCACCATCTCCGAGATCCAGGCATTTCTGCCCAGAGTACAACTGGAGGCAGCGGCCAAGACACTTTACCTCCCGAGAAAAGACAGAGACGCGCTGTGACGTTTATCACACCCAGGAAGAATCAAAGTTGCACAAAACACAGCGTACAAAGCTGGAGGTAGTGCTTTGCCCCTTTTCCAGTTACCAGGATCTGAATGGACATTCTAAACAGGAGAATCACCTGGCCTGAGCCGGGAAACCAGTCAAAAGAAGGATGACATAGAAATCCGTATCAGTGACCCAGGAACAACCCCAGGTGCAGGAGGTCAGGAAGGAGTCAGCCGAGCCAGTAGAAGTCAGTGTGGAGCGAGGGGTCACCCTCCTCATGCTGTTTCGAGAAACCCACAGTCAAAGTCTGCGGGCCCCGGCTCCTAAGCACTCCCTCATGGCTCCTGCAGGCACCAGCCAAGGCGACGGGCCCCCGGGAGAAGCAGCCCACTGGCTCATGGGTAAGAGTTTTGAGTCTGAAAAAGGCAGCGACACGCCACGCCAGACCTGACACAGGACACACATTCTGCAGACGAGGCCAGGAACGGCTGCCGGGAGAACGGGAAGATCACCTTTCCCAGGACGAGGCCCAACAGAGCATGACCACCCCACTTACCTGGGCCAAATGGGCCGCCGCAGTTGGGCGGGCGCTGCCAGGCCACCCCGGAGCCGCGCCAGGTCCCGCGTAGGCTAAAAACCACAGAAAGGATGGAGGATTAGGCTTTCCTGCGAAGACACTGCTGAAGTGAAATAAAAACTTTGTGCCTTCCTTCCTTCCTACCTTCCCCGTGTCACACTCGTTTCTTGGAGGAACTGGATACTGACCCCAGGAACTCCTGCATGCTAAGCCCGCATTCTCTCAACTGCTGAGCTACATATACTCTTCCCCCCGAGAGCACACTAGTTTCTAGGCACAGAGAACAAGAAATGCCAGCCACGTTCACTAACTTACCCAGTGTATAATAAGCTCCGTGTGCTCCACCAACAGAGGTCATTGTTTTATGATCCGTCAGCTCCTGCGGAGCCACTTCTACAGTCCCAGTAGCGTACTCTGGTTTTGTAATTTTGGGATTAGTCGCCCCTTCCTAGGAACACAAAACAAGATAAATCAGGAACCGAACTTCAGATCATGTGCCTACGCTTAGTCAGTCAGGTAGACAACAGTTATTTACCCAAGCTATCAGAACATAAGCCCTATCCTGGGATAAGCGTGTGGTACATATAAAAGGCAGATTCTCTTCTCTGTTCTGCCAGAGGCACAGGATCAATGAAAACAAATCAGCTCAGAAAAGTTTCAAAAGCTCTACCACTGAGGTGAACGGGTACAGTAACGCCACAAAGGACAGGAGAGTCTGCTGCACGTGGATAGCTCACGGAATGCTGGGAAGACAGCACTGTTTTGTAAAAGAGAGATCCATTGCAGAGGGGGGATGTGGAGGGGCTTTGGGGAAGGGCAGCCTGAGTAAAAGGAGCAGGTGGGAAACAGAGTAAGGCAGTAAGGAAACTAGACCACTGTTACTGGCGGTGGAATGGGAAGACAAAACATGCTGCCTTGAAAATGAAACATCACTTAATTAAATTCAAGTTAGGACGGCTAAAACATGAACCAACAGCAAGATGCACCTAACATTCCCAGGGATGTGTTTCTTTTCAAAATCTTCTAATGAACTCTAAGGGATAGACCCTGAAAAAAAGAATGCCCATACACACACTGGCTTCTCTAGGTGAGTCTGGAAAATGAACACAAGTGCAATATCCAGTCCTACGGCATTAAGCACAGAATCACATCCTAAACTGTAAGTTAAAAGCATAAGTCAAAAATTCTCATCAGCAGATTCAAACGTGAAAATGCACACTCACACCAACCCCCGGTTTATGTCTCAGAATCCCCTGGTACATATATTGTCACACAAGGACATTAACAACAAGAGACTGTAACTCATCCCAGGAAGATTCTCTTCCTCTCTCTTCTGTAAAGTGCCGCACTGACACACCATCTGTAAAATGTAGTTACAAGTACACTAATGAGAATATTCACGAATGTATACTAAAACCTCCATGTGCGTCTATCTCCGTTCATGTATGGGTCAAATCAAAAGTGGCAGAAATGACTTTCAAAGAGTTAAAGCATTTTCTGAAAAAAATGCTTAAGTCATGGTTGGGATATATTTCAAACCAAGTAGTAAGAGGAAAACACGTAAAAAGTATGTATATGGAAGTTGGTGTTGCGCACTATGGATTTCTAAAATTTGAAGTTTGCTCTTGTTTTTGTTTTTTCTTTTCTTCTGTTTTTAAATGGAGGTACCGGGAATGAGCACACGGAATTCGGCATGCTAAGCAAGCATTCTATTTACCACTAACCTATGTCCTTCCCCGAGTCAACTAGCTTCTTGGCATAGATAAAATAATATACAAAACACTCTTTCACGGTTCACTGCCTTACAAAACATGTTAGTTTGCTGAAGAGCAATAGATCTTTGAGGCCTTCTTCCCCGTATCACACTAACTCTCACATCAGACCGAGTGGGAGACAAGTCTCAGGACCCTTGACTGAAGAGACCACAGGCCCCGGGTTCGGGTGTGTCTTCCATAACGGATCATCGGCTGTGGATGTTCAGGGCTCCACTCGCTGTAGACAGTGAAAGGGGCAGTCTTGTCCACCTGGGAGCCCGGAACGTGGTGTCTGTTCAAGGCCCGTGTGCAGAACCGACAAGTCTGCCCTCCGTCAGAGGACCCTCTTTCCCTCTACAACAGACACCTCCCTCCCCAGGGCAGGAGTGGGAAGAAGTGGTCCATCAAGTGCGTCTGAAAAGGGACAAGAGGGACACCGCCGTGAGCCCAGTCACGGACGCCCGTGCACGGGGAAGCCCCAGAGAGCGATCTGCCCTTCTTCTGCAGTGACTGAAGGAAGAAACAGACGACTATGCTTTCCTCATACCGAGCGGAGCAGCTGGTGGTGGGGGGCGAGGTTGCACAGGGCACCAAGGGGGACCAGGTGCAGGTGCCCAGCTGGGCGACGATGGGCCGCACACGGGGCACACCACGCAGGCTGGTCCTCGGAAAGGTTGGGGCCCTCCGGCCCACGGGGTGAACTGCAGGACAGATGTGAGGGCTGGGTTTGATGACAGACAAATGCGCCATCACCGACAAGAGCCGAAACACAACGCAGCAGCCGTCGGCACCGGGCACCCTCCCCTCCACTGGGTGCCCAGAGAGCAGCACGGTGCCACACGCTCCGCCCAGACCTCTGGGGCCTGCCTGCAGCCTGGGCCGCACAGGGGGTCACGAGGATACGACCCAGAAGCCGCACGTCCCCGCCGCCGCTGTCTCCAAGTGGAGGAAGCCAAGGGTCCTCCTGCCCGAGTGGCTGTACACCGAGCTTCCAGCACACGGGAAATCTAGTGAATTCCCAAAAGCCAGCCGCTCTGTGCGGGACGGCCCTCCCCGCCACATACCAAAGCTCCACGCAAGCTTGCCCGGCACGGCTCAGGAACACGGACACGGGACGAAAGTGAAGAACTCATTCCCCACACGAGCAAGCAGAGCCGCACCAGGGTCACCGTTCTGCCTGCAGGGCTCTGCTTCAGGACCCTGCCAGGCCCTCTCTGCCCCCTCCTCACAAAGGGCCCTCCTCCTCCACGCAGGGCCTGCCCCTGGGCACAAAGAGCACTGGGGAGCTGGGCATCCCGGAGTCCTGCGGCGGAGCTGGCCAAGGGCTCCTGAGGGTACAAGGCTGTCCTCAGAAGGGACTCAGGCTCCGCTACAATCATCCCTATCCTCAGGGACGTCTGGATTTTACGTTCGCTACAGAACGCACACTACTTGCGTGCTACGGGAGAGTGACGTGGGGAGTCTCAACCCCAAACCTGACACCAAAGGACTGTACCAGCTCGTGCGCAAAACCCCACGGTGTGCCATGAGACCGAAGAGCATCTCTGACAGCTTCCAGGGCAGGCCCGACCCGGCGCAGGGTGGGGGACAAATACAACGTACGCACTCTGGTGCGCATCGGAATTCCCCCGCAGGGAAGGAGGCATTTTCACGGCGGGCTCTTTCCCTTCCAGCCTCTATTCCCTACTACAAATGCACTATCTCAGAGAGCCAGGCTTTTCTGCCCAGAGTACAACTGGAGGCAGCGGCCAAGACACACTTACCCCCCGAGAAAATACAGTGACGGGCTGTGACGTTTACCACACCCAGGAAGAATCAAAGTTGCACAAAGCACACCGTACAAAGCTGGAGGGAGGGCTTTGCCCCTTTTCCAGTTACCAGGATCTGAATGGACATTCTAAACAGGAGAATCACCTGGCCTGAGCCGGGAAACCAGTCAAAAGAACGACGACTCAGATATCCGTCTCAGATGCCCAGGAGCAACCCCAGGTGCAGGAGGTCAGGAAGGAGTCAGCCGAGCAAGGAGAAGTCAGTGTGGAGCGAGGGCTCACCCTCCTCATGCTCTTTCGAGAAAACCACAGACAAAGTCTGCGGGCCCCGGCTACTAAGCACACCCTCATGGCTCCTGCAGGCACCAGCCAATGCGACGGGCTCCCGGGAGAAGCAGCCCACTGGCTCCTGGGCAAGAGTTTTGAGTCTGAAAAAGGCAGCGACATGCCACGCCAGACGCGTCACAGGACACACAGTCTGCAGACGAGGCCAGGAAAGGCTGCCGGGAGAATGGGAAGATCACCTTTCCCAGGACGAGGCCCAACAGAGCATGAACGCCCCACTTACCTGGGCCTCCGGGGCCGCCGCATGTGGGCGGGCGCTGCCGGGCCACACCGGAGCCGCTCCAGGTCCCGCGTCGGCTAATAACCACAGAAAAGGATGGAGGATTAGGCTTTCCTGCGAAGACACTGCTGAAGAGAAACAAAACCTTTCCACTTTCCATCCTTCCTTCCTTCCTTCCCCGTATCACACTCGTTTCTTGAAGAAACTGGATACTGACCCCAGGAACTCCTGCATGCTAAGCCCGCATTCTCTCTACCGCTGAGCTACATATACCCTTCCCCCCGGAGCACAATAGTTTCTAGGCACAGACAACAATACATGCCAGCCACGTTCATTAACTAACCCAGTGTATAATAAGCTCCGTGTGCTCCACCAACAGAGGTCATTGTTTTATGATCCGTCAGCTCCTGCGGAGCCACTTCTACAGTCCCAGTAGCGTACTCCAGTTTTGTAATTTTGGGCTTAGTCGCCCCTTCCTAGGAACACAAAACAATATAAATCAGGAACCGAGCTTCAGATTATGTGCCTACGCTTAGTCAGTCAGGCAGACAACAGTTTTTTACCGAAGCTATCAGAACATAAGCCCTATCCTGGGAGAAGCTGGAGGTAAAATAAAAGGCAGATTCTCCTCTCTGTTCTGACAGAGGCACAGGATCCATGAAAACAAATCAGCTCAGAAAAGTTTCAAAAGCTCTACAACTGAGGTGAACGGGTACAGTAACGCCACAAAGGACAGGAGAGTCCGCTGCACGTGGATAGCTCACGGAATGCTGGGAAGACCACACTGTTTCATAAAAGAGGGATCCAGCGCAGAGGGGGGATGAGGAGGGGCTTTGGGGAAGGGCAGCCTGAGTAAAAGGAGCTGGTGGGAAACAGCGTAAGGCATTAAGGAAACTAGAACACTGTTACTGGCGGTGGAATGGGAAGACAAAACATGCTGCCTTGAAAATGTAAAATCACCTAACTAATTTCAAGTGTGGACGGCTAAAACAAGAACAAACACCAAGATGCACCTAACTTTCCCAGGGATGAATTTCTTTTCAATATCCTCTAATGAAATGTAAGGGAAAGACCCTGAAAAAAAGAATGCCCATACAGACACTGGCTTCACTAGGTGAGTCTGTAAAATGAACACAAGTGCATTATCCAGTCCTACGGCATTAAGCACAGAATCACATCCTAAACTGTAAGTTAAAAGCATAAGTCAAAAATTCTCATCAGCAGATGCAAACGTGAAAATGCACACTCACACCAACCCACGGTTTATGTCTCAGAATCCCCTGGTACTTATATAGTCACACAAGGACATTAACAACAAGAGACTGTACCTCATCCCAGGAAGATTCTCTTCCTCTCTCTTCTGTAAAGTGGCGCACTGACACACCATCTTTAAAATGTAGTTTCAGGTACATTAATGAGAATATTTACGAATGTATATTAAAACCACCATGTGCGTCTATCTCCGTTCGTGGATGTGTCAAAACAAAAGTGGCAGAAAAGACTTTCAAAGAGTTAGAGAATTTTCTGAAAAAAATGCTTAAGTCACGGTTGGGATATATTTCAAACCAAGTAGTAAGAGGAAAACACGTAAAAAGAATGGATATGGAAGTTGGGTTTGCGCACTATGTATCTCTAACATTTGAAGTTTGCTCTTGTTTTTTTTTTTTTTTTCTTCTGTTTTTAAATGGAGGTACCGGGAATGAGCACACGGAATTCGGCATGCTAAGCAAACATTCTATTTACCACTAAACTATATCCTTCCCCGAGTCAACTAGCTTCTCGGCATAGATAAGATAAATTACAAAACACTCTTTCACGGTTCACTGCCTTTCAAAACATGTTAGTTTGCTGAAGCGCAAAAGATCTTTGAGGCTTTCTTCCCCGTATCACACTAAGTCTCACATCAGACCGAGTGGGAGACAGGTCTCAAAACCCTTGACTGAAGAGACCACAGGCCCCGGGTTCGGGTGTGTCTTCCATAACGGATCATCGGCTGTGGAAGTTCAGGGCTCCACTCGCTGCAGACAGTGACATGGGCGGGCTTGTCCTCCAGGGAGCCCGGAACGTGGTGTCTGTTGAAGGCCCGTGTGCAGAACCGACACGTCTGCCCTCCGTCAGAGGACCCTCTTTCCCTCTACAACAGACACCTCCCTCCCCAGGGCAGGATGGGGAAGACGTGGTCCATCAAGTGCGTCTGCTTATGGACCAGAGGGACACGGCCGTGAGCCCTGTCACGGCCGCCCGTGCACGGGGAAGCCCCAGAGAACGATCTGCCCTTTTCTGCAGTGACTCAAGGAAGAAACAGAGGACTATGCTTTCCTCTTACCGAGCGGAGCAGCTAGCGGTGGGGTGCGAGTTTGCACAGGGCACCAAGGGGAACCAGGTGCAGGTGCCCAGCTGGGCGACGAGGGGCCGCACCCGGGGCAGGCCACGCAGGCTGGTCCTCGGAAAGTTTGGGGCCCTCCGGCCCACGGGGTGACCTGCAGGACAAAAGGGAGGGCTGGGTTGGATGACAGACAACAGCGCCAACACCGACAAGAGACGAAACCCAACGCAGCAGCCGTCGGCACAGGGCACCCTCCCCTCCACCGGGTGCCCAGAGAGCAGCACGGTGCCACACGCTCCGCCTAGCATTCTGGGGCCTGCCTGCAGCCTGGGCCGCACAGGGGGACACGGGGATACGACACTGACGCCGCACGACGCCTCCGCCGCTGTCTCCAAGTGGAGTAAGCAAAGGGTTTTCCTGAACGAGAGGCTTCGCAAAGAGCTTCCAGCACACGGGCAAACTAGCGCCTTCACAACATCCAGCCGCTCTGGGCGGGACAGCCATCCCCGCCAACTTCCCCAGCTCCACGCCAGCTTGCCCGGCGCGGACTAGGAACATGGACACGGGACGAACGTGAAGAGCTCATTTCCCACACGAGCAAGCATAGCCGCACCAGGGTCACGCTCTGCCTGCAGGGCTCTGCCTGCAGGCTCTGCCTGCAGGGCTCTGCCTGCAGGACCCTGCCGGGCCCTCTCTGCCCCCTCCTCACAAAGGGCCCTCCTCCTCCACGCAGGGGCTGCCCCTGGGCGCAAAGAGCCCTGGGGAGCTGGGCATTCCTGAGTCCTGCAACGGAGCTGGCCAAGGGCTCCTGAGGGGACAAGGCTGTCCTCAGAAGGGACTCAGGCTCCGCTACATTCATCCCTATCCTCAGGGACGTCTGGATTTTACGTTCGCTACGGAACGCACACTACCTGCGTGCTACGGGAGAGTGACGTGGGGAGTCTCAACCCCACACCTGACACCAAAGGGACTGTACAAGCTACTTCAAACATTCCACGGTGTGCCATGAGACCGACGAGCAGCTCTGACAACTTCCAGGGCAGGCCCGACCCGACGCAGGGTGGGGGACAAACACAACGTACGCACTCTGGTACGCATCGGAATTCCCCCGCAGGGAAGGAGGCATTTTCACGGCGGGCTCTTTCCCTTCCAGCCTCTATTCCCTACTACAAATGCACCATCTCCGTGAGCCAGGCTTTTCTGCCCAGAATAAAACTGGGGGCAGCGGCCAAGACACACTTACCTCCCGAGAAAAGACACTGACGGGCTGTGACTTTTACCACACACAGGAAGACTCAAAGTTGCACAAAGCACACTGTACAAATCTGGAGGGAGGGCTTTGCCTCTTTTCCAGTTACCAGGATCTGAATGGACATTCTAAACACGAGAATCACCTGGCCTGAGCCGGGAAACCAGTCAAAAGAAGGACGACATAGAAATCCGTCTCAGTGACCCAGGAGAAACCCCAGGTGCAGGATGTCAGGAAGGAGTCAGCCGAGCCAGTAGAAGTCAGTGTGGAGCGAGGGCTCACCCTCCTCACGCTGTTTCGAGAAACCCACAGTCAATGTCTGCGGGCCCCGGCTCCTAAGCACTCCCTCATGGCTCCTGCAGGCACCAGCCATGACGACGGGCTCCCGGGAGAAGCAGCCCACTGGCTCCTGGGCAAGAGTTTTGAGTCTGAAAAAGGCAGCGACATGCCACGCCAGACGCGTCACAGGACACACAGTCTGCAGACGAGGCCAGGAAAGGCTGCCGGGAGAATGGGAAGATCACCTTTCCCAGGACGAGGCCCAACAGAGCATGACCGCCCCACTTAACTGGGCCTCCGGGGCCGCCGCATGTGGGCGGGCGCTGCCGGGCCACACCGGAGCCGCTCCAGGTCCCGCGTCGGCTAATAACCACAGAAAAGGATGGAGGATTAGGCTTTCCTGCGAAGACACTGCTGAAGAGAAACAAAACCTTTCCACTTTCCATCCTTCCTTCCTTCCTTCCCCGTATCACACTCGTTTCTTGAAGAAACTGGATACTGACCCCAGGAACTCCTGCATGCTAAGCCCGCATTCTCTCTACCGCTGAGCTACATATACCCTTCCCCCCGGAGCACAATAGTTTCTAGGCACAGACAACAATACATGCCAGCCACGTTCATTAACTAACCCAGTGTATAATAAGCTCCGTGTGCTCCACCAACAGAGGTCATTGTTTTATGATCCGTCAGCTCCTGCAGAGCCACTTCTACAGTCCCAGTAGCGTACTCCGGTTTTGTAATTTTGGGCTTAGTCGCCCCTTCCTAGGAACACAAAACAATATAAATCAGGAACCGAGCTTCAGATTATGTGCCTACGCTTAGTCAGTCAGGCAGACAACAGTTTTTTACCGAAGCTATCAGAACATAAGCCCTATCCTGGGAGAAGCTGGAGGTAAAATAAAAGGCAGATTCTCCTCTCTGTTCTGCCAGAGGCACAGGATCCATGAAAACAAATCAGCTCAGAAAAGTTTCAAAAGCTCTACATCTGAGGTGAACGGGTACAGTAACGCCACAAAGGACAGGAGAGTCCGCTGCACGTGGATAGCTCACGGAATGCTGGGAAGACCACACTGTTTCATAAAAGAGGGATCCAGCGCAGAGGGGGGATGAGGAGGGGCTTTGGGGAAGGGCAGCCTGAGTAAAAGGAGCTGGTGGGAAACAGCGTAAGGCATTAAGGAAACTAGAACACTGTTACTGGCGGTGGAATGGGAAGACAAAACATGCTGCCTTGAAAATGTAAAATCACTAACTAATTTCAAGTGAGGACGGCTAAAACAAGAACCAACACCAAGATGCACCTAACTTTCCCAGGGATGAATTTCTTTTCAATATCCTCTAATGAACTGTAAGGGAAAGACCCTGAAAAACGAATGCCCATACAGACACTGGCTTCACTAGGTGAGTCTGTAAAATGAACACAAGTGCATTATCCAGTCCTACGGCATTAAGCACAGAATCACATCCTAAACTGTAAGTTAAAAGCATAAGTCAAAAATTCTCATCAGCAGATGCAAACGTGAAAATGCACACTCACACCAACCCACGGTTTATGTCTCAGAATCCCCTGGTACTTATATAGTCACACAAGGACATTAACAACAAGAGACTGTACCTCATCCCAGGAAGATTCTCTTCCTCTCTCTTCTGTAAAGTGGCGCACTGACACACCATCTTTAAAATGTAGTTACAGGTACACTAATGAGAATATTTACGAATGTATATTAAAACCACCATGTGCGTCTATCTCCGTTCGTGGATGTGTCAAAACAAAAGTGGCAGAAAAGACTTTCAAAGAGTTAGAGAATTTTCTGAAAAAAATGCTTAAGTCACGGTTGGGATATATTTCAAACCAAGTAGTAAGAGGAAAACACGTAAAAAGAATGGATATGGAAGTTGGGTTTGCGCACTATGTATCTCTAACATTTGAAGTTTGCTCTTGTTTTGTTTTTTTTTTTCTTCTGTTTTTTAAATGGACGGTCCGGTACCGGGAATGAGCACACGGAATTCGGCATGCTAAGCAAGCATTCTATTTACCACTAACTTATGTCCCTCCCCGAGTCAACTAGCTTCTCTGCATAGATAAATATAATACAAAACACTCTTTCACGGTTCAATGCCTTTCAAAAACATGTTAGTTTGCTGAAGCGCAAAAGAACTTTGAGGCCTTCTTCCCCGTATCACACTAAGTCTCACATCAGACCGAGTGGGAGACAGGTCTCAGGACCCTTGACTGAAGAGACCACAGGCCCCCGGGTTCGGGTGTGTCTTCCATAACGATCATCGTCTGTCGAAGTCAGGGCTCCACCTCGCTGCCAGACAGTGACAGGGGCGGGCTGTGTCCTCCAGGGAGCCCGGAACGTGGTGTCTGTGTAAGGCCCGTGTGCAGAACCGACACGGTCTGCCCTCCGTCAGAGGACCCTCTTTCCCTCTACAACAGACACCTCCCTCCCCAGGGCAGGACGGGGAATACGCGGTCCAATCAAGTTGCGTCTGCTAAGGGACCAGAGGGAACACGGCCGTGAGCCCAGTCAGGCCGCCCGTGCACGGGGGAAGCCCCGGAGAGCGATCTGCCCTTCTTATGCAGTGACTCAAGGAAGAAACAGAGGACTATGCTTCCTCTTACCGAGCGGAGCAGCTAGCGGTGGGGCGAGTTTGCACAGGGCACCAAGGGGAACCAGGTGCAGGTGCCAGCTGGGCGACGAGGGGCCGCACCCGGGGCAGGCCACGCAGGCTGGTCCTCGGAAAGTTTGGGGCCCTCCGGCCCACGGGTGACCTGCAGGACAAAGGGAGGGCTGGTTGGATGACAGACAACAGCGCCAACACCGACAAGAGACGAAACCCAACGCAGCAGCCGTCGGCACAGGGCACCCTCCCCTCCACCGGGTGCCCAGAGAGCAGCACGGTGCCACACGCTCCGCCTAGCATTCTGGGGCCTGCCTGCAGCCTGGGCCGCACAGGGGGACACGGGGATAAGACACTGAGCCGCACGACGCCTCCGCCGCTGTCTCCAAGTGGAGTAAGCAAAGGGTTTTCCTGAACGAGAGGTTCACAAAGAGCTTCCAGCACACGGGCAAACTAGCGCCTTCACAACATCCAGCCGCTCTGGGGGGGACAGCCATCCCGCCAACTTCCCAGCTCCACGCCAGCTTGCCCGGCGCGGACTAGGAACATGGACACGGGACGAACGTGAAGAGCTCATTTCCCACACGAGCAAGCATAGCCGCACCAGGGTC
>NC_045731.1:4058009-4083158 GCF_009834535.1 Camelus ferus | reverse complement strand
TCAAAAACCAAGTAGTAAGAGGAAAACACGTAAAAAGAATGGATATGGAATTTGGGTTTGCGCACTATGTATTTCTAACATTTGAAGTTTGCCCTTGTTTTTGTTTTTTTTTTCTTCTGTTTTTTTAAATGGAGTACCGGGAATGAGCACACGGAATTCGGCATGCTAAGCAAACATTCTATTTACCACTAAACTATGTCCTTCCCCGAGTCAACTAGCTTCTCGGCATAGATAAGATAAATTACAAAACACTCTTTCACGGTTCACTGCCTTTCAAAACATGTTAGATTGCTGAAGCGCAAAAGAACTTTGAGGCCTTCTTCCCCGTATCACACTAAGTCTCACATCAGACCGAGTGGGAGACAGGTCTCAGGACCCTTGCCTGAAGAGACCACAGGCCCTGGGTTCGGGTGTGTTTCCATAACGGATCATCGCCTGTGTAAGTTCAAGGCTCCACACCTGCAGACAGTGACAAGGGTGGGGCTTGTCCTCCAGGGAGCCCGGAACGTGGTGTCTGTTCAAGGCCCGTGTGCAGAACCGACAAGGCTGCACTCCGTCAGAGGACCATCTTTCCCTCTACAACAGACACCTCCCTCCCCAGGGCAGGACGGGGAATACGCGGTCCATAAGTGCGTTTGCTTAGGGATCAGAGGGTCACGGTCGAGGAGCCCAGTCACGGCCGCCCGTGCACGCGGAAGCCCCGGAGAGCGATCTGCCCTTCTTCTGCAGTGACTCAAGGAAGAAACAGAGGACTATGTTTTCCTCTTACTGAGCACAGTTGCTCCAGGTGGGGGGCGAGGTTGAAAAGGGCACCATGGGGGACAAGGTGCAGGTTCCCAGGTGGGCGACGATGGGCCGCACACGGGGCAGGACACGCAGGCTGGTCCTCTGAAATGTTTTGGGTCCTCCGGCCCAACGGGGTTACCTGCAGGACAGAAGGGAAGGCTGGGTAGGATGACAGAACATAAGTGCCAACACCGACAAGAGACGCAACCCATCGCAAGCAGCCTTCGGCAATGGGCACCCTCCACTCCACCGGGTGCCCAGAGAGCAGCAAGGTGCCACACGCTTGTCCCAGCCCTCTGGGACCTGCCTGCAGCCTGGGCCGCAAAGGGGGACACGGAGATACGACCCTGAACCCGCACGTCGCCGCCGCCGCTGTCTCCAAATGGAGGATGCCAAGGGTCCTCCTGCACGAGAGGCTGCACCCAGAGCTTCCATCACACGGGCAAACTAGCGCCTTCCCAACAGCCAGCCGCTCTGGGCGGGACGGCCCTCCCCGCCACCTTCCCCAGCTCCACGCAAGCTTGCCCGTCGCGGACCAGTGACACGGACACGGGACGGACGTGAAGAGCTCATTCCCCCACACGAGCAAGCAGAGCCGCACCAGGGTCACCCCTCTGCCTGCAGGGCTCTGCATGCAGGGTCTGCATGCAGGACCCTGCCAGGCCCTCTCTGCCCCCTCCTCACAAAGGGCCCTCCTCCTCCATGCAGGGGCTGCCCCTGGGCGCAAAGAGACCTGGGGTGCTGGGCATCCCATTGTCCCTGCTGCGGAGCTGGCCAAGGGCTCCTGAGTTGAAAAGGCTGTAAACAGAAGGGACTCAGGCTCCGCTACAATCATCCCTAACCGCAGGGACGTCTGGATTTTACGTTCGCTACGGAACGCACCCTAACTGCGTGCTACGGGAGAGTGATGTGGGGAGTCTCAACCCCACACCTGACACCAAAGGGATTGTACCAGTTCGTGTGCAAAACCCCATGGTGTGCCATGAGACCGAAGAGCAGCTCTGACAGCTTCAAGTGCAGGCACGACCTGGCGCAGGGTGGGGGAAAAACACAACGTATGCACACTGGTGTGCATCGGAATTCCCCCGCAGGGAAGGAGGCATTATCACGGCGGGCTCTTTCCCTTCCAGCCTCTATTCCCTACTACAAACGCACGATCTCAGAGAGCCAGGCTTTTCTGCCCAGAGTACAACTGGAGGCATCGGCTAAGATACACTTTACACCCTAGAATATACAGTGACAGGCTGTGACGTTTACCAAACCCAGGAAGACTCAAAGTTGCACAAAGCACACCGTAGAAAGCTGGAGGGAGGGCTTTGTCCCTTTTCCAGTTACCAGGTTCTGAATGGACATTCTAAACAGGAGAATCACCTGGCCTGAGCCGGGAAACCAGTCAAAAGAACGACGACACAGAAATCCATCTCAGGCACCCAGGAGCAACCCCAGGTGCAGGAGGTAAGGAAGGAGTCAGCCGAGCCAGCAGAAGTCAGTGTGGAGCGAGGGCTCACCCTCCTCATGCGGTTTCGAGAATACTACAGTCAAAGTCTGCGGGCCCCGGCTCCTAAGCACTCCCTCATGGCTCTTGCAGGCACAAGCCAAGGTGACGGGCTCCCGGGAGAAGCAGCCCACTGGCACCTGGGCAAGAGTTTTGAGTCTGAAAAAGGCAGCGACACGCCACACCCGACCCGACACAGGACACACATTCTGCAGACGAGGCCAGGCACGGCTGCCGGGAGAACTGGAAGATCACCTTTCCCAGGACGAGGCCCAACAGATCATGACCACCCCACTTACCACGGCCACCGGGGCCGCCGCAAGTGGGCGGGCGCTGCCAGGCCACACCGGAGCCGTGCCAGTTCCCGCGTCGGCTAAAAACCACAGAAAGGATGGAAGATTAGGCTTTCCTGCGAAGACACTGCTGAAGTGAATAAAAACTTTGCACCTTCCTTAATTCCTACCTTCCCCGTATCACACTCGTTTCTCGGAGGAACTGGATACTGACCCCAGGAAATCCTGCATGCTAAGCCCGCATTCTCTCTACTGCTGAGCTACATATACTCTTCCCCCCGAGAGCACACTAGTTTCTAGGCACAGAGAACAAGAAATGCCAGCCATGTTCACTAACTTACCCAGTGTATAATAAGCTCCGTGTGTTCCACCAACAGAGGTCATTGTTTTACGATCCGTCAGCTTCTGCGGAGCCAATTCTACAGTTCCAGTAGCGTACTCTGGTATTGTAATTTTGGGCTTAGTCGCCCCTTCCAAGTACACAAAACAAGATAAACCAGGAACCGAACTTCAGAACATGTGCCTACGCTTAGTCAGTCAGGTAGACAACAGTTTTTTACCGAAGCTATCAGAATATAAGCCCTATCCTGGGAGAAGCTGGTGGTACAAATAAAAGGCAGATTCTCCTCTCTGTTCTGCCAGAGGCACAGGATCCATGAAAACAAATCAGCACAGAAAAGTTCCAACAGCTCTACAACTGAGGTGAACTGGTACAGTAACGCCACAAAGGAAAGGAGGGTCCGCTGCACGTGGATAGCACAGGGAAATCTGGGAAGACCGCACTGTTTCATAAAAGAGAGATCCAGTGCAGAGGGGGGATGTGGAGGGGATTTGGGGAAGGGCAGCCTGAGTAAAAGGAGCAGGTGGGAAACAGCGTAAGGCATTAAGGAAACTAGACCACTGTTACTGGCGGTGGAATGGGAAGACAAAACATGCTGCCTTGAAAATGAAACATCACTTAATTAATTTCAAGTGAGGACGGCTAAAACAAGAACCAACAGCAAGGTGCACCTAAATTTCCCAGGGATGAATTTCTTTTCAATATCCTCTAATGAACTGTAAGGGAAAGACCCTGAAAAAAAGAATGCCCATTCAGACACTGGCTTCATTATGTGAGTCTGGAAAATGAACACAATTGCAATATCCAGTCCTACGGCATTAAGCACAGAATCACATCCTAAACTGTAAGTTAAAAGCATAAGTCAAAAATTCTCATCAGCAGATGCAAACGTGAAAATGCACACTCACACCAACCCACGGTTTATGTCTCAGAATCCCCTGGTATTTATATACTCACACAAGGACTTTAACATCAAGAGACTGTACCTCATCCCAGGAAGATTCTCTTCCTCTCTCTTCTGTAAAGTGGCGCACTGACACACCATCTTTAAAATGTAGTTACAGGTACATTAATGAGAATATTTACGAATGTATATTAAAACCACAATGTGCGTCTATCTCCGTTCATGGATGTGTCAAAACAAAAGTGGCAGAAAAGACTTTCAAAGAGTTAGAGAATTTTCTGTAAAAAATGCTTAAGTCACGGTTGGGATATATTTCAAACCAAGTAGTAAGAGGAAAACACGTAAAAAGAATGGATATGGAATTTGGGTTTGCGCACTATGTATTTCTAACATTTGAAGTTTGCCCTTGTTTTTGTTTTTTTTTTTCTTCTGTTTTTAAATGGAGGTACCGGGAATGAGCACACGGAATTCGGCATGCTAAGCAAACATTCTATTTACCACTAAACTATGTCCTTCCCCGAGTCAACTAGCTTCTCGGCATAGATAAGATAAATTACAAAACACTCTTTCACGGATCACTGCCTTTCAAAACATGTTAGTTTGCTGAAGCGCAAAAGATCTTTCAGGCCTTCTTCCCCGTATCACACTAAGTCTCACATCAGACCGAGTGGGAGACAGGTCTCAAGACCCTTGACTGAAGAGACCACAGGCCCCGGGTTCGGGTGTGTCTTCCATAACCAATCATCGGCTGTGGAAGTTCAGGACTCCACACGCTGAAGACAGTGACATGGGCGGGCTTGTCCTCCAGGGAGCCCGGAACTTGGTGTCTGTTGAAGGCCCGTGTGCAGAACCGACACGTCTGCCCTCCGTCAGAGGACCCTCTTTCCCTCTACAACAGACACCTCCCTCCCCAGGGCAGAATGGGGAAGACGTGGTCCATCAAGTGCGTCTGCTTATGGACTAGAGCGACACGGCAGTGAGCCCTGTCACGGCCGCCCGTGCACGGGGAAGCCCCGTAGAACGATCTGCCCTTCTTCTGCATTGACTCAAGGAAGAAACAGAGGACTATGCTTTCCTCTTACCGAGCGGAGCAGCTGGCTGTCGGGTGCGAGTTTGCACAGGGCACCAAGGGGAACCAGGTGCAGGTGCCCAGCTGGGCGACGAGGGGCCGCACCCGGGGCAGGCCACGCAGGCTTGTCCTCGGAAAGGTTGGGGCACTTCGGCCCACAGGGTGACCTGCAGGACAAATGGGAGGGCTGGGTTGGATGACAGACAACAGCGCCATCACCGACAAGAGACGAAACCCAACGCAGCAGCCGTCGGCACAGGGCACCCTCCACTGAACCGGGTGCCCAGAGAGCAGCACAGTGCCACACGCTCCGCCTAGCATTCTGGGGCATGCCTGCAGCCTGGGCTGCACAGGGGGACACGGGGATACGACACTGACGCCGCACGACTCCTCCGCCACTGTCTCCAAGTGGAGTAAGCAAAGGGTTTTCCTGAACGAGAGGCTGCACAAGGGACTTCCAGCACAGGGGCAAACTAGCGCCTTCCCAACATCCATCCGCTCTGGGCGGGACAGCCATCCCCGCCACCTTCCCCTGCTCCACGCCAGGTTGCCCGGCGAGGACCAGGAACACGGAAACGGGACGAACGTGAAGATCTCATTTCCCACACGGGCAAGCAGAGCCACACCATGGTCACCGCTCTGCCTTCAGGGCTCTGCCTGCAGGGCTCTGCCTGCAGGGTTCTGCCTGCAGGACCCTGCCAGGCCCTCTCTGCCCCCTCTTCACAAAGGGCCCTCCTCCTCCACGCAGGGGCTGCCCCTGGGTGCAAAGAGCACTGGGGTGCTGGGCATTCCTGAGTCCTGCAGCAGAGCTGGCCAAGGGCTCCTGAGGGGACAAGGCTGTCCTCAGAACGGACTCAGGCTCCGCTACATTCATCCCTATCCTCAGGGACGTCTGGATTTTACGTTCGCTACTGAACGCACACTACCTGCGTGCTACGGGAGAGTGACGTGTGGAGACTCAACCCCACACCTGACACCAAAGGGACTGTACCAGCTCGTGCGCAATACCCCACGGTGTGCCATAAGACGGACGAGCAGCTCTCACAGTTTCTTGTGCAGGCCCGACCCTGCGCATGGTGGGGCACAAACACAACATACGCACTCTGGTGTGCATCGGAATTCCCCCGCAGGGAAGGAGGCATTTTCACGGCGGGCTCTTTCCCTTCCAGCCTCTATTCCCTACTACAAATGCCCCATCTCCGAGAGCCAGGCTTTTCTGCCCAGAGTACAACTGGAGGCAGCGGCCAAGACACACTTACCTCCCGAGAAAAGACAGTGACGCGCTGTGACGTTTACCACACCCAGGAAGAATTAAAGTTGCACAAAGCACACCGTACAAAGCTGGAGGGAGGGCTTTGCCACTTTACCAGGTACCAGGATCTGAATGGACATTCTAAACAGGAGAATCACCTGGCCTGAGCCGGGAAACCAGTCAAAAGAACGACGACTCAGATATCCATTTCAGATGCCCAGGAGCAACCCCAGGTGCAGGAGGTCAGGAAGGAGTCAGCCGAGCCAGGAGAAGTCAGTGTGGAGCGAGGGCTCACCCTCCTCATGCTGTTTCGAGAAAACCACAGACAAAGTCTGCGGGCCCCGGCTACTAAGCACTCCCTCATGGCTCCTGCAGGCACCAGCCAATGCGAAGGGCTCCCGGGAGAAGCAGCCCACTGGCTCCTGGGCAAGAGTTTTGAGTCTGAAAAAGGCAGCGACATGCCACGCCAGATGCGTCACAGGACACATAGTCTGCAGACGATGCCAGGAAAGGCTGCCGGGAGAACGGGAAGATCACCTTTCCCAGGACGAGGCCCAAAAGAGCATGACCACCCCAATTACCTGGGCCGCCGGGGTGCCGCATGTGGGCGGGTGCTGCCGGGCCACACCGGAGCCGCTCCAGGTCCCACGTCGGCTAATAACCACAGAAAAGGATGGAGGATTAGGCTTTCCAGCGAAGACACTGCTGAAGAGAAACAAAACCTTTCCACTTTCCATCCTTCCTTCCTACCTTCCCCGTATCACACTCATTTCTTGAAGGAAATGGATACTGACTCCATGAACTCCTGCATGCTAAGCCCGCATTCTCTCAACCGCTGAGCTACATATACCCTTCCCCCTGGAGCACACTAGTTTCTAGGCACAGACAACAAGAAATGCCAGCCACGTTCATTAACTTACCCAGTGTATAATAAGCTCCGTGTGCTCCACAAACAGAGGTCATTGTTTTATGATCCGTCAGCTCCTGCGGAGCCACTTCTACAGTCCCAGTAGCGTACTCCGGTTTTGTAATTTCGTGCTTAGTCGCCCCTTCCTAAGAACACAAAACAATATAAATCAGGAACCGAGCTTCAGATCATGTGCCTACGCTTAGTCAGTCAGGCAGACAACAGATTTTTACCGAAGCTATCAGAACATAAGCCCTATCCTGGGAGAAGCTGGAGGTAAAATAAAAAGCAGATTCTCCTCTCTGTTCTGCCAGAGGCACAGGATCCATGAAAACAAATCAGCTCAGAAAAGTTTCAAAAGCTCTACAACTGAGGTGAACGGGCACATTAATGCCCCAAAGGACAGGAGAGTCCGCTGCACGTGGATAGCTCAGGGAATGCTGAGAAGAACGCACTGTTTCGTAAAAGAGAGATCCAGCACAGAGGGGGGATGTGGAGGGGCTTTGGGGAAGGGCAGCCTGAGTAAAAGGAGCAGGTGGGAAACAGCGTAAGGCATTAAGGAAACTAGACCACTGTTACTGGCGGTGGAATGGGAAGACAAAACATGCTGCCTTGAAAATGAAACATCATTTAATTAATTTCAAGTGAGGACGGCTAAAACAAGAATCAACACCAAGATGCACCTAACTTTCCCAGGGATGAATTTCTTTTCAATATCCTCTAATGAACTGTAAGGGAAAGACCCTGAAAAAAAGAATGCCCATTCAGACACTGGCTTCAATATGTGAGTCTGGGAAATGAACACAAGTGCATTATCCAGTCCTACGGCATTAAGCACAGAATCACATCCTAAACTGTAAGTTAAAAGCATAATTCCAAAATTCTCATCAGTAGATGCAAACGTGAAAATGCACACTCACACCAACCCCCGGTTTATGTCTCAGAATCCACTGGTACTTATATAGTCCCACAAGGACATTTAATATCAAGAGACTGTACCTCATCCCAGGAAGATTATCTTCCTCTCTCTTCTGTAAAGTGGCGCACTGACACACCATCTGTAAAATGTAGTTACAGGTACATTAATGAGAATATTTATGAATGTATATTAAAATCACCATGTGCGTCTATCTCCGTTCGTGGATGTGTCAAAACAAAAGTGGCAGAAAATACTTTCAAAGAGTTAGAGCATATTCTGAAAAAAATGCTTAAGTCAAGGTTGGGATATATTTCAAACCAAGTAGTAAGAGGAAAACACGTAAAAAGAATGGATATGGAATTTGGGTTTGCGCACTATGTATTTCTAACATTTGAAGTTTGCTCTTGTTTTTGTTTTTTTTTTTCTTCTGATTTTAAATGGAGGTACCGGGAATGAGCACACCGAATTCGGCATGCTAAACAAGCATTCTATATTTCACTAACTTATGTCCATCCCCGAGTCAACTAGCTTCTCTGCATAGATAAAATATAATACAAAACACTCTTTCACGGTTCACTGCCTTACAAAACATGTTAGTTTGCTGAAGCGCAAAAGAACTTTGAGGCCTTCTTCCCCGTATCACACTAAGTCTCACATCAGACCGAGTGGGAGACAGGTCTCAGGACCCTTGACTGAAGAGACCACAGGCCCCGGGTTCGGGTGTGTCTTCCATAACGGATCATCGCCTGTGTAAGTTCAAGGCTCCACACCCTGCAGACAGTGACAAGGGCGGGCTTGTCCTCCAGGGAGCCCGGAACGTGGTGTCTGTTCAAGGCCCGTGTGCAGAACCGACAAGGCTGCACTCCGTCAGAGGACCCTCTTTCCCTCTACAACAGACACCTCCCTCCCCAGGGCAGGACGGGGAATACGCGGTCCATTAAGTGCGTTTGCTTAGGGACCAGAGGGACACGGTCGAGAGCCCAGTCACGGCCAGCCCGTGCACGCGGAAGCCCCGGAGAGCGATCTGCCCTTCTTCTGCAGTGACTCAAGGAAGAAACAGAGTACTATGCTTTCCTCTTACTGAGCAGAGTAGCTCGAGGTGGGGGGCGAGGTTGCAAAGGGCACCATGGGGGACCAGGTGCAGGTTCCCAGGTGGGCGACGATGGGCCGCACACAGGGCAGGACACGCAGGCTGGTCCTCTGAAATGTTTGGGCCCTCCGGCCCACGTGGTTACCTGCAGGACAGAAGGGAAGGCTGGGTAGGATGACAGACATAAGTGCCAACACCGACAAGAGACGCAACCCATCGCAGCAGCCTTCGGCAATGGGCACCCTCCATTCCACCGGGTGCCCAGAGAGCAGCACGTTGCCACACGCTCGGCCCAGCCCTCTGGGACCTGCCTGCAGCCTGGGCCGCACAGGGGGACACGGAGATACGACCCTGAAGCCGCACGTCGCCGCCGCTGCTGTCTCCAAATGGAGGATGCCAAGGGTCCTAATGCCCGAGAGGCTGCACCCAGAGCTTAGATCACACGGGCAAACTAGCGCCTTCCCAACAGCCAGCCGCTCTAGGCGGGACGGCCCTCCCCGCCACCTTCCCCAGCTCCACGCAAGCTTGCCCGTCACGGACCAGTGACACGGACACGGGACGGACGTGAAGAGCTCATTCCCCACACGAGCAAGCAGAGCCGCACCAGGGTCACCCCTCTGCCTGCAGGGCTCTGCATGCAGGGGTCTGCATGCAGGACCCTGCCAGGCCCTCTCTGCCCCCTCCTCACAAAGGGCCCTCCTCCTCCATGCAGGGGCTGCCCCTGGGCGCAAAGAGAACTGGGGTGCTGGGCATCCCATTGTCCTGCTGCGGAGCTGGCCAAGGGCTCCTGAGTTGAAAAGGCTGTAAACAGAAGGGACTCAGGCTCCGCTACAATCATCCCTAACCGCAGGGACGTCTGGATTTTACGTTCGCTACGGAACGCACCCTAACTGCGTGCTACGGGAGAGTGACGTGGGGAGTCTCAACACCACACATGACACCAAAGGGACTGTACCAGCTCATACGCAAAACACCACGGTGTGCCATGAGACCGAAGAGCAGCTCTGACAGCTTCCAGGGCAGGCCCGAACCTAAGCAGGGTGAGGGACAAACACAACGTACATACTCTGGTGGCAACCGGAATTCCCCAGCAGGGTAGGAGGCATTTTCACGGCGTGCTCTTTCCCTTCCAGCCTCTATTTCCTTCTACAAACGCAAAATCTGCGAGAGCCTGGCTTTTCTGCCCAGAGTACAACTGGAGGAAGCGGCCAAGACACACTTACCTCCCGAGAAAAGACAGTGAACGGCTGTGACATTTACCACACCCAGGAAGACTCAAAGTTGCACAAAGCACACCGTACAAAGCTGGAGGGAGGGCTTTGCCCCTTTTCCAGTTACCAGGATCTGAATGGACATTCTAAACAGGAGAATCACCTGGCCTGAGCCGGGAAACCAGTCAAAAGAACGACGACACAGAAATCCGTCTCAGGCACCCAGGAGCAACCCCAGGTGCATGAGGTCAGGAAGGAGTCAGCCGAGCCAGGAGAAGTCAGTGTGGAGTGAGGGCTCACCCTCCTCACGCTGTTTCGAGAAACCTACAGTCAATGTCTGCGGGCACCGGCTCCTAAGCACTCCATCATGGCTCCTGCAGGCACCAGCCAAGGCGACGGGCTCCCGGGAGAAGCAGCCCACTGACACCTGGGCAAGAGTTTTGAGTCTGAGAAAGGCAGCGACATGCCACGCCAGACCCGTCACAGGACACACAGTCTACAGCCGAGGTCAGGAACGGCTGCCGGGAGAACGGGAAGATCACCTTTCCCAGGACGAGGCCCAACAGAGCATGACCACCCCACTTACCTGGGCCTCCGGGGCCGCCGCAGGTGGGCGGGCGCTGCCGGGCCACACCGGAGCCGCGAAAGGTCCCACGTCGGCTAAAAACCACAGAAAAGGATGTAGGATTATGCTTTCCTGCGAAGAAATTGCTGAAGCGATACAAAACTTTGCCCCTTCCTTCCTTCTTTCCTTCCTTCCCCGTATCACACTCGTTTCTTGGAGGAACTGGATACTGAAACCAGGAACTCCTGCATGCTAAGCCCGCATTCTCTCTACTGCTGAACTACATATACCCTTACCCCCAGAGCACACTAGTTTCTAGGCACAGAGAACAAGAAATGCCAGCCACGTTCACTATCTTACCCAGTGTATAATAAGATCCGTGTGCTCCACAAACAGAGGTCAGTGTTTTATGATCCGTCAGCTCCTGCGGAGCCACTTCTACAGTCCCAGTAGCGTACTCCGGTTTTGTAATTTCGGGCTTAGTCGCCCCTTCCTAGGAACACAAAACAAGATAAACCAGGAACCGAACTTCACATCATGTGCCTACGCTTACTCAGTCAGGTGGACAACAGTTTTTTACCCAAGCTATCAGAACATAAGCCCTATCCTGGGAGAAGCTGGCGGTACAAATAAAAGGCAGATTCTCCTCTCTGTTCTGCCAGAGGCACAGGATCCATGAATACAAATCAGCACAGAAAATTTTCAAAAGATCTAAAACTGAGGTGAACTGGTACAGAAACTCCACAAAGGACAGGAGAGTACGTTGCACGTGGATAGCTCAGGGAATGATGGGAAGACCGAACTGTTTCATAAAAGAGAAATCCAGCGCCGAGAGGGGATGTGGAGGGGCTTTGGGGAAGGGCAGCCTGAGTAACAGTAGCAGGTGGGAAACAGCGTAAGGCATTAAGGAAACTAGACCACTGTTACTGGCGGTGGAATGGGAAGACAAAACATGCTGCCTTGAAAATGAAACATCACTTAATTAATTTCAAGTGAGGACGGCTATAACAAGAAACAACACCAAGATGCACCTAACTTTCCCAGGGATGAATTTCTTTTCAATATTCTCTAATGAAATCTAAGGGAAAGACCCTGAAATAAAGGATGCCTATACAGACACTGGCTTCATTAGGTGAGTCTGGAAAATGAACACAAGTGCATTATCCAGTCCTACGGCATTAAGCACAGAATCACATCCTAAACTGTAACTTAAAAGCATAAGTCAAAAATTAACTTCAGCAGATGCAAACATGAAAATGCACACTAACACCAACCACCGGTTTATGTCTCAGAATCCCCTGGTACTTGTATAGTCACACAAGGACATTAACATCAAGAGACTGTACCTCATCCCAGGAAGATTCTATTCCTCTCTCTTCTGTAAAGTGGCGCACTGACACACCATCTGTAAAATGTAGTTACAGGTACATTAATGAGAATATTCACGAATGTATATTAAAACCACCATGTGCGTCTATCTCCGTTCGTGGATGTGTCAAAACAAAAGTGGCAGAAAATACTTTCAAAGAGTTAGAGCATTTTCTGAAAAAAATGCTTAAGTCACGGTTGGGATGTTTTTCAAACCAAGTAGTAAGAGGAAAACACGTAAAAAGAATGGATATGGAATTTGGGTTTGCACACTATATATTTCTAACATTTGAAGTTTGATCTTGTTTTTGTTTTTTCTTTTCTTCTGTTTTTAAATGGAGGTACCGGGAATGAGCACACGGAATTCGGCATGCAAAGCAATCATTCTATTTACCACTAAACTATGTCCTTCGCCGAGTCAACGAGCTTCTCGGCATAGATAAAATAAAATACAAACACTCATTCACGGTTCACTGCCTTATAAAACATGTTAGTGTGCTGAAGCGCAAAAGATCTTTGAGGCTTTCTTCCCCGTATCACACTAAGTCTCACATCAGACCGAGTGGGAGACAGGACTCAGGACCCTTGACTGAAGAGACCACAGGCCCCGGGTTCGGGTGTGTCTTCCATAACGGATCATTGGCTGTGGAAGTTCAGGGCTCCACTCGCTGCAGACAGTGACAAGGGCGGGCTTGTCCTCCAGGAAGCCCGGAACGTGGTGTCTGTTCAAGGCCCGTGTGCAGAACCGAAATGTCTGCCCTCCGTCAGAGAACCCTCTTTCCCTCTACAACAGACACCTCCCTCCCCAGGGCAGGACGGGGAATAAGCGGTCCATCAATTGCGTTTGCTTAGGGACCAGAGGGTCTCGGTCGAGAGCCCAGTCACGGCCCCCCGTGCACGGGGAATCCCCGGAGAGCGATCTGCCCTTCTTCTGCAGTGACTCAAGGAAGAAACAGAGTACTATGCTTTCCTCTTACTGAGCACAGTAGCTGGAGGTGGAGGGCGAGGTTGCACAGGGCACCAAGGGGGACCAGGTGCAGGTTCCCAGGAGGGCGACGATGGGCCGCACACGGGGCAGGCCACGCAGGCTGGTCCTCAGAAAGTTTGGCGCCCTCCGGCCCACGAGGAGACCTGCAGGACAGAAGGGAGGGCTGGGTTGGATGACAGACATAAGCGCCAACACCGACAAGAGACGAAACCCATCGCAGCAGCCTTCGGCAATGGGCACCCTCCCCTCCACCGGGTGCCCAGAGAGCAGCACGGTGCCACACGCTCGGCCCATCCCTCTGGGACCTGCCTGCAGCCTGGGCCGCACAGGGGGACACGGGGATACGACCCTGAAGCCGCACGTCGCCGCCGCCGCTGTCTCCAAGTGGAGGAAGCCAAGGGTCCTCCTGCCCGAGAGGCAGCACCCAGAGCTTCCAGCACACGGGCAAACTAGCGCCTTCCCAACAGCCAGCCGCTCTGGGCGGGACGACCCTCCTCGCCACCTTCGCCAGCTCCACGCAAGCTTGCCCATCGCGGACCAGGGACACCGACACGGGATGGAAGTGAAGAGCTCATTCCCCACACGTGCAAGCAGAGCCGCACCTTGGTCACCCCTCTGCCTGCAGGGCTCTGCCTGCAGGGCTCTGCCTGCAGGACACTGTCAGGCCCTCTCTGCACCCTCCCCACAAATGGCACTCCACCTCCACGCAGGGGCTGCCCATGGGCGCAAAGTGCCCTGGGGAGCTGGGCATCCTGTAGTCCTGCGGCGGAGCTGGCCAAGGGCTCCTGAGGGGACAAAGGCTGTCCTCATAAGGGACTCAGGCTCCGCTACAATCATCCCTATCCTCAGGGACGTCTGGATTTTACGTTCGCTACGGAACGCACCCTAACTGCGTGCTACGGGAGAGTGACGTGGGGAGTCTCAACCCCACACATGACACCAAAGGGACTGTATCAGATCGTACGCAAAATACCACAGTGTGCCATGAGACCGACGAGCAGCTCTGACAGCTTCCAGGGCAGGCACGACCCAGAGCAGTGTGGGGGAGAAACACAACGTACGCATTCTGGTGGCAACCGGAATTCCCCCGCAGGGAAGGAGGCATTTTCACGGCGGGCTCTTTCCCTTCCAGCCTCTATTTCCTTCTACAAACGCACCATCTGCGAGAGCCAGGCTTTTCTGCCCAGAGTACAACTGGAGGAAGCGGCCAAGACACACTTACCTCCCGAGAAAAGACAGTGATGGGATGTGAAGTTTACCACACCCAGGAAGACTCAAAGTTGCACAAAGCACACTGTCCAAAGCTGGAGGGAGGGCTTTGCCCCTTTTCCATTTCCCAGGTACTGAATGGACATTCTAAACAGGAGAATCACCTGGCCTGAGCCGGGAAACCAGTCAAAAGAACGACGACACAGAAATTCGTCTCGGCACCCAGGAGCAACCACAGGTGCATGAGGTCAGGAAGGAGTCAGCCGAGCCAGGAGAATTCAGTGTGAAGCGAGGGCTCACCCTCCTCACGCTGTTTCGAGAAACCCACAGTCAATGTCTGCGGGCCCCGGCTCCTAAGCACTACCTCATGGCTCCTGCAGGCACCAGCCAAGGCGACGGGCTCCCGGGAGAAGCAGCCCACTGACTCCTGGGCAAGAGTTTTGAGTCTGAAAAAGGCAGCGACATGCCACGCCAGACCCGTCACAGGACACACAGTCTGTAGACGAGGCCAGGAACGGCTGACGGGAGAACGGGAAGATCACCTTTCCCAGGACGAGGCCCAACAGAGCATGACCACCCCACATACCTGGGCCTCCGGGGCCGCCGCAGGTGGGCGGGCGCTACCGGGCCACACCGGAGCCGTGCCAGTTCCCGCGTCGGCTAAAAACCACAGAAAAGAATGGAGGATTATGCTTTCCTGCGAAGACACTGCTGAAGCGAAACAAAACCTTTGGCCTTCCTTCCTTCCTTCCTTCCTTCCCCGTATCACACTCGTTTCTTGGAGGAACTGGATACTGACCCCAGGAACTCCTGCATGCTAAGCCCGCATTCTCTCTAATGCTGAGCTACATATACTCTTCCCCCCGAGAGCACACTAGTTTCTAGGCACAGAGAACAAGAAATGCCAGCCACGTTCACTAAATTACCCAGTGTATAATAAGCTCCGTGTGTTCCACCAACAGAGGTCATTGTTTTATGATCCGTCAGCTCCTGCGGAGCCACTTCTACAGTCCCTGTAGCGTACTTCGGTTTTGTAATTTCGGGCTTAGTCGCCCCTTCCTAGGAACAGAAAACAAGATAAATCAGGAACCGAAATTCAGATCATGTGCCTAAGCTTAGTCAGTCAGGTAGACAACAGTTATTTACCAAAGCTATCAGAACATAAGCCCTATCCTGGGAGAAGCTGGCGGTACAAATAACAGGTAGATTCTCCTCTCTGTTCTGCCAGAGGCACAGGATCCATGAAAACATATCAGCACAGAAAAGTTTCAAAAGCTCTAAAACTGAGGTGAACGGGTACAGAAACACCACAAAGGACAGGAGAGTACGTTGCACGTGGATAGCTCAGGGAATGATGGGAAGACCGAACTGTTTCATAAAAGAGCAATCCAGCGCCGACAGGGGATGTGGAGGGGCTTTGGGGAAGGGCAGCCTGAGTAACAGCAGCAGGTGGGAAACAGCGTAAGGCATTAAGGAAACTAGACCACTGTTACTGGCGGTGGAATGGGAAGACAAAACATGCTGCCTTGAAAATGAAACATCACTTAATTAATTTCAAGTGAGGACGGCTATAACAAGAAACAACACCAAGATGCACCTAACTTTCCCAGGGATGAATTTCTTTTCAATATTCTCTAATGAAATCTAAGGGAAAGACCCTGAAATAAAGGATGCCTATACAGACACTGGCTTCATTAGGTGAGTCTGGAAAATGAACACAAGTGCATTATCCAGTCCTACGGCATTAAGCACAGAATCACATCCTAAACTGTAACTTAAAAGCATAAGTCAAAAATTAACTTCAGCAGATGCAAACATGAAAATGCACACTCACACCAACCACCGGTTTATGTCTCAGAATCCCCTGGTACTTGTATAGTCACACAAGGACATTAACATCAAGAGACTGTACCTCATCCCAGGAAGATGCTATTCCTCTCTCTTCTGTAAAGTGGCGCACTGACACACCATCTGTAAAATGTAGTTAAATGTACATTAATGAGAATATTCACGAATGTATATAAAAACTATCATGTGCGTCTATCTCCGTTCGTGGATGTGTCAAAATAAAAGTGGCAGAAAAGACTTTCAAAAAGTAAGAGCATTTTCTGAAAAAAATGCTTAAGTCACGGTTGGGATGTTTTTCAAACCAAGTAGTAAGAGGAAAACACGTAAAAAGAATGGATATGGAAGTTGGGTTTGCACACTATTTAATTCTAGCATTTGAAGTTTGATCCTGTTTTTGTTTTTCCTTTTCTTCTGTTTTAAATGGAGGTACCGGGAATGAGCACACGGAATTCGGCATGCAAAGCAATCATTCTATTTACCACTAAACTATGTCCTTCCCCGAGTCAACTAGCTTCTCGGCATAGATAAAATAAAATACAAAACACTCTTTCACGGTTCACTGCCTTACAAAACATGTTAGTTTGCTGAAGCGCAAAAAAATTTGAGGCCTTCTTCCCCGTATCACAATAAGTCTCACATCAGACCGAGTGGGAGACAGGTCTCAGGACCCTTGACTGAAGAGACCACATGCCCCGGGTTCGGGTGTGTCTTCCATAACGGGTCACAGGCTGTGGAAGGTCAGGGCTCCACTCGCTGCAGACAGTGACAGGGGCGGGCTTGTCCTCCAGGGAGCCCAAAACGTGGTGTCTATTGAAGGCCCGTGTGCAGAACCGACAATTCTGCCCTCCATCTGGGGACACAATTTCCCTCTACAACAGACACCTCCCTCCCCAGGGCAGGAAGTGGAAGACGCGGTCCATCAAGTGCGTCTGCTAAGGGACCAGGGGGACACGGCCGTGAGCCCAGTCACGGCTGCCCGTGCACGGGGAATCCCTGGAGAATGATCTGCCCTTCTTCTGCAGTGACTCAAGGAAGAAACAGAGGACTATGCTTTCCTCTTACCGAGCAGAGCAGCTAGCGGTTGGGTGGGGAGTTTGCACAGGGCACCAAGGGGGACCAGGTGCAGGTGCCCAGCTGGGCAAAGAAGTGCCGCACCCGGGGCAGGCCACGCAGGCTGTTCCTCGGAAATGTTGGGGTCCTCCGGCCCACGTGGTTACCTGCAGGACAGAAGGGAGGGCTGGGTTGGATGACAGACAAAAGCGCCAACACCGACAAGAGCCGAAACACAACGCAGCAGCCGTCGGCACCGGGCACCCTCCCCTCCACCGGGTGCCCAGGGAGCAGCACGGAGCCACACGCTCCGCTCAGCCCTCTGGGGCCTGCCTGCAGCCTGGGCCGCACAGGGGGACACGGGAATACGACCCTGATGCCGCACGTAACCGCCGCCGCTGTCTCCAAGTGGAGGAAGCCAAGGGTCCTCTTGCCCGAGATGCTGCAAACAGAGCTTCCAGCACACGGGAAAACTAGCGCCTTCCCACAAGCCAGCCGCTCTGGGCGGGACGGCCCTCCCCGCCTCCTTCCCCAGCTCCACGCAAGCTTGCCCGGCGCGGACCAGTAACACGACACGGGTCGGAAGTGAAGAACTCATTCTCCACACGAGCAAGCAGAGCCACACCAGGGTCACCACTCTGCATGCAGGGCTCTGCCTACAGGTCTCTGCCTTCATGGCTCTGCCTGCAGGACTTTGCCTGCAGGACCCTGCCAGGCCTTCTCTGCCCCAACCTCACAAAGGGCCCTCCTCCGCCCCGCAGAGGCTGCCCCTGTGCGCAAAAATCCCTGGGGAGCTGGGCATCCAGGAGTCCTGAGGCGGAGCTGGCCAAGGGCTCCTGAAGGGACAAGGCTGTCCCCAGAATGGACTCAGGCTCCGCTACGATCATCCCTATGCTCACTGACGTCTGGATTTTACGTTCGCTACGGAACGCACCCTAAATGCGTGCTACGGGAGAGTGACATGGGGAGTCTCAACCCCACACCTGACACCAAACGGACTGTACTAGCACTTGTGCAAAATCCCACGGTGTGCCATGAGACCGACGAGCAGCTCGGAGAGCTTCCAGGGCAGGAAAGACCCGGAGCAGGGTGGGGGACAAACACAACGTACGCACTCTGGTGCGCATCGGAATTCCCCCGCAGAGAAGGAGGCATTTTCACGGCGGGCTATTTCCCTTCCAGCCTCTATTCCCTACAACAAACGCACCATCTGCGAGAGCCAGGCTTTTCTGCCCAGAATACAACTGGAGGCAGCGGCCAAGACACACTTACCCCCCGAGAAAAGACAGTGACGGGCTGTGACGTTTACCACAACCAGGAAGACTCAAATTTGCACAAAGCAAACTTTAAAAGGTGGAGGGAGGGCTTTGTCCCTTTTCCAGTTACCAGGATCTGAATGGACATTCTAAACAGGAGAATCACCTGGCCTGAGCCGGGAAACCAGTCAAAAGAACGACGACACAGAAATCCGTCTCAGTGACCCAGGAGCAACCCCAGGTGCAGGAGGTCAGGAAGCAGTCAGCCGAGCCAGGATAACTCAGTGTGGAGTGATGGCTTACCCTCCTCACGCTGTTTCGAGAAACCCACAGTCAAAGTCTGCGGGCCCCGACTCCTAAGCACTCCCTCATGGTTCCTGCAGGCACCAGCCAAGGCGACGGGCTCCCGGGCAAGTGTTTTGAGTCTGAAAAAGGCAGCGACACGCCACGCCAGACACGTCACAGGACACACATTCTGCAGACGAGGCATGGAACGGCTGACCGGAGAACTGGAAGATCACCTATCCCAGGACGAGGCCCAACAGAGAATGACCACCCCACTTACCTGGGCCTCCGGGGCCGCCGCAGGTGGGCGGGCGCTACCGGGCCACACCGGAGCCACGCCAGTTCCCGCGTCGGCTAAAAACCACAGAAAAGGATGGAGGAATATGCTTTCCTGCGAAGACACTGCTGAAGTGAAACAAAACCTTTGCGCCTTCCTTCCTTCCTTCCTTCCCCATATCACACTCGTTTCTTGGAGAAACTGGATACTGACCCCAGGAACTCCTGCGTGCTAAGCCCGCATTCTCTCTACTGCTGAGCTACATATACCCTTCCCCCCAGAGCACACTAGTTTCTAGGCACAGAGAACAAGAAATGCCAGCCACGTTCACTAACTTACCCAGTGTATAATAAGCACCGTGTGCTCCACAAACAGAGGTCATTGTTTTATGATCCGTCAGCTCCTGCAGAGCCACTTCTACAGTCCCAGTAGCATACTTTGGTTTTGTATTTTCGGGCTTTGTCGCCCATTCCTAGGAACACAAAACAAGATAAATCAGGAAACGAACTTCAGATCATGTGCCTACGCTTAGTCAGTCAGGTAGACAACAGTTATTTACCGAAGCTATCAGAACATAAGCCCTATCCTGGGAGAAGCTGGAGGTAAAAATAAAAGGCAGATTCTCCTCTCTGTTCTGCCATAGGCACAGGTCCATGAAAACAAATCAGCACAGAAAAGTTTCAACAGCTCTACAACTGATGTGATCGGGTACAGTAACGCCACAAAGGACAGGAGAGTCCGCTGCATGTGGATAGCTCACGGAATGCTGGGAAGACCGCACTGTTTCGTAAAAGAGAGATCCAGCACAGAGGGGGGTTGTGGAGGGGCTTTGGGGAAGGGCAGCCTGAGTAAAAGGAGCAGGTGGGAAACAGCGTAAGGCATTAAGGGAACTAGACCACTGTTACTGGCTGTGGAATGGGAAGACAAACATGCTGCCTTGAAAATGAAACATCACTTAATTAATTTCAAGTGAGGACGGTTATAACAAGAACCAACACCAAGATGCACCTAACTTTCCCAGGGATGAATTTCTTTTCAATATCCTCTAATGAAATGTTAGGGAAAGACCCTGAAAAAAAGAATGCCCATACAGACACTGGCTTCACTAGGTGAGTCTGGAAAATGAACACAAGTGCATTATCCAGTCCTACGGCATTAAGCACAGAATCACATCCTAAACTGTAAGTTAAAAGCATAAGTCAAAAATTCTCAACAGCAGATGCAAACATGAAAATGCACACTCACACCAACACACGGTTTATGTCTCAGAATCCCCTGGTACTTATATAGTCACACAAGGACATTAACAACAAGAGACTGAACCTCATCCCAGGAAGATTCTCTTCTTCTCTCTTCTGTAAAGTGGCGAACTGACACACCATCTGTAAAATGTTGTAACAGGTACTTAAATGAGAATATTCACGAATGTATATTAAAACCACCATGTGCGTCTATCTCCGTTCGTGGATGTGTCAAAACAAAAGTGGCAGAAAAGACTTTCAAAGAGTTAGAGAATTTTCTGAAAAAAATGCTTAAGTCACGGTTGGGATATATTTCAAGCCAAGTAGTAAGAGTAAAACACGTGAAAAGAATGGATATGGAAGTTGGGTTTGCGCACTATGTATCTCTAACATTTGAAATTTGCTATTGTTTTTGTTTTTTCTTTTCTTCTGTTTTTAAATGGAGGTACACGGAATGAGCACACGGAATTCGGCATGCAAAGCAAGCATTCTATTTACCACTAAATTATGTCCTTCCCGGGGTCAACTAGCTACTCTGCATAGATAAAATAAAATACAAAACACTCTTTCACAGTTCACTGCCTTACAAAACATGTTAGTTTGCTGAAGCGCAAAATATCTTTGAGGCATTCTTCCCCGTATCACACTAAGTCTCATATCAGACCGAGTGGGAGACAGGGCTCAGGACCCTTGACTGAAGAGACCACAGGCCCCGGGTACGGGTGTGTCTTCCATAACGGGTCACAGGCTGTGGAAGATCAGGGCTCCACTCGCAGCAGACAGTGACAGGGGCGGGCTTGTCCTCCAGGGAGCCCGGAACGTGGTGTCTGTTGAAGGCCCGTGTGCAGAACCGACACTTCTGCCCTCCATCAGAGGACACACTTTCCCTCTACAACAGACACCTCCCTCCCCAGGGCAGGAAGTGGAAGACGCGGTCCATCAATTGCGTCTGCTAAGGGACCAGGGGGACACGGCCGTGAGCCCAGTCACGGCCGCCCGTGCACGGGGAATCCCCGGAGAGCGATCTGCCCTTCTTCTGCAGTGACTCAAGGAAGAAACAGAGACTATGCTTTCCTCTTACCGAGCGGAGCAGCTGGCGGTTTGGTGGGGAGGTTGCACAGGGCACCAAGGGGGACCAGGTGCAGGTGCCCAGCTGGGCAACGACGGGCCGCACCCGGGGCAGGCCACGCAGGCTGGTCCTCGGAAATGTTGGGGTCCTCCGGCCCACGTGGTTACCTGCAGGACAGAAGGGAGGGCTGGGTTGGATGACAGACAAAAGCGCCAACACCGACAAGAGCCGAAACACAACGCAGCAGCCGTCGGCACCGGGCACCCTCCCCTCCACCGGGTGCCCAGAGAGCAGCACGGAGCCACACGCTCTGCTCAGCCCTCTGGGGCCTGCATGCAGCCTGGGCCGCACAGGGGGACACGGGTATACGACACTTATGCCGCACGTCGCCGCCGCCGCTGTCTCCAAGTGGAGGAAGCCAAGGGTCCTCCTGCCCAAGAGGCTGCACCAAGAGCTTCCAGCACACGGGAAAAGTAGCGCCTTCCCAACAGCCAGCCGCTCTGGGCGGGACAGCCCTCCCCGCCTCCTTCCCCAGCTCCACGCAAGCTTGCCCGGCGCGGACCAGTAACACGACACGGGTCGGAAGTGAAGAACTCATTCTCCACACGAGCAAGCAGAGCCGCACCAGGGTCACCACTCTGCAGGCAGGGCTCTGCCTACAGGGCTCTGCTTTCAGGGCTCTGCCTGCAGGACTTTGCCTGCAGGACCCTGCCAGGCCCTCTCTGCCCCAACCTCACAAAGGGCCCTCCTCCGCCCCGCAGAGTCTGCCCCTGGGCGCAAAGAGCCCTGGGGAGCTGGGCATCCCGGAGTCCTGAGGCGGAGCTGGCCAAGGGCTCCTGAGGGGACAAGGCTGTCCCCAGAATGGACTCAGGCTCCGCTACGATCATCCCTATCCTCAGGGACGTCTGGATTTTACGTTCGCTACGGAACGCACCCTAACTGCGTGCTACGGGAGAGTGACATGGGGAGTCCCAACCCCACACCTGACACCAAAGGGACTGTACCAGCTCTTGTGCAAAACCCCACGGTGTGCCATGATACCGACGAGCAGTTCTGACAGCTTCCAGGGCAGGCCCGACCCGGAGCAGGGTGGGGGACAAACACAACGTATGCACTCTGGTGCACATCGGAATTCCCCCGCAGTGAAGGAGGCATTTTCACGGCGGGCTCTATCCCTTCCAGCCTCTATTCCCAACTACAAATGTACCATCTCCGTGAGCCAGGCTTTTCGGCTTAGAGTACAAGTGGAGGAAGCGGCCAATACACACTTACCTCCCGAGAAAAGACAGTGACGGGCTGTGACGTTTACCACAACCAGGAAGACTCAAAGTTGCACAAAGCACACCGTACAAAGATGGAGGGAGGGCTTTGTCCCTATTCCAGTTACCAGGATATGAATGGACATTCTAAACAGGAGAATCACCAGGCCTGAGCCGGGAAACCAGTCAAAAGAACGACGACACAGAAATCCGTCTCAGTGACCCAGGAGCAACCCCAGGTGCAGGAGGTCAGGAAGGAGTCAGCCGAGCCAGGAGAACTCATTGTGGAGCGAGGGCTCACCCTCCTCACGCTGTTTCGAGAAACCCACAGTCACAGTCTGCGGACCCCGGCTCCTAAGCACTCCCTCATGGCTCCAGCAGGACATCAGCCAAGGCGACGGGCTCCCGGGAGAAGCAGCCCACTGGCTCCTGGGCAAGAGTTTTGAGTCTGAAAAAGGCAGCGACACGCCACGCCAGACCCGTCACAGGACACACAGTCTGCAGACGAGGCCAGGACCGGCTGCCATGAGAACGGGAAGATCTCCTTTCCCAGGACGAGGCCCAACAGAGCATGACCACCCCACTTACCTGGGCCTCCGGGGCCGCCGCATGTGGGCGGGCGCTGCCGGGCCACACCGGAGCCGCGCCAGGTCCCGCGTCGGCTAAAAACCACAGAAAAGGATGGAGGATTTAGGCTTTCCTGCGAAGACACTGCTGAAGAGAAACAAACCTTGTGCTTCACTTTCCATCCGTTCCTTATTCATTCCCCGTATCACACTCGTTTGTTGAAGGAACTGGATACTGACCCCAGGAACTCCTGCATGCTAAGCCCCGCATTATCTCTACTCTGAGCTACATATACCCTTCCCCCCAGGAGCACACTAGTTTCTAGGCACAGAGCAACAAGGAAATGCCAGCCACGTTCACTAACTTACCCAGTGTATAATAAGCTCCGTGTGCTCCACCAACAGAGGTCAGTGTTTTATGATCCGTCAGCTCCTGCGGAGCCACTTCTACAGTCCCAGTAGCGTACTCCGTTTTGTAATTTCGGGCTTAGTCGCCCTTCCTAGAACACAAAACAATATAAATCAGGAACCGAACTTCAGATTATGTGCCTACGCTTAGTCAGTCAGGCAGACAACAGTTTTTACCAAGCTATCAGAACATAAGCCCTATCCTGGGAGAAGCTGGAGGTAAATAAAAGGCAGATTCTCCTCTGTGTTCTGCCAGAGGCACAGGATCCATGAAAACAAATCAGCTCAGAAAAGTTTCAAAAGATCTACAACTGAGGTGAACGGGTACAGTAACGCCACAAAGGACAGGAGAGTCCGCTGCACGTGGATAGCTCAGGGAATGCTGGGTAGACCACACTGTTTCATAAAGAGGGATCCAGCGCAGAGGGGGGATGAGGAGGGGCTTTGGGGAAGGGCAGCCTGAGTAAAAGGAGCAGGTGGGAAACAGCGTAAGGCATTAAGGAAACTAGAACACTTTTACTGGCGGTGGAATGGGAAGAACAAAACATGCTGCCTTGAAATGTAAAATCACCTAACTAATTTCAAGTGGGACAGCTAAAACAAGAACAAACACCAAGATGCACCTAACTTTCCCAGGGATGAATTCTTTCAATATCCTCTAATGAAAATTTAAGGGGAAAGACCCTGAAAAAAAGAATGCCCATTACAGACACTGGCTTCACTAGGTGAGTCTGTAAATTGAACACAAGTGCATTATCAGTCCTACGGCATTAAGCCACAGAATCACATCCTAACTGTAAGTTAAAGCATAAGTCAAAAATTCTCTTCAGCAGATGCAACGTGAAAATGCACACACACCCAACCCACGGTTTATGTCTCAGAATCCCCTGGTTACTTATATAGTCCACAAGGACATTAACAACAAGAGACTGTACTTCATCCCAGGAAGATCTCTTCCTCTCTCTTCTGTAAAGTGGCGCACTGACACACCATCTTTAAATGTAGTTACAGGTACATTAATGAGAATATTTACGAATGTAATTAAAAACCCATGTGCGTCTATCTCCGTTCGTGGATGGGTCAAAACAAAAGTGGCAGAAAGACTTTCAAAGAGGTTAGAGAATTTTCTGAAAAAAATGCTTAAGTCACGGTTGGGATATATTCAAACCAAGTACTAAGAGGAAAACACGTAAAAGAACGGATATGGAAGTAGGGTTTGCGCACTATGTATCTCTAACATTTGAAATTTGCTCTTGTTTTTGTTTTTTTTTTTCTTCTGTTTTTAAATGGAGGAACTGGGAATGAGCACACGGAATTCGGCATGCTAAGCAAACATTCTATTTACCACTAAACTATGTCCTTCTCCGAGTCAATTAACTTCTCTGCATAGATAAGATAAATTACAAAACACTCTTTCACGGTTCACTGCCTTTCAAAACATGTTAGTTTGCTGAAGCGCAAAAGATCTTTGAGGCCTTCTTCCCCGTATCACAC
>NC_045731.1:4033530-4057909 GCF_009834535.1 Camelus ferus | reverse complement strand
CCGGAGTACGCTACTGGATTGTAGAAGTGGCTCCACAGGATCTACGGTCATAAAACACTGACTCGGTTGTGGAGCACACGGAGCTTATTATACACTGGTAAGTTAGTGACGTTGGCTGGCATTTCTTGTTCTCTGTGCCTAGAAACTAGTGTGCCTGGGGGAGGGTATATGTATCTCAGCAGTAGAGAGAATGCGGGCTTACATGCAGGCGTTCCTGGGTCAGTATGCAGTTCCTCCAAAAACGAGTGTGAACGGGGAAGGAATGGAAGGAAGGAAGGAGGCACAAAGGTTTTGTTCGCTTCAGCGTGTCTTCGCAGGAAGCCTAATCCTCCATTCTTCTGTTGTTTTTAGCCGACGTGGGACCTGGCGCGGCTCCGGTGTGGCCCGGTCAGTGCCCGCCCACCTGCGGCGGCCCCGGAGGCCCAGGAAGTGGGGTGGTCATGCTCTGTTGTGCCTCGTCGGGAAAGGTGATCTTCTCGTTCTCCCGGCAGCCGTTCCTGGCCCGTCTGCAGACTGTGTGCCCTGTGACGGGTCTCGCTTGGCTGTCGCTGCCTTTTTTCACGACTCAAAACTCTTACCCAGAACCAGTGGGCTGCTTCTCCAGAGCACCGTCGCCATGGCTGGTGCCTGCAGGAGCCATGAGGGATTGCTTAGGAGCCGGGCCCGCCGACTTTTGACTGTGTGTTTCTCGAAGCGTGTTAGGAGAGTGAGCCCTTGCTCACACTGACTTCTCCTGGCTCGGCTGACTCTTTCCTGACCTCCTGCCCCTGGTGTTGCCCCTGGGTCTCTGAGACGGATTTCTGTGTCTCGTTCTTTGACTGGTTTTCCCTGTCTCAGGCCAGGTGATTATCCTGTTAGAAGTCCATTCAGATCCTGGTAACTGGAAAGGGGCAAAGTTCTTCCCTCCAGCTTTTACGGTGCTTTGTGCAACTTGGAGTCTTCCTGGTTGTGGTAAACGTCACAGCCCGACACTGTCTTTCTCGGGAGGTAAGTTGTCTTGGCCGCTGCCTCAGTTGTACTCTGGGCAAAAGCCTGGCTCTCGAGATGGTGCGTTGTAGTAGGCGAATAGAGGCTGGAAGGGAAAGAGCCCGCGTGAAATGCCTCCTTCACTGCGGGGGAATTCCGATGCACACCAGAGTGCGTACGTTGGTGTTTGTCCCCCACCCTGCGCCGGTCGAGCCTGCCCTGGAAGCTGTCAGAGCTGCTCGTCGTCCCTCATGGCACACTGTGGGGTTTTTACGCCGACTGGTACAGTCCCTTTGGTGTCAGTTGTGGGGTTGAGACTCCACTCGTCACTCCTCCCGATGCACGCAGTTAGAGTGCGTTCCGTATCGAACGTAAAATCCAGAACTTCCCTGAGGATAGGGATGATTGTAGCGGAGCCTGAGTCCCTTCTGAGGACAGCCTTGTCCCCTCGGGAGCCCTTGGCCAGCTCCGCGCAGGACTCGTGGTTGCCCAGCTCCCAGTGCTCTTTGCGCCCAGGGGCAGGTCCATGAGAGAGGAGGAGGGCCCTTTGTGAGGAGGGGGCAGAGAGTGCCTGGAAGGTCCTGCAGGCAGAGCCCTGCAGGGCAGAGCGGTGACCCTGGTTGCGGCTCTGCTTGCTCGTGTGGAGAATGAGCTTTTCACGTCCGTCCTGTGTCCGTGTTCCTGGGTCCGCCACTGTCAAGCTTGCCTGGAGCTGGGGAAGATGGCAGGGAGGGCCGTCCCGCCCAGAGCGGCTGGCTGTTTTGAAGGCGCTAGTTTGCCCGTGTGCTGGAAAGCTCTGTGTGCAGGCCTCTCAGGCAGGAGGACCCTTGGCTTCCTCCACTTGGAGACAGCGGCGGCTTGCGACGTGCGGCTTCAGGGTCGTATCCCCATGTCCCCTGTGCGGGCCCAGGCTGCAGGCAGGCCCTGAGGCCTGGGTGGAGCGTGTGGCACCGTGCTGCTCTCTGGGCACCGGTTGGAGTGGAGGTAGCCCGGTGCCGATGGCTGCTGCGTCGGGTTTCGGCTCTTGTCGGTGTTGGCGCTTTTGTCTGTCATCCAACCAGCCCTCCCTTCTGTCCTGCAGGTAACCCCGTGGCCAGAGGGCACAACCATTGTCCGAGGACCAGCCTGTGTGTCCTACACGTATGCGGCCCCATCGTCGCCATAGCTGGGCACCTGCACCATGGTCCCCCTTGGTGCTCTGTGCAACCTCGCCCCCCCAACGCCAGCTGCTCCGCTCGGTAAGAGGAAAGCATAGTGTCCCTCCTGATTCTTCCTTGAGTCACTGCAGAAGAAGGGCAGATCGCGCTCCGTGGCTTCCTCCCCCGTAGCACCGGGCGGGGCCGTGAACTGGGCTCACGGCCGTGTCCCTCTTGTCCCTAAGCAGACGCACCTTAATGGACCGCGTCTTCCCCGTCCTGCCCTGGGGAGGGAGGGTGTCTGTTTTGTTAGATGGAAAGAGGGTCTCCTCTGACGGAGGGCATGACAGGTTCGTTCTGCACACTGGCCTTCAACCGACACCACATTTCCGGGTTCCCTGTGGAGGACAAGCCCGCCTCTACGTCACTGTCGCTAGCGAGTGGAGCCCTGACTTCCCACAGCCGTATGATCGATATGGAAGACAAACCCGAACCCGGGGCCTGTGGTCTCTTCTGTCAAGGGTCCTGAGACCTGTCTCCCACTCGGTCTGATATGAGACTTAGTGTGATACGGGGAAGAAAGCCTCAAAGATCTTTTGCGCTTCAGCAAACTAACATGTTTTGTAAGGCAGTGAAACGTGAAAGAGTGTTTTTTATTTTATTTTATCTATGCCGAGAAGCTAGTTGACTCGGTGAATTACATAGGTTAGTGGTAAATAGAATGCTTGCTTAGCATGCCGAATTCCGTGTGCTCATTCCCGGTACCTCCATTTAAAAACAGAAGAAAAGAAAGGACAAAAACAAGAGCAAACTTCAAATGTTAGAAATACATAGTGCGCAAACCCAACTTCCATATCCATTCTTTTTACGTGTTTTCCTCTTACTACTTGGTTTGAAATATATCCCAACCGTGACTTAAGCATTTTTTTCAGAAAATGCTCTAACTCTTTGAAAGTCTTTTCTGCCACTTTGGTTTTGACACATCCACGAACGGAGATAGACGCACATGGTGGTTTTAATATACATTCGTGAATAGTCTCATTAATGTACCTGTAACTACATTTTACAGATGGTGTGTCAGTGCGCCACTTTACAGAAGAGAGAGGAAGAGAATCTTCCTGGGATGAGGTACAGTCTCTTGTTGTTAATGTCCTTGTGTAACTATATAAGTACCAGGGGATTCTGAGACATAAACCGGGGGTTGGTGTGAGTGTGCATCTTCACGTTTGCATCTGCTGATGAGAATTTTAACTTATGCTTTTAACTTACAGTTTAGGATGTGATTCTGTGCTTAATGCCTTAGGAGTGGATAAAGCACTTGTGTTCATTTTACAGACTCACCTAGTGAAGCCAGTGTCTGTATGGGCATTCTTTTTTTCAGGGTCTTTCCCTTACAGTTCATTAGAGGATATTGAAAAGAAATTCATCCCTGGGAAAGTTAGGTGCATCTTGGTGTTGGTTCTTGTTTTAGCCGTCCTCACTTGAAATTAATTAAGTGATGTTTAATTTTCAAGGCAGCATGTTTTGTCTTCCCATTCCACCGCCAGTAACAGAGGTCTAGTTTCCTTAATGCCTTACGCTGTTTCCCACCTGCTCCTTTTACTCAGGCTGCCCTTCCCGAAAGCCCCTCCACAACCCAACTCTGCGCTGGATCTCACTTTTACGAAACAGTGCGGTCTTCCCAGCATTCCCTGAGCTATCCACGTGCAGCGGAATCTCCTGTCCTTTGTGGCGTTACTGTACTCATTCACCTCAGTTGTAGAGGTGTTGAAACTTTTCTGTGCTGATTTGTTTTCATGGATCCTGTGCCATTTGCAGAACAGAGAGGAGAATCTGCCTTTTATTTATACCGCCAGCTTCTCCCAGGATAGGGCTTTTATTATTATAGCTTCGGTAAATAACTGTATTCTACCTGACCGACTAAGTTTAGGCACATGATCTGAAGTTCGGTTCCTGATTTATCTTGTTTTGTGTTCCTAGGAAGGGGCGACTAAGCCCGAAATTACAAAACCGGAGTACGCTACTGGGACTGTAGAAGTGGCTCCGCAGGAGCTGACGGATCATAAAACACTTACCTCTGTTGGTGGAGCACACGGAGTTTATTATACACTGGGTAAGTTAGTGAACGTGGCTGGCATTTCTTGTTCTCTGTGCCTAGAAACTAGTGTGCTCTGGGGGGAAGGGTATATGTAGCTCAGCAGTAGAGAGAATGCGGGCTTAGCATGCAGGAGTTCCTGGGGTCAGTATCCAGTTCCTCCAAGAAACGAGTGTGAAACGGGGAAGGAAGGAATTAAGGAAGGAAGGCACAAAGGTTTTGTTTCGCTTCAGCAGTGTCTTCGCAGGAAAGCGTAATCCTCCATTCTTTTCTGCGGTTTTAGCTGACGTGGGACCTGGCGCGGCTCCGGTGTTGCCCGGCAGCGCCCGCCCACCTGCGGCGGCCACGGAGGCCCAGGGAAGTGGGGTGGTCATGCTCTGTTGTGCCTCGTCCTGGGAAAGGTGATCTTCTCGTTCTCCCGGCAGCCGTTCCTGGCCTCGTCTGCAGACTGTGTGTCCTGTGACGGGTCTGGCTTGGCGTGTCGCTGCCTTTTTCAGACTCAAAACTCTTGCCCAGAAGCCAGTGGGCTGCTTCTCCAGGGAGCCCGTCGCCATGGCTGGTGCCTGCAGGAGCCATGAGGGAGTGCTTAGGAGCCGGGGCCCGCAGACTTTGACTGTGTGTTTCTCGAAGCAGTGTGAGGAGAGTGAGCCCTTGCTCCACACTGACTTCTCCTGGCTCGGCTGACTCTTTCCTGACCTCCTGCACCTGGTGTTGCCCCTGGGTCTCTGAGACTGATTTCTGTGTCGTCGTTCTTTTGACTGGTTTCCCGGCTCAGGCCAGGTGATTATCCTGTTTAGAATGTCCATTCAGATCCTGGTAACTGGAAAAGGGGCAAAGCCCTCCTTCCAGCTTTTTACGGTGTGCTTTGTGCAACTTGGAGTCTTCCTGGTTGTGGTAAACGTCACAGCCCGACACTGTCTTTTCTCGGGAGGTAAGTGTGTCTTGGCCGTTGCCTCCAGTTGTACTCTGGGAAGAAAAGCCTGGCTCTCGGAAATGGTGCGTTTGTAGAAGGGAATAGAGGCTGGAAGGGAAAGAGCCCGCCGTGAAAATGCCTCCTTCCCTGCGGGGGAATTCCGATGCACACCAGAGTGCGTACGTTGTGTTTGTCCCCCACCCTGCGCCGGGTCGAGCCTGCCCTGGAAGCTGTCAGAGCTGCTCGTCGGTCTCATGGCACAACGTGGGATTTTGCGCACGAGATGGTACAGTCCCTTTGGTGTCAGGTGTGGTGTTGAGATTCCCCACGTCACTCTCCCGTAGCACGCAGTTAGGGTGCGTTCCGTAGCGAAAGTAAAATCCAGACTTCCCTGAGGATAGGGATGATTGTAGCGGACCCTGAGTCCCTTCTGAGGACAGCCTTGTCCCCTCGGGAGCCCTTGGCCAGCTCCGCCGCAGGACTCGTGGTTGCCCAGCTCCCCAGTGCTCTTTGCGCCCAGGGGCAGCCCCTGCGTGGAGGAGGAGGGCCCTTTGTGAGGAGGGGGCAGAGAGTGCCTGGAAGGTCCTGCAGGCAGAGCCCTGCAGGCAAAGACCTACAGGCAGGGCCCTGCAGGCAGAGCGGTGACCCTGGTGCGGCTCTGCTTGCTCGTGTGGAGAATGAGCTTTTCACGTCCGTCCCGTGTCCGTGTTCCTGGTCCGCGACTGTCAAGCTTGCCTGGAGCTGTGGAAGATGGCAGGGAGGGCCGTCCCGCCCAGAGAGGCAGGCTGTTTGGAAGGCGCTAGTTTGCCCGTGTGCTGGAAGCTCTGTGTGCAGCCTCTCGGGAAGGAGGACCCTTGGCTTCCTCCACTTGGAGACAGCGGCGGCTGCGACGTGCGGCATCAGGGTCGTATCCCCATGTCCCACTGTTCGGCCCAGGCTGCAGGCAGGCCCCAGAGGCCTGGGCGGAGCATGTGGCATCGTGCTGCTCTCTGGGCACCCGGTGGAGTGGTGGTAGCCCAGTGCCGATGGCTGCTGCGTTGGGTTTCGGTTCTTGTCGGTGTTGGCGCTTTTGTCTGTCATCCAACCCAGCCCTCCCTTCGGTCCTGCAGGTAACCCCGTGGCCAGAGGGCCACAACCTTTCCGAGGACCAGCCTGTGTGGCCTACCCGTGTGTGGCTCGTCGTCGCCCAGCTGGGCACGTGCACCTGGTCCCCCTTGTTGCTCTGTGCAACCTCGCCCCCCAACGCAAGCTGCTCCGCTCGGTAAGAATAAAGCATAGTCCTCTGATTCTTCCTTGAGTCACTGCAGAAGAAGGGCAGATCGCTCTCCGTGGCTTCCCTGTGCACGGGCGGCCGTGACTGGGCTCACGGCCGTGTCACTCTGGTCCCTTAACAGACGCACTTGATGGACCGTGTCTTCCATGTCCTGCCCTGGGGAGGGAGGTATCTGTTGTAGAGGGAAAGAGGGTCCTCTGACGGAGGGCAAACGTGTCGGTTCTGCACACTGGCTTTCAACAGACACCACGTTCCGGGCTCCCTGAAGGACAAGCCCGCCTCTGTCACTGTCTGCAGCGAGTGGAGCCCTGAACTTCCACAGCCGATGAACGATTATGGAAGATAAACCCGAACCCGTGGCCTGTGGTCTCTTCAGTCAAGGGTCCTGAGACCTGTCTCCCACTCGGTCTGATATGAGACTTAGTGTGATACGGGGAAGAAAGCCTCAAAGATCTTTTGCACTTCAGCAACCTAACATGTTTTGTAAGGCAGTGAACCGTGAAAGAGTGTTTTGTATTTTATTTTATCTATGCCGAGAAGCTAGTTGACTCGGGGAATTACATAGGTTAGTGGTAAATAGAATGCTTGCTTACCATGCCGAATTCCGTGTTCTCATTCCCGGTACCTCCATTTAAAAACAGAAGAAAAGAAAAAACAAAAACAAGAGCAAACTTCAAATGTTAGAAATACATAGTGCGCAAACCCAACTTCCATATCCATTCTTTTTACGTGTTTTCCTCTTACTAATTGTTTTGAAATATATCCCAACCGTGACTTAAGCATTTTTTTCAGAAAATGCTCTAACTCTTTGAAAGTCTTTTCTGCCACTTTGGTTTTGACACATCCACGAACGGAGATAGACGCACATGGTGGTTTTAATATACATTCGTGAATATTCTCATTAATGTACCTGTAACTACATTTTACAGATGGTGTGTCAGTGCGCCACTTTACAGAAGAGAGAGGAAAAGAATCTTCCTGGGATGAGGTACAGTCTCTTGTTGTTAATGTCCTTGTGTGACTATATAAGTACCAGGGGATTCTGAGACATAAACCGGGGGTTGGTGTGAGTGTGCATCTTCACGTTTGCATGTGCTTAAGAGAAATTTTGACTTATGCTTTTAACTTACAGTTTAGGATGTGATTCTGTGCTTAATGCCGTAGGACTGGATAATGCACTTGTGTTCATTTTCCAGACTCACCTAGTGAAGCCAGTGTCTGTATGGGCATTCTTGTTTTCAGGGTCTTTCCCTTACAGTTCATTAGAGGATATTGAAAAGAAATTCATCCCTGGGAAAGTTAGGTGCATCTTGGTGTTGGTTCTTGTTTTAGCCGTCCTCACTTGAAATTAATTAAGTGATGTTTCATTTTCAAGGCAGCATGTTTAGTCTTCCCATTCCACCGCCAGTAACAGTGGTCTAGTTTCCTTAATGCCTTATGCTGTTTCCCACCTGCTCTTTTTACTCAGGCTGCCCTTCCCCAAAGTCACTCCACATCCCCCGCTGCGCTGGATATCTCTTTTACGAAACACTGCGGTCTTCCCAGCATTCCCTGAGCTATCCACGTGCAGCGGACTCTCCTGTCCTTTGTGGCGTTACTGTACCCGTTCACCTCAGATGTAGAGCTTTTGAAACTTTTCTGTGCTGATTTGTTTTCATGGATCGTGTGCCTCTGGCAGAACAGAGAGGAGAATCTGGCTTTTATATGTACCGCCAGCTTCTCCAATGATAGGGCTTATGATCTGATAGCTTCGGTAAATAACTGTTGTCTACCTGACTGACTAAGCGTAGGCACATGATCTGAAGTTCGGTTCCTGATTTATCTTGTTTTGTGTTCCTAGGAAGGGGCGACTAAGCCCGAAATTACAAAACCGGAGTACGCTACTGGGACTGTAGAAGTGACTCCGCAAGGGCTGACGGATCATAAAACGCTGACCGCTGTTTGTGGAGCACACGGAGCTTATTATACCCTGGGTAAGTTAGTGAACGTGGCTGGCATTTCTTGTTCTCTGTGCCTAGAAATAAGTGTGCTCTGGGGGGAAGGGTATATGTAGCTCAGTATTAGAGAGAATGCGGGCTTAGCATACAAGATTTCCTAGGGTCGTATCCAGTTCCTCCAAGAAACGAGTGTGATACGGGGAAGGAAGGAAGGAAGGAATGAAGGCGCAAATGTTTTGTTTCGCTTCAGCAGTGTCTTCGCAGGAAAGCCTAATCCTCCATTCTTTTCTGTGGTTTTTAGCCGACGCGGGACCTGGCGCGGCTCCGGTGTGGCCCGGCAGCGCCCGCCCAACTGCTGCGGCACTGGAGGCCCAGGGAAGTGGGGTGGTCATGTTCTGTTGGGCCTCGTCCTGGGGAAGGTGATCTTCCCGTTCTCCCGGCAGCCGTTCCTGGCCTCGTCTGCCGACTGTGTGTCCTGTGATGGGTCTGGCGTGGCGTGTCGCTGCCTTTTTCAGGCTCAAAACTCTTGCCTAAGAGCCAGTGGGCTGCTTCTCCCGGGAGCCCGTCGCCATGTCTGCTGCCTGCAGGAGCCATGAGGGAGGGCTTAGGAGCCGGGGCCCGCAGACTTTGACTGTGGGTTTCTCGAAGCAGCATGAGGAGAGTGAGCCCTCGCTCCACAATTACTTCTCCTGGCTCGGCTGACTCCTTCCTGACCTCCTGCACCTAGGGTTGCTCCTGGGTCACTGAGACGTATTTCTGTGTCGTCGATCTTTTGACTGGTTTCCCGGCTCAGGCCAGGTGATTCTCCAGTTTTGAATGTACATTCAGATCCTGGTAACTGGAAAAGGGTCAAAGCCCTCCCTCCAGCTTTGTACGGTGTGCTTTGTGCAACTTGGAGTCTTCCTGGGTGTGGTAAACTTCACAGCCCGACACTGTCTTTTCTCGGGAGGTAAGTGTGTCTTGGCCGTTGCCTCCAGTTGTACTCTGGGCAGAAAAGCCTGGCTCTCGGAGATGGTGCATTTGTAGTAGGGAATAGAGGCTGGAAGGGAAAGAACCCGCCGTGAAAATTCCTCCTTCCCTGCGGGGGAAGTCCGATGCGCACCAGATTGTGTACGTTGTGTTTTTCCCCCACCCTGCGCCGGGTCGGTCCTGCCCTGGAAGTTGTCAGAGCTGCTCGTCGGTCTCATGGCACACAGTTGGGTTTTGCGCACGAGCTGGTACAGTCCCTTTGGTGTCAGGTGTGTGGTTGAGACTCCCCACGTCACTCTCCCGTAGCACGCATGAAGGGTGAATTCCGTATCGAACGTAAAATCCAGACGTCCCATGAGTATAGAGATGTTTGTTGCGGAGCCTGAGTCCCTTCTGAGGACAGCCTTGACCCCTCGGGAGCCCTTGGCCAGCTTCGACGCAGGACTCGGGGATGCCCTGCACCCCAGGGCTCTTTGTGCCCAAGGGCAGAACCTGCGTGGAGGAGGAGGGCCCTTGGTGAGGAGGGGGCAGAGAGGGCCTGGCAGGGTCCTGCAGGCAGAGCCCTGCAGGCAGAGCCCTGCAGGCTGTGCGGTGACCCTTTTGCGGGTCTGCTTGCTCGTGTGGAGAATGAGATCTTCACTTCCGTCCCGTGTCCGTGTTCCTGGTCCATGCCGGGCCAGGTTGCGTGGAGCTGGGGAAGGTAGCGGGGAGGGCCGTCCCGCCCAGAGCGGCTGGCTGTTGGGAAGGCGCTAGTTTGCCCGTGTGCTTGAAGCTCTGTGTGCAGCCACTCGGGCAGGAGGACCCTTGGCTTCCTCCACTTGGAGACAGCGGCGGCTGCGACATGCGGCATCAGGGTCGTATCCCCGTGTCCCCCTGTGCGGGCCTGGCTGTAAGCAGGGCCCAGAGGCCTGGGCGGAACGTGTGGCACCGTGCTGCACTCTGGGCACCTGGTCGAGGGGAGGGTGCCCGGTGCCGACGGCTGCTGCGTTGGGTTTCGGCTCTTGTCAGTGTTGGCGCTTTTGTCTGTCATTCAACACAGCCCTCCCTTCTGTCCTGCAGGTAACCCCGTGGCCCGGAGGGCCCCAACCTTTCGGAGGACCATCCTGCGTGGCCTGCCCCGGGAGCGGCACGTCGTCGCCCAGCTGGGCACCTGCACCTGGTCCCCCTTTGTGCCCTGTGAAACCTCGCCCCCCACCGCCAGCTGCTCCGCTCGGTAAGAGGAAAGCTTAGTCCTATGTTTCTTCCTTGAGTCACTGCAGAAGAAGGGCAGATCACTCTCCGGGGCTTCCCCGTGCACGGGCGGCCGTGACTGGGCTCACGGCCGTGTCCCTCTGGTCCCTTAGCAGACGCAATTGATGGACCGCGTCTTCCCCGTCCTGCCCTGGGGAGGGAGGTGTCTGTTGTAGAGGGAAATAGGGTCTTCTGATGGAGGGCAGACGTGTCAGTTCTGCACACTGGCCTTCAACAGACACCACGTTCCGGGCTCCCTGGAGGACAAGCCCGCACCTGTCACTGTCTGCAGCGAGTGGAGCCCTGACATTCCACAGCCGATGATCGGTTATGGAAGACACACCCGAACCCGGGGCCTGTGGTCTCTTCAGTCAAGGGTCCTGAGACCTGTCTCCCACTCGGTCTGATGTGAGACTTAGTGTGATACGGGGAAGAAGGCCTCAAAAATCTTTTGCGCTTCAGCAAACTAACATGTTTTGTAAGGCATTGAACCGTGAAAATGTGTTTTTTATTTTATTTTTTCTATGCCGAGAATCTAGTTGACTCGGGGAATTACATATTTTAGTGGTAAATAGAATGCTTACTTAGCATGCCGAATTCGGTGTGCTCATTCCCGGTACCTACTTTTTAAAACAGAAGAAAAGAAAAAACAAAAACAAGAGCAAACTTCAAATGTTAGAAATACATAGTGCGCAAACCCAACTTCCATATCCATTCTTTTTACGTGTTTGCTCTTACTACTTGGTTTGAAATATATCCCAACCGTGACTTAAGCATTTTTTTCAGAAAATGCTCTAACTCTTTGAAAGCCTTTTCTGCCACTTTGGTTTTGACACATCCACGAACGGAGATAGACGCACATGGTGGTTTTAATATACATTCGTGTGTATTCTCATTAATGTACCTGTAACTACATTTTACAGATGGTGTGTCAGTGCGCCACTTTACAGAAGAGAGAGGAAGACAATTTTCCTGGGATGAGGTACAGTCTCTTGTTGTTAATGTCCTTGTGTGACTTTATAAGTACCAGGGGATTCTGAGACATAAACCGGGGGTTGGTGTGAGTGTGCATCTTCACGTTTGCATCTGCTGAAGAGAAATTTTGACTTATGCTTTTAACTTACAGTTTAGGATGTGATTCTGTGCTTAATGCCGTAGGACTGGGTAATGCACTTGTGTTCATTTTCCAGACTCACCTAGTGAAGCCAGTGTCTGTATGGGCATTCTTGTTTTCAGGGTCTATCACTTACAGTTCATTAGAGGATATTGAAAAGAAATACATCCCTGGGAAAGTTAGGTGCATCTTGGTGTTGGTTCTTGTTTTAGCCATCCTCACTTGAAATTAATTAAGTGATGTTTCATTTTCAAGGCAGCATGATTTGTCTTCCCATTCCACCGCCAGTAACAGTGGTCTAGTTTCCTTAATGCCTTATGCTGTTTCACACCTGCTCCTTTTACTCAGGCTGCCTTTCCCTAAAGCCCCTCCACATCCCCCCTCTGCGCTGGATCTCTCTTTTATGAAACAGTGCGGTCTTCCCAGCATTCCCTGAGCTATCCACGTGCAGCGGAATCTCCTGTGCTTTGTGGCGTTACTGTACCCGTTCACCTCAGTTGTAGAGCTGTTGAAACTTTTCTGTGCTGAATTGTTTTAATGGATCCTGTGCCTCTGGCAGAACAGAGAGGAGAATCTGCCTTTTATTTGTGCCGCCAGCTTCTCCTAGGATAGGGCTTATGTTCTGATAGCTTCGGTAAATAACTGTTGTCTACCTGACTGACTAAGCGTAAGCACATGATCTGAAGTACGGTTCCTGATTTATCTTGTTTTGTGTTCCTAGGAAGGTGTGATTAACCCGAAATTACAAAACCGGAGTATGCTACTGGGACTGTAGAAGTGGCTCCGCAGGAGCTGACGGAATCATAAAACACTGACCTCTGTTGGTGGAGCACATGGACCTTATTATACACTGGGTAAGTTAGTGAACGTGGCTGGCATTTCTTGTTCTCTGTGCCTAGAAACTAGTGTGCTCTGGGGGGAAGGGTATATGTAGCTCAGCAGTAGAGAGAATGCGGGCTTAGCATGCAGGAGTTCCTTGGGTCAGTATCCAGTTCCTCCAAGAAACGAGTGTGAAACGGGGAAGGAAGGAAGGAAGGAAGGAAGGCGCAATGATATTGTTTCGCTTCAGCAGTGTCTTCGCAGGAAAGCCTAATCCTCCATTCTTTTCTGTTGTTTTTAGGCAACGCGGGACCTGGCGCGGCTCCGGTGTTGCCCGGCAGCGCCCGCCCAGCTGCGGCGGCCCCGGAGGCCCAGGGAATTGGGGTGGTCATGCACTGTTGGGCCTCGTCCTGGGAAAGGTGATCTTCCCGTTCTCCCGGCAGCCGTTCCTGGCCTCGTCTGCAGACTGTGTGTCCTGTGACGGGTCTGGCGTGGCGTGTCGCTGCCTTTTTCAGACTCAAAACTCTTGCCCAGGAGCCAGTGGGCTGCTTCTCCCGGGAGCCCGTCGCCTTGGCTGGTGCCTGCAGGAGCCATGAGGGAGTGCTTAGGAGCCGGGGCCCGCAGACTTTGACTGTGGGTTTCTCGAAGCAGCGTGAGGAGAGTGAGCCCTCGCTCCACACTGACTTCTCCTGGCTCGGCTGACTCCTTCCTGACCTCCTGCACCTAGGGTTGCTCCTGGGTCACTGAGACGGATTTCTGTGTCGTCGTTCTTTTGACTGGTTTCCCGGCTCAGGCCAGGTGATTCTCCAGTTTAGAATGTACATTCAGATCCTGGTAACTGGAAAAGGGGCAAAGCCCTCCCTCCAGCTTTGTACTGTGTGGTTTGTGCAACTTGGAGTCTTCCTGGGTGTGGTAAACGTCACAGCCCGACACTGTATTTTCTCGGGAGGTAAGTGTGTCTTGGCCGTTGCCTCCAGTTGTACTCTGGGCAGAAAAGCCTAGCTCTCGGAGATGATTCGTTTGTAGTAGGGAATAGAGGCTGGAAGGTAAAGAGCCCGCCGTGAAAATGCCTCCTTCACTGCGGGGGAATTCCGATGCGCACCAGAGTGCGTAAGTTGTGTTTGTCCCCCACCCTGCGCCGGGTCGGGCCTGCCCTGGAAGCTGTCAGAGCTGCTCGTCGGTCTCATGGCACAACGTGGGGTTTTGCGCACGAGCTGGTACAGTCTCTTAGGTGTCAGGTGTGGGGTTGTGTCTCCCTACGTCACTCTCCCGTAGCACGCAGTTAGGGTGCGTTCCGTAGCGAACGTAAAATCCAGACGTCCCTGAGGATAGGGATGATTGTAGCGGAGCCTGAGTCCCTTCTGAGGACAGCCTTGTCCCCTCGGGAGCCCTTGGCCAGCTCCGCCGCAGGACTCGGGGATGCCCAGCTCCCCAGGTCTCTTTGCGCCCAGGGGCAGCCCCTGCGTGGAGGAGGAGGGCCCTTTGTGAGGAGGGAGCAGAGAGGGCCTGGCAGTGTCCTGCAGGCAGATCCCTGCAGGCAGAGCCCTGCAGGCAGAGCCTTGCAGGCAGAGCAGTGACCCTGGTGCGGCTCTGCTTGCTCGTGTAGTGAATGATCTCTTCACGTCCGTTCCATGTCCGAGTTCCTGGTCCGCGCCGGGCAAGCTTGCGTGGAGCTGGGGAAGGTGGCGGGAAGGGCCGTCCCGCCCAGAGCGGCTGGCTGTTGGGAAGGTGCTTGTTTGCCCGTGTGCTGGAAGTTCTGTGTGCAGCCTCTCGGGCAGGAGGACCCTTGGCTTCCTCCACTTGGAGACAGTGGCGGCGGCGACGTGCGGGGTCAGGGTCGTATCCCCGTGTCCCCCTGTGCGGCCCTGGCTGCAAGCAGGGCCCAGAGGCCTGGATGGAACGTGTGGCACCGTGCTGCTCTCTGGGCACCCAGTGGAGGGGAGGGTGCCCGGTGCCGACGGCTGCTGCGTTTGGTTTCGGCTGTTGTCGGTGTTGGCGCTTTTGTCTGTCATCCAACCCAGCCCTCCCTTCGGTCCTGCAGGTAACCCCGTGGCCCGGAGAGCCCCAAACTTTCCGAGGACCAGACTGCGTGGCCTGATCCGGGTGCGGCACGTCGTCGCCCAGCTGGGCACCTGCACCTGGTCCCCCTTGGTGCCCTGTGCAACCTCGCCCCCCACCGCCAGCTGCTACGCTCGGTAAGAGGAAAGCTTAGTCCTATGTTTCTTCCTTGAGTCACTGCAGAAGAAGGGCAGATCACTCTCCGGGGCTTCCCCGTGCACGGGCGGCCGTGACTGGAGTCACGGCCGTGTCCCTCTGGTCCCTTAGCACACGCACTTTATGGACTGCGTCTTCCCCGTCCTGCCCTGGGGAGGGAGGTGTCTGTTGTAGAGGGAAATAGGGTCTTCTGATGGAGGGCATACGTGTCAGTTCTGCACACGGGCCTTCAACCGACACCACGTTCCGGGCTCCCTGGAGGACAAGCCCGCCCCTGTCACTGTCTGCAGCGAGTGGAGCCCTGACATTCCACAGCCGATGATCGGTTATGGAAGACACACCCGAACCCGGGGCCTGTGGTCTCTTCAGTCAAGGGTCCTGAGACCTGTCTCCCACTTGGTCTGATGTGAGACTTAGTGTGATACGGGGAAGAAGGCCTCAAAAATCTTTTGCGCTTCAGCAAACTAACATGTTTTGTAGGGCAGTGAACCGTGAAAGAGTGTTTTGTATTTTATTTTATCTATGCCGAGAAGCTAGTTGACTAGGGGAATTACATATTTTAGTGGTAAATAGAATGCTTACTTAGCATGCCGAATTCGGTGTGCTCATTCCCGGTACCTACTTTTAAAAACAGAAGAAAAGAAAAAACAAAAACAAGAGCAAACTTCAAATGTTAGAAATACATAGTGCGCAAACCCAACTTCCATATCCATTCTTTTTACGTGTTTTCCTCTTACTACTTGGTTTGAAATGTATCCCAACCGTGACTTAAGCATTTTTTTCAGAAAATGCTCTAACTCTTTGAAAGCCTTTTCTGCCACTTTGGTTTTGACACATCCACGAACGGAGATAGACGCACATGGCTGGTTTTAATATACATTCGTGTATATTCTCATTAATGTACCTGTAACTACATTTTACAGATGGTGTGTCAGTGCGCCACTTTACAGAAGAGAGAGGAAGAGAATCTTCCTGGGATGAGGTACAGTCTCTTGTTGTTAATGTCCTTGTGTGACTATATAAGTACCAGGGGATTCTGAGACATAAACCGGGGGTTGGTGTGAGTGTGCATCTTCACGTTTGCATCTGCTGAAGAGAATTTTTGACTTATGCTTTTAACTTACAGTTTAGGATGTGATTCTGTGCTTAATGCCGTAGGACTGCATAATGCACTTGTGTTCATTTTCCAGACTCACCTAGTGAAGCCAGTGTCTGTATGGGCATTCTTGTTTTCAGGGTCTATCACTTACAGTTCATTAGAGGATATTGAAAAGAAATACATCCCTGGGAAAGTTAGGTGCATCTTGGTGTTGGTTCTTGTTTTAGCCATCCTCACTTGAAATTAATTAAGTGATGTTTCATTTTCAAGGCAGCATGATTTGTCTTCCCATTCCACCGCCAGTAACAGTAGGTCTAGTTTCCTTAATGCCTTATGCTGTTTCCCACCTAGCTCCTTTTACTCAGGCTGCCCTATCCCCAAAGCCCCTCCACATCCCCCCTCTGCGCTGGATCTCTCTTTTATGAAACAGTGCTGGTCTTCCCAGCATTCCCTGAGCTATCCACGTGCAGCGGACTCTCCTGTCCTTTGTGGCGTTACTGTACCCGTTCACCTCAGTTGTAGAGCTGTTGAAACTTTTCTGTGCTGATTGTTTTCATGGATCCTGTGCCTCTGGCAGAACAGAGAGGAGAATCTGCCTTTTATTTGTACCGCCAGCTTCTCCCTAGGATAGGGCTTATGTTCTGATAGCTTCGGTAAATAACTGTTGTCTACCTGACTGACTAAGCGTAGGCACATGATCTGAAGTACGGTTCCTGATTTATCTTGTTTTGTGTTCCTAGGAAGGGGTGACTAAGCCCGAAATTACAAAACCGGAGTATGCTACTGGGACTGTAGAAGTGGCTCCGCAGGAGCTGACGTATCATAAAACACTGACCTCTGTTGGTGGAGCACACTGGAGCTTATTATACACTGGGTAAGTTAGTGAACGTGGCTGGCATTTCTTGTTCTCTGTGCCTAGAAACTAGTGTGCTCTGGGGGGAAGGGTATATGTAGCTCAGCAGTAGAGAGAATGCGGGCTTAGCATGCAGGAGTTCCTGGGGTCAGTATCCAGTTCCTCCAAGAAACGATTGTGATACGGGGAAGGAAGGAAAGAAGGGAGGGTGGAAGGCGCAAAGTATTGTTTCGCTTCAGCAGTGTCTTCGCAGGAAAGCCTAATCCTCCATCCTTTTCTGTGGTTTTTAGCCGACGCGGGACCTGGCGCGGCTCCGGTGTGGCCCGGCAGCGCCCGCCCACCTGCGGCGGCCCCGGAGGCCCAGGGAAGTGGGGTGGTCATGCTCTGTTGGGCCTCGTCCTGGGAAAGGTGATCTTCCCGTTCTCCCGGCAGCCGTTCCTGGCCTCGTCTGCAGACTGTGTGTCCTGTGACGGGTCTGGCGTGGCGTGTCGCTGCCTTTTTCAGACTCAAAACTCTTGCCCAGGAGCCAGTGGGCTGCTTCTCCCGGGAGCCCGTCGCCTTGGCTGGTGCCTGCAGGAGCCATGAGGGAGTGCTTAGGAGCCGGGGCCCGCAGACTTTGACTGTGGGTTTCTCGAAGCAGCGTGAGGAGAGTGAGCCCTCGCTCCACACTGACTTCTCCTGGCTCGGCTGACTCCTTCCTGACCTTCCTGCACCTAGGGTTGCTCCTGGGTCACTGAGACGGATTTCTGTGTCGTCGTTCTTTTGACTGGTTTCCCGGCTCAGGCCTGATGATTCTCCAGTTTAGAATGTACATTCAGATCCTGGTAACTGGAAAAGGGGCAAAGCCCTCCCTCCAGCTTTGTACGGTGTGCTTTGTGCAACTTGGAGTCTTCCTGGGTGTGGTAAACGTCACAGCCCGACACTGTCTTTTCTCGGGAGGTAAGTGTGTCTTGGCCGCTTGCCTCCAGTTGTACTCTGGGCAGAAAAGCCTAGGCTCTCGGAGATGGTTGCATTTGTAGTAGGGAATAGAGGCTGGAAGGGAAAGAGCCCGCCGTGAAAATGCCTCCTTCACTGCGGGGGAATTCCGATGCGCACCAGAGTGCGTAAGTTGTGTTTGTCCCCCACCCTGCGCCGGGTCGGGCCTGCCCTGGAAGCTGTCATAGCTGCTCGTCAGTCTCATGGCACAAAGTGGGGTTTTGCGCACGAGCTGGTACAGTCCCTTTGGTGTCAGGTGTGGGGTTGAGACTCCCCACGTCACTCTCCCGTAGCACGCATGTAGGGTGCGTTCCGTAGCGAACGTAAAATCCAGACGTCCCTGAGGATAGGGATGATTGTAGCGGAGCCTGAGTCCCTTCTGAGGACAGCCTTGTCCCCTCGGGAGCCCTTGGCCAGCTCCGCCGCAGGACTCCGGGATGCCCAGCTCCCCAGGGCTCTTTGCGCCCAGGGGCAGCCCCTGCGTGGAGGAGGAGGGCCCTTTGTGAGGAGGGGGCAGAGAGGGCCTGGCAGGGTCCTGCAGGCAGAGCCCTGCAGGCAGAGCCCTGCAGGCAGAGCCCTGCAGGCAGAGCGGTGACCCTGGTGCGGCTCTGCTTGCTCGTGTGGAGAATGAGCTCTTCACTTCCGTCCCGTGTCCGTGTTCCTGGTCCGCGCCGGGCAAGCTTGCGTGGAGCTGGGGAAGGTGGCGGGGAGGGCCGTCCCGCCCAGAGCGGCTGGCTGTTGGGAAGGCGCTAGTTTGCCCGTGTGCTGGAAGCTCTGTGTGCAGCCTCTCGGGCAGGAGGTCCCTTGGCTTCCTGCACTTGGAGACAGCGGCGGCTGCGACATGCGGCATCAGGGTCGTATCCCCGTGTCCCCCTGTGCGGCCCTGGCTGCAAGCAGGGCCCAGAGGCCTGGACGGAACATGTGGCACCGTGCTGCTCTCTGGGCACCCAGTGGAGTGGAGGGTGCCCGGTGCCGACGGCTGCTGCGTTTGGTTTCGGCTGTTGTCGGTGTTGGCGCTTTTGTCTGTCATCCAACCCAGCCCTCCCTTCGGTCCTGCAGGTAACCCCGTGGCACGGAGGGCCCCAAACTTTCCGAGGACCAGACTGCGTGGCCTGATCCGGGTGCGGCACGTCGTCGCCCAGCTGGGCACCTGCACCTGGTCCCCCTTGGTGCCCTGTGCAACCTCGCCCCCCACCGCCAGCTGCTCCGCTCGGTAAGAGGAAAGCTTAGTCCTATGTTTCTTCCTTGAGTCACTGCAGAAGAAGGGCAGATCACTCTCCGGGGTTTCCCCGTGCACGGGCGGCCGTGACTGGACCCACGGCCGTGTCCATCTGGTCCCTTAGCAGACGCACTTGATGGACCGCGTCTTCCCCGTCCTGCCCTGGGGAGGGAGGTGTCTGTTGTAGAGGGAAAGAGGGTCCTCTGACGGAGGGCAGACGTGTCAGTTCTGCACACGGGCCTTCAACAGACACCACGTTCCGGGCTCCCTGGAGGACAAGCCCGCCGCTGTCACTGTCTGCAGCGTGTGGAGCCCTGACTTTCCACAGCCGATGATCGGTTATGGAAGACACACCCGAACCCGGGGCCTGTGGTCTCTTCAGTCAAGGGTCCTGAGACCTGTCTCCCACTCGGTCTGATGTGAGACTTAGTGTGATACGGGGAAGAAGGCCTCAAAGATCTTTTGCGCTTCAGCAAACTAACATGTTTTGTAAGGCAGTGAACCGTGAAAGAGTGTTTTGTATTTTATTTTATCTATGCCGAGAAGCTAGTTGACTCGGGGAATTACATAGTTTAGTGGTAAATAGAATGCTTGCTTAGCATGCCGAATTCCGTGTGCTCATTCCCGGTACCTACATTTAAAAACAGAAGAAAAGAAAAAACAAAAACAAGAGCAAACTTCAAATGTTAGAAATACATAGTGCGCAAACCCAACTTCCATATCCATTCTTTTTACGTGTTTTCCTCTTACTACTTGGTTTGAAATATATCCCAACCGTGACTTAAGCATTTTTTTCAGAAAATGCTCTAACTCTTTGAAAGTCTTTTCTGCCACTTTTGTTTTGACACATCCACGAACGGAGATAGACGCACATGGTGGTTTTAATATACATTCGTGAATATTCTCATTAATGTACCTGTAACTACATTTTACAGATGGTGTGTCAGTGCGCCACTTTACAGAAGAGAGAGGAAGAGAATCTTCCTGGGATGAGGTACAGTCTCTTGTTGTTAATGTCCTTGTGTGACTATATAAGTACCAGGGGATTCTGAGACATAAACCGGGGGTTGGTGTGAGTGTGCATCTTCACGTTTGCATCTGCTGATGAGAATTTTTGACTTATGCTTTTAACTTACAGTTTAGGATGTGATTCTGTGCTTAATGCCGTAGGACTGGATAATGCACTTGTGTTCATTTTCCAGACTCACCTAGTGAAGCCAGTGTCTGTATGGGCATTCTTGTTTTCAGGGTCTTTCCCTTACAGTTCATTAGAGGATATTGAAAAGAAATTCATCCCTGGGAAAGTTAGGTGCATCTTGGTGTTGGTTCTTGTTTTAGCCGTCCTCACTTGAAATTAATTAAGTGATGTTTCATTTTCAAGGCAGCATGTTTGTCTTCCCATTCCACCGCCAGTAACAGTGGTCTAGTTTCCTTAATGCCTTACGCTGTTTCCCACCTGCTCCTTTTACTCAGGCTGCCCTTCCCCAAAGCCCCTCCACATCCCCCCTCTGCGCTGGATCTCTCTTTTACGAAACAGTGCGGTCTTCCCAGCATTCCCTGAGCTATCCACGTGCAGCGGACTCTCCTGTCCTTTGTGGCGTTACTGTACCCGTTCACCTCAGTTGTAGAGCTGTTGAAACTTTTCTGTGCTGATTTGTTTTCATGGATCCTGTGCCTCTGGCAGAACAGAGAGGAGAATCTGCCTTTTATTTGTACCGCCAGCTTCTCCCAGGATAGGGCTTATGTTCTGATAGCTTCGGTAAATAACTGTTGTCTACCTGACTGACTAAGCGTAGGCACATGATCTGAAGTTCGGTTCCTGATTTATCTTGTTTTGTGTTCCTAGGAAGGGGCGACTAAGCCCGAAATTACAAAACCGGAGTACGCTACTGGGACTGTAGAAGTGGCTCCGCAGGAGCTGACGGATCATAAAACACTGACCTCTGTTGGTGGAGCACACGGAGCTTATTATACACTGGGTAAGTTAGTGAACGTGGCTGGCATTCTTGTTCTCTGTGCCTAGAAACTAGTGTGCTCTGGGGGGAAGGGTATATGTAGCTCAGCAGTAGAGAGAATGCGGGCTTAGCATGCAGGAGTTCCTGGGGTCAGTATCCAGTTCCTCCAAGAAACGAGTGTGATACGGGGAAGGAAGGAAGGAAGGAAGGCGCAAAGTTTTGTTTCGCTTCAGCAGTGTCTTCGCAGGAAAGCCTAATCCTCCATCCTTTTCTGTGGTTTTTAGCCGACGCGGGACCTGGCGCGGCTCCGGTGTGGCCCGGCAGCGCCCGCCCACCTGCGGCGGCCCCGGAGGCCCAGGGAAGTGGGGTGGTCATGCTCTGTTGGGCCTCGTCCTGGGAAAGGTGATCTTCCCGTTCTCCCGGCAGCCGTTCCTGGCCTCGTCTGCAGACTGTGTGTCCTGTGACGGGTCTGGCGTGGCGTGTCGCTGCCTTTTTCAGACTCAAAACTCTTGCCCAGGAGCCAGTGGGCTGCTTCTCCCGGGAGCCCGTCGCCTTGGCTGGTGCCTGCAGGAGCCATGAGGGAGTGCTTAGGAGCCGGGGCCCGCAGACTTTGACTGTGGGTTTCTCGAAGCAGCGTGAGGAGAGTGAGCCCTCGCTCCACACTGACTTCTCCTGGCTCGGCTGACTCCTTCCTGACCTCCTGCACCTAGGGTTGCTCCTGGGTCACTGAGACGGATTTCTGTGTCGTCGTTCTTTTGACTGGTTTCCCGGCTCAGGCCAGGTGATTCTCCTGTTTAGAATGTCCATTCAGATCCTGGTAACTGGAAAAGGGGCAAAGCCCTCCCTCCAGCTTTGTACGGTGTGCTTTGTGCAACTTGGAGTCTTCCTGGGTGTGGTAAACGTCACAGCCCGACACTGTCTTTTCTCGGGAGGTAAGTGTGTCTTGGCCGCTGCCTCCAGTTGTACTCTGGGCAGAAAAGCCTGGCTCTCGGAGATGGTGCGTTTGTAGTAGGGAATAGAGGCTGGAAGGGAAAGAGCCCGCCGTGAAAATGCCTCCTTCACTGCGGGGGAATTCCGATGCGCACCAGAGTGCGTACGTTGTGTTTGTCCCACACCCTGCGCCGGGTCGGGCCTGCCCTGGAAGCTGTCAGAGCTGCTCTTCGGTCTCATGGCACACCGTGGGTTTTGCGCACGAGCTGGTACAGTCCCTTTGGTGTCAGGTGTGGGGTTGAGACTCCCCACGTCACTCTCCCGTAGCACGCAGTTAGGGTGCGTTCCGTAGCGAACGTAAAATCCAGACGTCCCTGAGGATAGGGATGATTGTAGCGGAGCCTGAGTCCTTTCTGAGGACAGCCTTGTCCCCTCGGGAGCCCTTGGCCAGCTCCGCCGCAGGACTCGGGGATGCCCAGCTCCCCAGGGCTCTTTGCACCCAGGGGCAGACCCTGCGTGGACGAGGAGGGCCCTTTGTGAGGAGGGGGCAGAGAGGGCCTGGCAGGGTCCTGCAGGCAGAGCCCTGCAGGCAGAGCCCTGCAGGCAGAGCCCTGCAGGCAGAGCGGTGAACCTGGTGCGGCTCTGCTTGCTCGTGTGGAGAATGAGCTCTTCACTTCCGTCCCGTGTCCATGTTCCTGGTCCGCGCTGGGCAAGCATGCGTGGAGATGGGGAAGGTGGCGGGGAGGGCCGTCCCGCCCAGAGCGGCTGGCTGTTGGGAAGGTGCTAGTTTGCCCGTGTGCTGGAAGCTCTGTGTGCAGCCTCTCGGGCAGGAGGACCTTTGGCTTCCTCCAATTGGAGACAGCAGCGTCGGCGACGTGAGGCGTCAGGGTCGTATCCCCGTGTCCCCCTGTGCGGCCCAGGCTGCAGGCAGGCCCCAGTGGCCTGGGCGGAGCGTGTGGCACCGTGCTGCTCTCTGGGCACCCGGTGGAGGGGAGGGTGCCCTCTGCCGATGGCTGCTGCGTTGGGTGTCTCCTCTTGTCCGTGTTGGCGCTTTTGTCTGTCATCAAAGCCAGGCTTATCTTCTGTCCTGCAGGTAACCCCGTGGGCCGGATAGCCCCAAACCTTCTGAGGACCAGCCTGCATGGCCTGCCCCGGGTGCGGGCCGTCGTCGCCCAGCTGGGCACCTGCACCTGGTCCCCCTTGGTGCCCTGTGCAACCTCGCCCCACATCGCCAGCTGCTCCGCTCGGTAAGAGGAAAGCATAGTCCTCTGTTTCTTCCTTGAGTCACTGCAGAAGAAGGGCAGATCGCTCTCCAGGGCTTCCCCGTGAACGGGCGGCCGTGACTGGAGTCACGGCCGTGTCCTTCTGGTCCCTTAGCAGACGCACTTGATGGACCGCGTCTTCCCTGTCCTGCCCTGGGGAGGGAGGTGTCTGTTGTAGAGGGAAAGAGGGTCCTCTGACGGAGGTCAGACGTGTCGGTTCTGCACACGGGCCTTAAACAGACACCACGATCCGGGCTCCCTGGAAGACAAGCCCGCCCCTGTCACTGTCTGCAGCGAGTGGAGCCCTGACTTTTCACAACTGATGATCGGTTATGGAAGACACAACCGAACCTGGGGCCTGTGGTCTCTTCAGTCAAGTGTCCTGAGACCTGTCTCACACTCGATCTGATGTGAGACTTAGTGTGAAACTGGGAAGAAGGCCTCAAATGTCTTTTGCGCTTCAGCAAACTAACATGTTTTGTAAGGAAGTGAACCGTGAAAAAGTGTTTTGTATTTTATTTTATCTATGCCGAGAAGTTAGTTGACTCAGGGAATTACATAAGTTAGTGGGAAATAGAATGCTTGCTTAGCATGCCGAATTCCGTGTGCTCATTCCCGGTACCTCCATTTAAAAACAGAAGAAAAGTAAAAACAAAAACAAGAGCAAACTTCAAATGTTAGAAATACATAGTGCGCAAACCCAACTTCCATATCCATTCTTTTTACGTGTTTTCCTCTTACTAATTGGTTTGAAATATATCCCAACCGTGACTTAAGCATTTTTTTCAGAAAATGCTCTAAATTTTTGAAAGACTTTCTGCCACATTTGTTTTGACACATCCACGAACGGAGATAGACTCACATGGTGGTTTTAATATACATTCGTGAATATTCTCATTAATGTACCTCTAAATAAATTTTACATATGTTGTGTCAGTGCGCCACTTTACAGAAGAGAGAGGAAGACAATCTTCCTGGGATGAGGTACAGTCTCTTGTTCTTAATGTCCTTGTGTGACTATATAAGTACCAGGGGATTCTGAGCCCTAAACCGGGGGTTGGTGTGAGTGTGCATCTTCACGTTTGCATCTGCTGATGAGATTTTGACTTATGCTTTAACTACAGTTTAGGATGTGATTCTGTGCCTAATGCGGTAGAACTGGATAATGCACTTGTGTTCATTTTCCAGACTCACCTAGTGAAGCAAGTGTCTGTATGGGCATCTTGTTTTCAGGGTCTTTCCCTTAGAGTTCATTAGAGGATATGAAAAGAAATTCATCCCTGGGAAGTTAGGTGCACCTTGGTGTTGGTTCTTGTTTTAGCCGTCCTCACTGAAAAATTAAGTGATGTTTAATTTTCAAGGCAGAATGCTTTGTCTTCCCATTCCACCGCCAGTAACAGTGGTCTAGTTTCCTTAATGA
>NC_045731.1:4018608-4033430 GCF_009834535.1 Camelus ferus | reverse complement strand
AAGCCCCTCCACATCCCCCCTCTGCGCATGGATCTCTACTTTTACGAAACAGTGCGGTCTTCCCAGCATTCCCTGGAGCTATCCACAGTGCAGCGGACTCTCCTGTCCTTTGTGGCGTTACTGTACCCGTCACCTCAGTTGTAGAGCTGTTTGAAACTTTTCTGTGCTGATTTGTTTTCATGGATCCTGTGCCTCTGGCAGAACAGAGAGGAGAATCTGCCTTTTATTTGTACGCCAGCTTCTCCCAGGATAGGGCTTATGTTCTGATAGCTTCGATAAATAACTGTTGTCTACCTGACTGACTAAGCGTAGGCACATGATCTGAAGTTCGGTTCCTGATTTATCTTGTTTTGTGTTCCTAGGAAGGGGCGACAAAGCCCGAAATTACAAAACCGGAGTACGCTACTGGGACTGTAGAAGTGGCCCTGCAGGAGCTGACAGATCATAAAACACTGACCTCTGTTGTTGGAGCACACGGAGCTTATTATACACTGGGTAAGTTAGTGAACGTGGCTGGCATTTCTTGTTCTCTGTGCCTAGAAACTAGTGTGCTCTGGGGGGAAGGGTATATGTAGCTCAGCAGTAGAGAGAATGCGGGCTTAGCATGCAGGAGTTCCTGGGGTCAGTATCCAGTTCCTCCAAGAAACGAGTGTGATACGGGGAAGGAAGGAAGGAAGGAAGGCGCAAAGGTTTTGTTTCGCTTCAGCAGTGTCTTCGCAGGAAAGCCTAATCCTCCATTCTTTTCTGTGGTTTTTAGCCGACGCGGGACCTGGCGCGGCTCCGGTGTGGCCCGGCAGCGCCCGCCCACCTGCGGCGGCCCCGGAGGCCCAGGGAAGTGGGGTGGTCATGCTCTGTTGGGCCTCGTCCTGGGAAAGGTGATCTTCCCGTTCTCCCGGCAGCCGTTCCTGGCCTCGTCTGCAGACTGTGTGTCCTGTGACGGGTCTGGCGTGGCGTGTCGCTGCCTTTTTCAGACTCAAAACTCTTGCCCAGGAGCCAGTGGGCTGCTTCTCCCGGGAGCCCGTCGCCTTGGCTGGTGCCTGCAGGAGCCATGAGGGAGTGCTTAGGAGCCGGGGCCCGCAGACTTTGACTGTGGGTTTCTCAAAACAGCGTGAGGAGAGTGAGCCCTCGCTCCACACTGACTTCTCCTGGCTCGGCTGACTCCTTCCTGACCTCCTGCACCTGGGGTTGCTCCTGGGTCACTGAGACGGATTTCTGTGTCGTCGTTCTTTTGACTGGTTTCCCGGCTCAGGCCAGGTGATTCTCCTGTTTAGAATGTCCATTCAGATCCTGGTAACTGGAAAAGGGGCAAAGCCCTCCCTCCAGCTTTGTACGGTGTGCTTTGTGCAACTTGGAGTCTTCCTGGGTGTGGTAAACGTCACAGCCCGTACACTGTCTTTTCTCGGGAGGTAAGTGTGTCTTGGCCGCTGCCTCCAGTTGTACTCTGGGCAGAAAAGCCTGGCTCTCGGAGATGGTGCGTTTGTAGTAGGGAATAGAGGCTGGAAGGGAAAGAGCCCGCCGTGAAAATGCCTCCTTCCCTGCGGGGGAATTCCGATGCGCACCAGAGTGCGTACGTTTTGTTTGTCCCCCACCCTGCGCCGGGTCGGGCCTGCCCTGGAAGCTCTCAGAGCTGCTCTTCGGTCTCATGGCACACCGTGGGGTTCTGTGCATGAGCTGGTACAGTCCCTTTGGTGTCAGGTGTGGTGTTGAGACTCCCCATGTCACTCTCCCGTAGCACGCATGTAGGTTGCGTTCCGTAGCGAACAAAATATCCAGACGTCCCTGAGTATAGGGATGATTGTAGTGGAGCCTGAGTCCCTTCTGAGGACAGCCTTGTCCCCTCGGGAGCCCTTGGCCAGCTCCGCCGCAGGACTCCGGGATGCCCAGCTCCCCAGGGCTCTTTGCGCCCAGGGGCAGCCCCTGCGTGGAGGTGGAGGGCCCTTTGTGAGGATGGGGCAGAGAGGGCCTGGCAGGGTCCTGCAGGCAGAGCCCTGCAGGCAGAGCAGTGACCCTGGTGCGGCTCTGCTTGCTCGTGTGGAGAATGAGCTCTTCACGTCCGTCCCGTGTCCGTGTTCCTGGTCCGCGCCGGGCAAGCTTGCGTGGAGCTGGGGAAGGTGGCGGGGAGGGCCGTCCCGCCCAGAGCGGCTGGCTGTTGGGAAGGCGCTAGTTTGCCCGTGTGCTGGAAGCTCTGTGTGCAGCCTCTCGGGCAGGAGGACCCTTGGCTTCCTCCACTTGGAGACAGCGGCGGCGGCGACGTGCGGCGTCAGGGTCGTATCCCCGTGTCCCCCTGTGCGGCCCAGGCTGCAGGCAGGCCCCAGAGGGCTGGGCGGAGCGTGTGGCACCGTGCTGCTCTCTGGGCACCCGGTGGAGGGGAGGGTGCCCGGTGCCGACGGCTGCTGCGTTGGGTTTCGGCTCTTGTCGGTGTTGGCGCTTTTGTCTGTCATCCAACCCAGCCCTCCCTTCTGTCCTGCAGGTCACCCCGTGGGCCGGAGGGCCCCAACCTTTCCGAGGACCAGCCTGCGTGGCCTGCCCCGGGTGCGGCCCGTCGTCGCCCAGCTGGGCACCTGCACCTGGTCCCCCTTGGTGCCCTGTGCAACCTCGCCCCCCACCGCCAGCTGCTCCGCTCGGTAAGAGGAAAGCATAGTCCTCTGTTTCTTCCTTGAGTCACTGCAGAAGAAGGGCAGATCGCTCTCCGGGGCTTCCCCGTGCACGGGCGGCCGTGACTGGGCTCACGGCCGTGTCCCTCTGGTCCCTTAGCAGACGCACTTGATGGACCGCGTCTTCCCCGTCCTGCCCTGGGGAGGGAGGTGTCTGTTGTAGAGGGAAAGAGGGTCCTCTGACGGAGGGCAGACGTGTCGGTTCTGCACACGGGCCTTCAACAGACACCACGTTCCGGGCTCCCTGGAGGACAAGCCCGCCCCTGTCACTGTCTGCAGCGAGTGGAGCCCTGACCTTCCACAGCCGATGATCGGTTATGGAAGACACACCCGAACCCGGGGCCTGTGGTCTCTTCAGTCAAGGGTCCTGAGACCTGTCTCCCACTCGGTCTGATGTGAGACTTAGTGTGATACGGGGAAGAAGGCCTCAAAGATCTTTTGCGCTTCAGCAAACTAACATGTTTTGTAAGGCAGTGAACCGTGAAAGAGTGTTTTGTATTTATTTTATCTATGCCGAGAAGCTAGTTGACTCGGGGAATTACATAGGTTAGTGGTAAATAGAATGCTTGCTTAGCATGCCGAATTCCGTGTGCTCATTCCCGGTACCTCCATTTAAAAACAGAAGAAAAGAAAAAACAAAAACAAGAGCAAACTTCAAATGTTAGAAATACATAGTGCGCAAACCCAACTTCCATATCCATTCTTTTTACGTGTTTTCCTCTTACTACTTGGTTTGAAATATATCCCAACCGTGACTTAAGCATTTTTTTCAGAAAATGCTCTAACTCTTTGAAAGTCTTTTCTGCCACTTTTGTTTTGACACATCCACGAACGGAGATAGACGCACATGGTGGTTTTAATATACATTCGTGAATATTCTCATTAATGTACCTGTAACTACATTTTACAGATGGTGTGTCAGTGCGCCACTTTACAGAAGAGAGAGGAAGAGAATCTTCCTGGGATGAGGTACAGTCTCTTGTTGTTAATGTCCTTGTGTGACTATATAAGTACCAGGGGATTCTGAGACATAAACCGGGGGTTGGTGTGAGTGTGCATCTTCACGTTTGCATCTGCTGATGAGAATTTTTGACTTATGCTTTTAACTTACAGTTTAGGATGTGATTCTGTGCTTAATGCCGTAGGACTGGATAATGCACTTGTGTTCATTTTCCAGACTCACCTAGTGAAGCCAGTGTCTGTATGGGCATTCTTGTTTTCAGGGTCTTTCCCTTACAGTTCATTAGAGGATATTGAAAAGAAATTCATCCCTGGGAAAGTTAGGTGCATCTTGGTGTTGGTTCTTGTTTTAGCCGTCCTCACTTGAAATTAATTAAGTGATGTTTCATTTTCAAGGCAGCATGTTTTGTCTTCCCATTCCACCGCCAGTAACAGTGGTCTAGTTTCCTTAATGCCTTACGCTGTTTCCCACCTGCTCCTTTTACTCAGGCTGCCCTTCCCCAAAGCCCCTCCACATCCCCCTCTGCGCTGGATCTCTCTTTTACGAAACAGTGCGGTCTTCCCAGCATTCCCTGAGCTATCCACGTGCAGCGGACTCTCCTGTCCTTTGTGGCGTTACTGTACCCGTTCACCTCAGTTGTAGAGCTGTTGAAACTTTTCTGTGCTGATTTGTTTTCATGGATCCTGTGCCTCTGGCAGAACAGAGAGGAGAATCTGCCTTTTATTTGTACCGCCAGCTTCTCCCAGGATAGGGCTTATGTTCTGATAGCTTCGGTAAATAACTGTTGTCTACCTGACTGACTAAGCGTAGGCACATGATCTGAAGTTCGGTTCCTGATTTATCTTGTTTTGTGTTCCTAGGAAGGGGCGACTAAGCCCGAAATTACAAAACCGGAGTACGCTACTGGGACTGTAGAAGTGGCTCCGCAGGAGCTGACGGATCATAAAACACTGACCTCTGTTGGTGGAGCACACGGAGCTTATTATACACTGGGTAAGTTAGTGAACGTGGCTGGCATTTCTTGTTCTCTGTGCCTAGAAACTAGTGTGCTCTGGGGGGAAGGGTATATGTAGCTCAGCAGTAGAGAGAATGCGGGCTTAGCATGCAGGAGTTCCTGGGGTCAGTATCCAGTTCCTCCAAGAAACGAGTGTGATACGGGGAAGGAAGGAAGGAAGGAAGGCGCAAAGATTTTGTTTCGCTTCAGCAGTGTCTTCGCAGGAAAGCCTAATCCTCCATCCTTTTCTGTGGTTTTTAGCCGACGCGGGACCTGGCGCGGCTCCGGTGTGGCCCGGCAGCGCCCGCCCACCTGCGGCGGCCCCGGAGGCCCAGGGAAGTGGGGTGGTCATGCTCTGTTGGGCCTCGTCCTGGGAAAGGTGATCTTCCCGTTCTCCCGGCAGCCGTTCCTGGCCTCGTCTGCAGACTGTGTGTCCTGTGACGGGTCTGGCGTGGCGTGTCGCTGCCTTTTTCAGACTCAAAACTCTTGCCCAGGAGCCAGTGGGCTGCTTCTCCCGGGAGCCCGTCGCCTTGGCTGGTGCCTGCAGGAGCCATGAGGGAGTGCTTAGGAGCCGGGGCCCGCAGACTTTGACTGTGGGTTTCTCGAAGCAGCGTGAGGAGAGTGAGCCCTCGCTCCACACTGACTTCTCCTGGCTCGGCTGACTCCTTCCTGACCTCCTGCACCTAGGGTTGCTCCTGGGTCACTGAGACGGATTTCTGTGTCGTCGTTCTTTTGACTGGTTTCCCGGCTCAGGCCAGGTGATTCTCCTGTTTAGAATGTCCATTCAGATCCTGGTAACTGGAAAAGGGGCAAAGCCCTCCCTCCAGCTTTGTACGGTGTGCTTTGTGCAACTTGGAGTCTTCCTGGGTGTGGTAAACGTCACAGCCCGACACTGTCTTTTCTCGGGAGGTAAGTGTGTCTTGGCCGCTGCCTCCAGTTGTACTCTGGGCAGAAAAGCCTGGCTCTCGGAGATGGTGCATTTGTAGTAGGGAATAGAGGCTGGAAGGGAAAGAGCCCGCCGTGAAAATGCCTCCTTCCCTGCGGGGGAATTCCGATGCGCACCAGAGTGCGTACGTTGTGTTTGTCCCCCACCCTGCGCCGGGTCGGGCCTGCCCTGGAAGCTGTCAGAGCTGCTCGTCGGTCTCATGGCACACCGTGGGGCTTTGCGCACGAGCTGGTACAGTCCCTTTGGTGTCAGGTGTGGGGTTGAGACTCCCCACGTCACTCTCCCGTAGCACGCATGTAGGGTGCGTTCCGTAGCGAACGTAAAATCCAGACGTCCCTGAGCATAGGGATGATTGTAGCGGAGCCTGAGTCCCTTCTGAGGACAGCCTTGTCCCCTCGGGAGCCCTTGGCCAGCTCCGACGCAGGACACCGGAATGCCCAGCTCCCCAGGGCTCTTTGTCCCTGGGGCAGCCCCTGAGTGGAGGAGGAGGGCCCTTTGTGAGGAGGGGGCAGAGAGGGCCTGGCAGGGTCCTGCAGGCAGAGCGGTGACCCTGGTGCAGCTCTGCTTGCTCGTATGGATATTGAGCTCTTCACGTCCGTCCCGTGTCCCTGTTCCTGGTCCGCGCCGGGCAAGCTTGCTTGGAGCTGGGGAAGGTGGCGGGGAGGGCGGTCCTGCCCAGAGCGGCTGGCTGTTGGGAAGGCGCTAGTTTGCCCGTGTGCTGGAAGCTCTGTGTGCAGCCTCTCGGGCAGGAGGTCCCTTGGCTTCCTCCAATTGGAGACAGCGGCAGCGGCGACGTGAGGCATCAGGGTCTTATCCCCGTGTCCCCCTGTGCGGCCCAGGCTGCAGGCAGGCCCCAGAGGCCTGGGCGGAGCGTGTGGCACCATGCTGCTCTCTGGGCACCCCGTGGAGGGGAGGGTGCCTGGTGCCGACGGCTGCTGCGTTGGGTTTCGGCTCTTGTCGGTGTTGGCGCTTTTGTCTGTCATCCAACCCAGCCCTCCCTTCTGTCCTGCAGGTCACCCCATGGGCCGGAGGGCCCCAATATTTCCGAGGACCAGCCTGCGTGGCCTGCCCCGGGTGCGGCCCGTCGTCGCCCAGCTGGGCACCTGCACCTGGTCCCACTTGGTGCCCTGTGCAACCTCGCCCCCCACCGCCAGCTGCTCCGCTCGGTAAGAGGAAAGCATAGTCCTCTGTTTCTTCCTTGAGTCACTGCAGAAGAAGGGCAGATCGCTCTCCGGGGCTTCCCCGTGCACGGGCGGCCGTGACTGGGCTCACGGCCGTGTCCCTCTGGTCCCTTAGCAGACGCACTTGATGGACCGCGTCTTCCCCGTCCTGCCCTGGGGAGGGAGGTGTCTGTTGTAGAGGGAAAGAGGGTCCTCTGACGGAGGGCAGACTTGTCGGTTCTGCACACGGGCCTTCAACAGACACCACGTTCCGGGCTCCCTGGAGGACAAGCCCGCCCCTGTCACTGTCTGCAGCGAGTGGAGCCCTGACCTTCCACAGCCGATGATCGGTTATGGAAGACACACCCGAACCCGGGGCCTGTGGTCTCTTCAGTCAAGGGTCCTGAGACCTGTCTCCCACTCGGTCTGATGTGAGACTTAGTGTGATACGGGGAAGAAGGCCTCAAAGATCTTTTGCGCTTCAGCAAACTAACATGTTTTGTAAGGCAGTGAACCGTGAAAGAGTGTTTTGTATTTTATTTTATCTATGCCGAGAAGCTAGTTGACTCGGGGAATTACATAGGTTAGTGGTAAATAGAATGCTTGCTTAGCATGCCGAATTCCGTGTGCTCATTCCCGGTACCTCCATTTAAAAACAGAAGAAAAGAAAAAACAAAAACAAGAGCAAACTTCAAATGTTAGAAATACATAGTGCGCAAACCCAACTTCCATATCCATTCTTTTACGTGTTTTCCTCTTACTACTTGGTTTGAAATATATCCCAACCGTGACTTAAGCATTTTTTTCAGAAAATGCTCTAACTCTTTGAAAGTCTTTTCTGCCACTTTTGTTTTGACACATCCACGAACGGAGATAGACGCACATGGTGGTTTTAATATACATTCGTGAATATTCTCATTAATGTACCTGTAACTACATTTTACAGATGGTGTGTCAGTGCGCCACTTTACAGAAGAGAGAGGAAGAGAATCTTCCTGGGATGAGGTACAGTCTCTTGTTGTTAATGTCCTTGTGTGACTATATAAGTACCAGGGGATTCTGAGACATAAACCGGGGGTTGGTGTGAGTGTGCATCTTCACGTTTGCATCTGCTGATGAGAATTTTTGACTTATGCTTTTAACTTACAGTTTAGGATGTGATTCTGTGCTTAATGCCGTAGGACTGGATAATGCACTTGTGTTCATTTTCCAGACTCACCTAGTGAAGCCAGTGTCTGTATGGGCATTCTTGTTTTCAGGGTCTTTCCCTTACAGTTCATTAGAGGATATTGAAAAGAAATTCATCCCTGGGAAAGTTAGGTGCATCTTGGTGTTGGTTCTTGTTTTAGCCGTCCTCACTTGAAATTAATTAAGTGATGTTTCATTTTCAAGGCAGCATGTTTTGTCTTCCCATTCCACCGCCAGTAACAGTGGTCTAGTTTCCTTAATGCCTTACGCTGTTTCCCACCTGCTCCTTTTACTCAGGCTGCCCTTCCCCAAAGCCCCTCCACATCCCCCCTCTGCGCTGGATCTCTCTTTTACGAAACAGTGCGGTCTTCCCAGCATTCCCTGAGCTATCCACGTGCAGCGGACTCTCCTGTCCTTTGTGGCGTTACTGTACCCGTTCACCTCAGTTGTAGAGCTGTTGAAACTTTTCTGTGCTGATTTGTTTTCATGGATCCTGTGCCTCTGGCAGAACAGAGAGGAGAATCTGCCTTTTATTTGTACCACCAGCTTCTCCCAGGATAGGGCTTATGTTCTGATAGCTTCGGTAAATAACTGTTGTCTACCTGACTGACTAAGCGTAGGCACATGATCTGAAGTTCGGTTCCTGATTTATCTTGTTTTGTGTTCCTAGGAAGGGGCGACTAAGCCCGAAATTACAAAACCGGAGTACGCTACTGGGACTGTAGAAGTGGCTCCGCAGGAGCTGACGGATCATAAAACACTGACCTCTGTTGTTGGAGCACACGGAGCTTATTATACACTGGGTAAGTTAGTGAACGTGGCTGGCATTTCTTGTTCTCTGTGCCTAGAAACTAGTGTGCTCTGGGGGGAAGGGTATATGTAGCTCAGCAGTAGAGAGAATGCGGGCTTAGCATGCAGGAGTTCCTGGGGTCAGTATCCAGTTCCTCCAAGAAACGAGTGTGATACGGGGAAGGAAGGAAGGAAGGGAGGGTGGAAGGCGCAAAGGTTTTGTTTCGCTTCAGCAGTGTCTTCGCAGGAAAGCCTAATCCTCCATCCTTTTCTGTGGTTTTTAGCCGACGCGGGACCTGGCGCGGCTCCGGTGTGGCCCGGCAGCGCCCGCCCACCTGCGGCGGCCCCGGAGGCCCAGGGAAGTGGGGTGGTCATGCTCTGTTGGGCCTCGTCCTGGGAAAGGTGATCTTCCCGTTCTCCCGGCAGCCGTTCCTGGCCTCGTCTGCAGACTGTGTGTCCTGTGACGGGTCTGGCGTGGCGTGTCGCTGCCTTTTTCAGACTCAAAACTCTTGCCCAGGAGCCAGTGGGCTGCTTCTCCCGGGAGCCCGTCGCCTTGGCTGGTGCCTGCAGGAGCCATGAGGGAGTGCTTAGGAGCCGGGGCCCGCAGACTTTGACTGTGGGTTTCTCGAAAGCAGCGTGAGGAGAGTGAGCCCTCGCTCCACACTGACTTCTCCTGGCTCGGCTGACTCCTTCCTGACCTCCTGCACCTAGGGTTGCTCCTGGGTCACTGAGACGGATTTCTGTGTCGTCGTTCTTTTGACTGGTTTCCCGGCTCAGGCCAGGTGATTCTCCTGTTTAGAATGTCCATTCAGATCCTGGTAACTGGAAAAGGGGCAAAGCCCTCCCTCCAGCTTTGTACGGTGTGCTTTGTGCAACTTGGAGTCTTCCTGGGTGTGGTAAACTTCACAGCCCGACACTGTCTTTTCTCGGGAGGTAAGTGTGTCTTGGCCGCTGCCTCCAGTTGTACTCTGGGCAGAAAAGCCTGGCTCTCGGAGATGGTGCGTTTGTAGTAGGGAATAGAGGCTGGAAGGGAAAGAGCCCGCCGTGAAAATGCCTCCTTCCCTGCGGGGGAATTCCGATGCGCACCAGAGTGCGTACGTTGTGTTTGTCCCCCACCCTGCGCCGGGTCGGGCCTGCCCTGGAAGCTGTCAGAGCTGCTCGTCGGTCTCATGGCACACCGTGGGGTTTTGCGCACGAGCTGGTACAGTCCCTTTGGTGTCAGGTGTGGGGTTGAGACTCCCCACGTCACTCTCCCGTAGCACGCATGTAGGGTGCGTTCCATAGCGAACGTAAAATCCAGACGTCCCTGAGGTTAGGGATGATTGTAGCGGAGCCTGACTCCATTCTGAGGACAGCCTTGTCCCCTCAGGAGCCCTTGGCCAGCTCCGCCGCAGGACACCGGGATGCCCAGCTCCCCAGGGCTCTTTGCGCCCAGGGGCAGCCCCTGCGTGGAGGAGGAGGGCCCTTTGTGAGGAGGGGGCAGAGAGGGCCTGGCAGGGTCCTGCAGGCAGAGCCCTGCAGGCAGAGCGGTGACCCTGGTGCGGCTCTGCTTGCTCGTGTGGAGAATGAGCTCTTAACGTCCGTCCCGTGTCCGTGTTCCTGGTCCGCGCCGGGCAAGCTTGCGTGGAGCTGGGGAAGGTGGCGGGGAGGGCCGTCCCGCCCAGAGCGGCTGGCTGTTGGGAAGGCGCTAGTTTGCCCGTGTGCTGGAAGCTCTGTGTGCAGCCTCTCGGGCAGGAGGACCCTTGGCTTCCTCCACTTGGAGACAGCAGCGGCGGCAACGTGCGGCTTCAGGGTCGTATCCCCGTGTCCCCCTGTGCGGCCCAGGCTGCAGGCAGGCCCCAGAGGGCTGGGCGGAGCATGTGGCACCGTGCTGCTCTCTGGGCACACGGTGGTGGGGAGGGTGCCCGGTGCCGACCGCTGCTGCTTTGGGTTTCGGCTCATGTTGTTATTGGCGCTTTTGTCTGTCATCCAACCCATCCCTCCCTTCTGTCCTGCAGGTCACTCCGTGAGCCGGAGGGCCCCAACCTTTCCGAGGACCAGCCTGCGTGGCCTGCCCCGGGTGCAGCCCATCGTCGCCCAGCTGGGCACCTGCACCTGGTCCCCCTTGGTGCCCTGTGCAACCTCGCCCCCCACCGCCAGCTGCTCCGCTCGGTAAGAGGAAAGCATAGTCCTCTGTTTCTTCCTTGAGTCACTGCAGAAGAAGGGCAGATCGCTCTCCGTGGCTTCCCCGTGCACGGGCGGCCGTGACTGGGCTCACGGCCGTGTCCCTCTGGTCCCTTAGCAGACGCACTTGATGGACCGCGTCTTCCCCGTCCTGCCCTGGGGAGGGAGGTGTCTGTTGTAGAGGGAAAGAGGGTCCTCTGACGGAGGGCAGACGTGTCGGTTCTGCACACGGGCCTTCAACAGACATCACGTTCCGGCTCCCTGGAGGACAAACCTGCCCCTGTCACTGTCTGCAGCGAATGGAGCCCTGACCTTCCACAGCCGATGATCGGTTATGGAAGAATCACCCGAACCCGGGGCCTGTGGTCTCTTCAGTCAAGGGTCCTGAGACCTGTCTCCCACTCGGTGTGATATGAGAGCGATTGTCATATGGGAAAGAAGGCTCAAATTTTTGTTTTCCTTTAATATAGTCTGCTCTGATTAGCCTAATCCTCCATCCTTTCTGTGTTTTTTTTCCGATTCAGAACCTCGTGTGTCTCCTGTGTTCAACGGTAACTCCCACCCTCCTGAGGCGACCACGGAGGCCTAGATAAATTGGGAGGTCTTTTTCGGTGAATGTGTTTCTGGGATATTTATTCTTTTTGTTTTTGCAGCAGCCTCTTGTGGCCTCGTCTGCAGACTGTTTGTTCTGTTATGAGTCTGTCATTTCTTTTTGTTTTCAAATTCAAACTCTTGCCCAGTTTCCATTGGCTTTTCCTCTCCCCCTATCACCTTGAGTGTTACTTGCAGAAGCCATCAGCGAGGGAGTGCATGAGGGCTGAAGACCTCAGGTTTTGACTGTGTTTTTCTTAAAATAGCATAAGAATGGTGAGCCCTTGCTCCATACTGACTTCTCCTGGCTTGGTTAACTCCTTTTTTCCTCTTCTCTTGGAATTGCTCCTGTTTCACTGAGACCGGTTCCTGTTGTCATTCTTTGAATGGTTTCCTGGCTCAATCTGTGGGATTCTCCTTTGTATAATGCCCATTCAATTCCTTGTAACTGAAAACTGATCTAAGCCACCCCTCCAGCCTTACACCGTGGTGTTTGTGCAACTTTGAGTCTTCCTGGGTGTGGTAATATCACAGGCCATCACTGTCTCTTCTGGGGTGGTAAAGGTGCCTTCCCCTCTGCCTCCAGTTGTACTCTTGGGCAGAAAAGCCTGACTCTCAGAGATGGTGCATTTGTAGTAGGGAATTGAGGCTAGAAGGGCAAGTGCCCGCCATGAAAATGCCTACTTCCCTGCAGGACCAATTTGCACCACAGTCCTGGCATCATGTTCTCCATCCCGCGGTGGGTCGGTTCTGCCCTGGAAGCTGTCACAGCTTCTTCTCTGTCTCATCACACACCGTGGGATTTTCCACATGAGCTAAAATCCCGTTGGTGTTATTTGCAGGATTGAGACTTCCCCCTTCCCTTTCCCATATGACAAACGTAGTGTGCTTTTCCTAGCGAACTTAAAATCCAGACATCCCTGCGAATAAGGATGATTGTAGCGGAGACTGACTCCCTTCTGAGGACAGCCTTGTCCCCTCAGAAGCACTTTGCCAGCTCCCCCACAGGACTGCGGGATGCCCAGCTCCTCAGAGCTCATTGCGCCCAGGGGAAGCTCCTGCTGGCAGAGGAGGGCCCTTTGTGATCAGGGAGTAGAGAGGGTCTGGCAGGGTCCTGCAGATAGAGCAAGTACCCAGGTGCGGCTCTGATTCTATGTGGAAAACCAGGCCTTCACTTCCTTTCTTTCTCTGTGTTTCTGGTTCATGCAGACCATGCTTCTGTGGAGCTGGGGAAGGTGTCAGGGTGGGTTGTCCTGCACAGAGAGGCTTCCTGTTTGGGAGGTCCTACTTTATCAATTTGCTGGAACCTCTGTACATCATCTCAGGCAGGACTCTCGCCTTCCTCCACTTACAGACACCGGCGGTGTCATGTGGCAACAGTGTTTTATCCCCAAGGTCGAGTGTGTGGCCCTGTGCTGCTGTCTGGGCACCCGGTGGAGGGGAGGGTGCCCGGTGCTGACAGCTGCTGCATTGGGTTTCAGGTTCTGTAGGTGTTGTTCCTTTTGTCTGTCATCCAACACAGCTCTCTCTTCTGTTCTGCAGGTCACTGTGGATTCCCGATGTCCCGGTACTTGTGCAGGACCACTTGGTGTGCCTCACCCGATGGGACACCCAGCGTCACTTCTCAGAGGCTATTCATCACCGCCACCCCCACCTCTGTTGTGGCCTATGCAGTCTCACCCACCACCACCACCACCACCACCAGTTACAGCACTCGGTAAGATGAGAGCATGTGCTTCTGCTCCCTTGTCGAGTCTTTGCAGAAGGGGAGATGGCACTCCAGGGCCTTGCGATGCCTGAGGAAATCTGACTTGGGACATTGTGACGTCTGTCTAGCTTCCCAGCACACACATCTGATGGACTGTGTCATTTCCCCATCCTGACCTGGGAAGCAGATGTCTCTTGTATAGAACAGAAGAGACTTTTGACAGAATATCAAATGAATTTGAAGTCCCAGTTTGGCAGATGTGCCTCTTGCATGGACCATGTGATGTGCTCTGTGAGGGGTGAAGCACACCCCTAACTTCAGGGGCTCATGGGGTTGCCTCGAGGGGTAAGGGAGCGAGCGAAGGAGAGAGACATTCACAGCAGACAGCTTGTCACCATAGCAGATGTGCCCGTGCAGGGCCTCAGAGTGCAGAAGAGGGACACGTGAGCCACACAGGAGTGAATAAGAGGGTGTGGAGGGGAAGAAAGAAATTGAAGGGCTGCCCAGTGGGCGTTTGTTGGGTTCACTCAGATGGAGCTGGAAGGTCACTCCTGGCAGGGCGGGCAGCTCAGGCGGGCCGTGTGAATGCGGCGTGAGGTCCACTCAGAGCCACGTGTGTGTGCAGGGGACTCAGTGCAGCCATGCACGTATCCCCTTCAGAACCCAGTGCCTCCAGAAAGCCCTCAGTTCACAACCTCATATAAAGATGATTGTTCTCTAGGGTTTCTGAAAGTTCTGGGTCTGGATGAAATCTCTGGATATCAGAGAAACTGAAATTTAGCTTGTTTTTTTCAGGGTAATTTGTGTGGCTGAAGTTTTCTTTTGCCCCAGTGATTTGAAAAGTGCAGGCAGGATTTAGATCAGCTGAGCAGGTGCCTTGCCCTTCAGCATGAGGCAGGTTCTTTGGGGGAAGTCAGGGGTGATCAGGAGACACCCTGTAGGACCCCTGTCCCTACACCCCTGCTCCCTCCTGTCACCATGCCCACTGTCAGCTTGGCATCTCCACATTTATGTCACAAGATCCAATTTCTGATTCTTTGAGTTCTTGCAGTTCATCCCCTAACACCAAGACTCAGTGGGGCCCCCACAGGGTCTCAGCGTTGTTCTCTGTGAGCCGGGGGGGTAACGCTGGTCCCTGACGTCATTGTGAGGAGGGTTGGGGTCAAGCACACACATTGTTTTGCAAAATGACTGGGACATATTTCTCACTCAAGCATTCTCATAGTTTAAAAGAAAGTGTCCTGCACACAGAATCATCAAAAGAGACCTTAGGAAGTACATTAAATTAAACTGAAGATATAAGAGCTCAGGCCCAGAGCTTACCATTCTCTGCTTTAAAGCATAAGGCAAAAGGTCCCTTTCTTCTATTAATATTAGGTCTTACTAGTAAAGAAGGAAATAAAATAATGAGAATGTGCACATTTTGAGATCTGTGTCTGAGATGTGAAATAATTATTTTCATTCTGTATAGACAGGGAGATTGCCACACAGACTACAGTGTCCGTCAGAGGCCATACATACATTAGAGAAGACAAAATCAGGGAAAAAATAAGATCCTATTAAATAAATAACTCTTTTGGCCTTACAGCACAGTCCATTTGCCCATGAAGGGGCCCTAAGCTTTGTGCAATGATCGTGTTTCGAGAGATGTCAGAGGTGCATTACGGC
>NC_045731.1:3993526-4018508 GCF_009834535.1 Camelus ferus | reverse complement strand
TCAGGGTGTTTCCTAGTGCCAGTTTGAATTTCCTGCTGTTTTCACTGTAAAACAGATTTGAAGCTAGAACCTCCCCATATATATGTATGGAGTGGGGTTTGCCACCTGAAAAGAAACTTTGTGTTCCCAACAAGTAGGTGAAGGACGGCTTTACACACACATATCTATCAGAACTGAGCATGTGGAGAGACGTTCGTTCATCTAGCCACAAAGGGAACGGGTTTCATGAGAACTATACTGTGGTTTCTCAGTCTTTATTTCTAGTGCGGTTGAAGTTCCTGCAGTTTCACTGTAAAATTGAGTTGGTGCTGGTAACCAAACATATTGTATGGAGTGGAGTTTTTGCAACTGAAAAGAAACTTGTGTTCCCAACAGCTAGGTGAAGGACGGCTTTCACACACACTTATCTCTCAGAACTGCGCACGGGGAGACGTTCGTTCACCTAGCACCAAGGGAAACGGGTTGCATGAGAAACTTTTACTCTGGTTCTCAGTCTGTATCCTATTGCCGGTTTGAAGTTCCTGCAGTTGCCACTGTAAACCGAGTTGGAGTAGTACTTCCCCTTTAATTTATGAGCGGAGTCTGCAACTTAAAAGAAACTTTGTGTTCCCAAAAAGCTAGGTGAAGGACGGCTTTCACACACACAATATCTCTCAGAACATAGCATGTGGAGAGAAGTTCATTCATCTAGCACCAAGAGAACGGGTTGCAGGAGAAACTTTTATTACTCTGGTTTCTTAGTATATTTCTAGTTTCCGGTTGGAAGTCCTGCATTTTCACTGTAAAACCGACGGGGAACTAGTAACGTCCCCATATATATGTATGTAGTGGGGTTTTGCAACTGAAATAAACTTTTGTGTTCCCAACAAGCTAGGTGAATGACGGGCTTTTCATTTCAATTCACCACACACTTATCTCTCACAACATGAACATGTGGAGAGACATTCGTTCATCTAGCACCAAGGGAACGGGTTGCAGGAGAAACTTTACTCTGATTGCTCAGGCTGTTTCCTAGTGCCAGTTTGAAGTTTCCTGTAGTTTTCACGGTAAAACAGATTTGAAGCTAGAACCTCCCCATATATATGTATGGAGTGGAGTTTGCACCTGAAAGAAACTTTGTGTTCCCAACAAGCTATGTGAAAGACGGATTTCACACAAACAATATCTATCGGAACTGAGCATGTGGAGAGATGTCGTTCATGTAGCACCAAGGGGAATGGTTTAGGAGAAACTTGTACTCTGGTTTCTCAGTCTGTTTCCTAGTGCCGGTTGGAAGTTCTGCAGTTTTCACGTGTAAAACCGTGTTGGAACTAGTAACTCCCCAATATATGTATGGATTGGAGTTTGCAACTGAAAAGAAACTTTGTGTTCCCAACAAGCTAGGTGAAGGACGGCTTTCACACACACTGATCTCTCAGAACTGATCATGTGGATAGACATTCGTTCATCTAGCACCAAGGGAACGGGTTGCAGAAGAAACTTTACTCTCTGGATTCTCAGTCTGTTTCCTAGTGCCGGTTTGAAGTTCCTGCAGTTTTCACTGTAAAACCGTGTTGAAACTAGAACCTCCCCATATATATGTATGGAGGGGTTTGCACCTGAAAAGAAACTTTCTGTTCCCAACAAGCTAGTGAAGATGGCTTTCACACACACTTATCTATCACAACTGAGCATGTGGAGAGATTTCGTTCATCTACACCAAGGGTACGGTTGCAGGAGAAACTTTTACTCTAGTTCTCAGTCTGTTTCCTAGTGACGGTTTGAAGTACCTTCAGTTTTCACTGTAAAACCGAGTTGGAACTAGTAACTCCCCATATATTGTAAGGAGTGGAGTTCGCAACTGAAAAAAAATTTGTGTTCCCGCAAGCATAGGTGAAGGACGGCTTCATTCACACACACTTATCTCTCAGAACTGAGCATGTGGAGAGAAGTTTTCATTCATCTAGCACCAAGGGAACGGGTTGCGAGGAGAAACTTTATCTCTGATTTCTCAGTCTGTTTCCTAGGCCGGTTGGAAGTTCCTGCAGTTTTCACTGTAAAACCGAGTTGGAACTAGTAACATCCCCATATATATGTATGGAGTGGAGTTGCACTGAAAAGAACTTTGTGTTCCCAAACAAGCTAGATGAAGGACGGCTTTTCACACACACTTATTCTCCCAGGAACTGAGAATGTGGGAGGACGTTCGTTCATCTAGCAACAAGGGAACGGATTGCAGGAAGAAATTATTTACTCTGATTTCTCAGTCTGTTTCCTAGTGCCGGTTGGAAGTTCCTGCAGTTTTCACTGTAAAATCAGATATTGAAGCTAGAACCCCCCATATATATGTATGGAGTGGAGTTTCACTGAGAAACGTTTGTGTTCCCAACAAGCTAGGTGAAGGACGGCTTTCACACACACATTATCTCTCAGAACTGAGCACTGGGGAGACGTTCGTTCACTAGCACCAAGGGAACGGTTGCATGGAAACTTTTACTCTGGTTTCTCAGTCTGTATCCTATTGCCGGTTTGGAAGTTCCTGCAGTTTCCACTGTAAAACCGAGTTGGAGCTAGTAACTCTCCCCTTATATAGTATGGAGCGGAGTCTGCAACTTAAAAGAAACTTTGTGTTCCCACAAGCTAGGTGAAGGACGGCTTTCACACACAATTATCTCTCAGAACATAGCATGTGGAGAGAAGTTCATTCATCTAGCACCAAGAGAACGGGTTGCAGGAGAAACTTTTACTCTGGTTTCTTAGTAATTTCCTAGTACCCCGGTTGGAAGATCCTGCAGTTTTCACTGTAAAACCGACTGGAACTAGTAACTCCCCATATATATGTATGTAGTGGAGGTTTGCAAACTGAAAAGAAACTTTGTGTTCCCAACAAGCTATGTGAATGACGGCTTTCACACACACTTATCTCTCAGCAACTGAGCATGTGGAGAGACATTCGTTCATCTAGCACCAAGGGAACGGGTTGCAGGAGAAACTTTACTCTGGATTCTCAGGCTGTTTCCTAGTGCCAGTTTGAAGTTCCTGCTAGTTTTCACTGTAAAACAGATTTGAAGCTAGAACCTCCCCATATATATGTATGGAGTGGAGTTTGCACCTGAAAAGAAACTTTGTGTTCCCAAAAAGCTATGTGAAGACGGATTTCACACACAACATATCTATCGGAACTGAGCATGTGGAGAGATATTCGTTCATCTAGCACCAAGGGAATGGGTTGCAGGAGAAACTTGTACTCTGGTTTCTCAGTCTGTTTCCTAGTGTCGGTTGGAAGTTCCTGCAGTTTTCACTGTAAAACCGAGTTGGAACTAGTAACTCCCCATATATATGTGTGGAGTGGAGTTTGCAACTGAAAAGAAACTTTGTGTTCCAACAAGCTAGGTGAAGGACGGCTTTCACACACCACTGATCTCTCAGAACTGAGCATGTGGATAGACATTCGTTTCATCTAGCACCAAGGGAACGGGTTGCAGGAGAAACTTTTACCTCTGGATTCTCAGTCTGTTTCCTAGTGCCGGTTTGAAGTTCCTGCAGTTTTCACTGTAAAACCGTGTTGAAACTAGAACCTCCCCATATATATGTATGGAGTGGAGTTTGCACATGAAAAGAAACTTTGTGTTCCCAACAAGCTAGTTGAAGGATGGCTTTCACACACACTTATCTATCACAACTGAGCATGTGGAGAGATGTTCGTTCATCTAGCACCAAGGGAACGGGTTGCAGGAGAAATTTTTACTCTAGTTTCTCAGTCTGTTTCCTAGTGACGTTTGGAAGTACCTGCAATTTTCACTGTAAATCCGAGTTGGAACTAGTAACTCCCCATATATATGTATGTAGTGGGGTTTGCAACTGAAAAGAAACTTCGTGTTCCCTTCAAGCTAGGTCAAGGACGGCTTTCACACACACTTATCTCTCAGAACTGAGCATGTGGAGAGAAGTTTATTCATCTAGCACCAAGAAAACATGTTGCAGGAGAAACTTTTACTCTGGTTTCTCAGTCTGTTTCCTAGTGCCGGTTGGAAGTTCCTGCAGTTTTCACTGTAAAACCGAGTTGGAGGTAGTACTTCCCTTATATATGTATGGAGCGGAGTTTGCTACTGAAAAGAAATTTTGTGTTCCATTCAAGCTAGGTGAAGGACGGGTTCACACACAATTATCTCTCAGAACTGAGCAAGTGAATAGACGTTCGTTCATCTAGCACCAAGGGAACGGGTTGCAGGAGAAACTTTTACTCTGGTTTCTCAGTCTGTTTCCTACTGCCGGTTGGAAGTTCCTGCAGTTTTCACTGTAAACCCGAGTTGGAACTAGTAACTCCCCTTATGTATGTATGGAGTGGATTTGGCAACTGAAAAGAAACTTTGTGTTCCCTTCAAGATAGTTGAAGGATGGTTTTCACACACACATATCTCTCAAAACTGAGCATGTGGATAGACATTCATTCATCTAGCACCAAGGGAACTGGTTGCAGGAGAAAATTTTACTCTGGATTCTCAGGCTGTTTCCTAGTGTCAGTTTGAATTTCCTGCAGTTTTCACTGTAAAACAGATTTGAAGCTAGAACCACCCCATATATATGTATAGAGTGGTGTTTGCACCTGAAAAGAAACTTTGTGTTCCCAACAAGCTAGGTGAAGGTCGGCTTTCATACACACATATCTATCAGAACTGAGCATGTGGAGAGATGTTCGTTCATCTAGCACCAAGGGAACGGGTTGCAGGAGAAACTATTACTCTGGTTTCTCAGTCTGTTTCCTAGTGCCGGTTGGAAGTTCCTGCAATTTTCACTGTAAAACCGAGTTGGTACAGGTAACTCCCCATATATATGTATGGAGTGGAGTTTGCAACTGAAAAGAAACTTTGTGTTCCCTACAAGCTAGGTGAAGGACGGCTTTAACACACACTTATCTCTCAGAACTGAGCATGTGGAGAGAATTTCATTCATCTAGCAAAAAGAGAACGGGTTGCAGGAGAAACTTTTACTCTGGATTCTCAGTCTGTTTCCTAGTGCCGGTTGGAAGTTCCTGCATTTTTCACTGTAAAACCGAGTTGGAACTAGTACATCCCCATATATATGTATGGAGTGGAGTTTGCAACTGAAAAGAAACTTTGTGTTCCCAACAAGCTAGGTGATGGACGGCTTTCACACACACTTATCTCTCAGAACTGAGCATGTGGAGAGAAGTTCATTCATCTAGCACCAAGGGAACGGGTTGCAGTAGAAACTTTTACTCTGGTTTCTCAGTCTGTTTCCTAGTGCCGGTTGGATGTTCCTGCAGTTTTCACTGTAAAACCGAGTTGGAACTAGTAACTCCCCATATATATGTATGGAGTGGAGTTTGCAACTGAAAAGAAACTTTGTGTTCCCTTCAAGATAGTTGAAGGACGGTTTTCACACACACTTATCTCTCAGAACTGAGCATGTGGATAGACATTCGTTCATCTAGCACCAAGGGAACGGGTTGCAGGATGAAAATTTTACTCTGGATTCTCAGGGTGTTTCCTAGTGCCAGTTTGAATTTCCTGCATGTTTTCACTGTAAAACAGATTTGAAGCTAGAACCTCCCCATATATATGTATGGAGTGGGGTTTGCACCTGAAAAGAAACTTTGTGTTCCCAACAAGTTAGGTGAAGGACGGCTTTCACACACACATATCTATCAGAACTGAGCATGTGGAGAGACGTTCGTTCATCTAGCACAAAGGGAACGGGTTTCATGAGAAACTATACTGTGGTTTCTCAGTCTGTTTTTCTAGTGCCGGTTTGAAGTTCCTGCAGTTTTCACTGTAAAATCGAGTTGGTGCTGGTACCAAACCATATATATGTATGGAGTGGAGTTTGCAACTGAAAAGAAACTTTGTGTTCCCAACAAGCTAGGTGAAGGACGGCTTTCACACACACTTATCTCTCAGAACTGAGCACGTGGGGAGACGTTCGTTCACCTAGCACCAAGGGAACGGGTTGCATGAGAAACTTTTACTCTGGTTTCTCAGTCTGTATCCTATTGCCGGTTTGAAGTTCCTGCAGTTTCCACTGTAAAACCGAGTTGGAGCTAGTACTTCCCCTTATATATGTATGGAGCGGAGTCTGCAACTTAAAAGAAACTTTGTGTTCCCAAAAAGCTAGGTGAAGGACGGCTTTCACACACAATTATCTCTCAGAACATAGCATGTGGAGAGAAGTTCATTCATCTAGCACCAAGAGAACGGGTTGCAGGAGAAACTTTTACTCTGGTTTCTTAGTATATTTCCTAGTACCGGTTGGAAGATCCTGCAGTTTTCACTGTAAAACCGACTGGGAACTAGTAACTCCCCATATATATGTATGTAGTGGGGTTTGCAACTGAAAATAAACTTTGTGTTCCCAACAAGCTAGGTGAATGACGGCTTTCACACACACTTATCTCTCACAACTGAACATGTGGAGAGACATTCGTTCATCTAGCACCAAGGGAACGGGTTGCAGGAGAAACTTTTACTCTGGATTCTCAGGCTGTTTCCTAGTGCCAGTTTGAAGTTCCTGTAGTTTTCACTGTAAAACAGATTTGAAGCTAGAACCTCCCCATATATATGTATGGAGTGGAGTTTGCACCTGAAAAGAAACTTTGTGTTCCCAACAAGCTATGTGAAAGACGGATTTCACACAAACATATCTATCGGAACTGAGCATGTGGAGAGATGTTCGTTCATGTAGCACCAAGGGAATGGGTTGTAGGAGAAACTTGTACTCTGGTTTCTCAGTCTGTTTCCTAGTGCCGGTTGGAAGTTCTGCAGTTTTCACTGTAAAACCGTGTTGGAACTAGTAACTCCCCATATATATGTATGGATTGGAGTTTGCAACTGAAAAGAAACTTTGTGTTCCCAACAAGCTAGGTGAAGGACGGCTTTCACACACACTGATCTCTCAGAACTGAGCATGTGGATAGACATTCGTTCATCTAGCACCAAGGGAACGGGTTGCAGAAGAAACTTTACTCTGGATTCTCAGTCTGTTTCCTAGTGCCGGTTTGAAGTTCCTGCAGTTTTCACTGTAAAACCGTGTTGAAACTAGAACCTCCCCATATATATGTATGGAGTGGAGTTTGCACCTGAAAAGAAACTTTCTGTTCCCAACAAGCTAGTTGAAGGATGGCTTTCACACACACTTATCTATCACAACTGAGCATGTGGAGAGATGTTCGTTCATCTAGCACCAAGGGTACGGGTTGCAGGAGAAACTTTTACTCTAGTTTCTCAGTCTGTTTCCTAGTGACGGTTGGAAGTACCTGCAGTTTTCACTGTAAAACCGAGTTGGAACTAGTAACTCCCCATATATATGTAAGGAGTGGAGTTCGCAACTGAAAAAAAATTTGTGTTCCCGTCAAGCTAGGTGAAGGACGGCTTTCACACACACTTATCTCTCAGAACTGAGCATGTGGAGAGAAGTTCATTCATCTAGCACCAAGGGAACGGGTTGCAGGAGAAACTTTTCTCTGATTTCTCAGTCTGTTTCCTAGTGCCGGTTGGAAGTTCCTGCAGTTTTCACTGTAAAACCGAGTTGGAACTAGTACATCCCCATATATATGTATGGAGTGGAGTTTGCACCTGAAAAGAAACTTTGTGTTCCCAACAAGCTAGATGAAGGACGGCTTTCACACACACTTATCTCCCAGAACTGAGAATGTGGGGAGACGTTCGTTCATCTAGCAACAAGGGAACGGATTGCAGGAGAAACTATTACTCTGATTTCTCAGTCTGTTTCCTAGTGCCGGTTGGAAGTTCCTGCAGTTTTCACTGTAAAACAGATTTGAAGCTAGAACCTCCCCATATATATGTATGGAGTGGAGTTTGCACCTGATAAGAAACTTTGTGTTCCCAACAAGCTAGGTGAAGGACGGCTTTCACACACACTTATCTCTCAGAACTGAGCACGTGGGGAGACGTTCGTTCACCTAGCACCAAGGGAACGGGTTGCATGAGAAACTTTTACTCTGGTTTCTCAGTCTGTATCCTATTGCCGGTTTGAAGTTCCTGCAGTTTCCACTGTAAAACCGAGTTGGAGCTAGTACTTCCCCTTATATATGTATGGAGCGGAGTCTGCAACTTAAAAGAAACTTTGTGTTCCCAACAAGCTAGGTGAAGGACGGCTTTCACACACAATTATCTCTCAGAACATAGCATGTGGAGAGAAGTTCATTCATCTAGCACCAAGAGAACGGGTTGCAGGAGAAACTTTTACTCTGGTTTCTTAGTATATTTCCTAGTACCGGTTGGAAGATCCTGCAGTTTTCACTGTAAAACCGACTGGGAACTAGTAACTCCCCATATATATGTATGTAGTGGGGTTTGCAACTGAAAAGAAACTTTGTGTTCCCAACAAGCTATGTGAATGACGGCTTTCACACACACTTATCTCTCACAACTGAACATGTGGAGAGACATTCGTTCATCTAGCACCAAGGGAACGGGTTGCAGGAGAAACTTTTACTCTGGATTCTCAGGCTGTTTCCTAGTGCCAGTTTGAAGTTCCTGTAGTTTTCACTGTAAAACAGATTTGAAGCTAGAACCTCCCCATATATATGTATGGAGTGGAGTTTGCACCTGAAAAGAAACTTTGTGTTCCCAAAAAGCTATGCGAAAGACGGATTTCACACAAACATATCTATCGGAACTGAGCATGTGGAGAGATGTTCGTTCATGTAGCACCAAGGGAATGGGTTGTAGGAGAAACTTGTACTCTGGTTTCTCAGTCTGTTTCCTAGTGCCGGTTGGAAGTTCTGCAGTTTTCACTGTAAAACCGTGTTGGAACTAGTAACTCCCCATATATATGTATGGATTGGAGTTTGCAACTGAAAAGAAACTTTGTGTTCCCAACAAGCTAGGTGAAGGACGGCTTTCACACACACTGATCTCTCAGAACTGAGCATGTGGATAGACATTCGTTCATCTAGCACCAAGGGAACGGGTTGCAGAAGAAACTTTACTCTGGATTCTCAGTCTGTTTCCTAGTGCCGGTTTGAAGTTCCTGCAGTTTTCACTGTAAAACCGTGTTGAAACTAGAACCTCCCCATATATATGTATGGAGTGGAGTTTGCACCTGAAAAGAAACTTTCTGTTCCCAACAAGCTAGTTGAAGGATGGCTTTCACACACACTTATCTATCACAACTGAGCATGTGGAGAGATGTTCGTTCATCTAGCACCAAGGGTACGGGTTGCAGGAGAAACTTTTACTCTGGTTTCTCAGTCTGTTTCCTAGTGACGGTTGGAAGTACCTGCAGTTTTCACTGTAAAACCGAGTTGGAACTAGTAACTCCCCATATATATGTAAGGAGTGGAGTTTGCAACTGAAAAAAAATTTGTGTTCCCGTCAAGCTAGGTGAAGGACGGCTTTCACACACACTTATCTATCAGAACTGAGCATGTGGAGAGAAGTTCATTCATCTAGCACGAAGGGAACGGGTTGCAGGAGAAACTTTTCTCTGATTTCTCAGTCTGTTTCCTAGTGCCGGTTGGAAGTTCCTGCAGTTTTCACTGTAAAACCGAGTTGGAACTAGTACATCCCCATATATATGTATGGAGTGGAGTTTGCACCTGAAAAGAAACTTTGTGTTCCCAACAAGCTAGATGAAGGACGGCTTTCACACACACTTATCTCCCAGAACTGAGAATGTGGGGAGACGTTCGTTCATCTAGCAACAAGGGAATGGATTGCAGGAGAAATTATTACTCTGATTTCTCAGTCTGTTTCCTAGTGCCGGTTGGAAGTTCCTGCAGTTTTCACTGTAAAACAGATTTGAAGCTAGAACCTCCCCTTATATATGTATGGAGTGGAGTATGCACCTGATAAGAAACTTTGTGTTCCCAACAAGCTAGGTGAAGGACGGCTTTCACACACACAAAACTATCAGAACTGAGGATGTGGAGAGATGTTCGTTCATCTAGCACCAAGGGAACGGGTTGCAGGAGAAACTTTTACTCTCGTTTCTCAGTCTGTTTCCTAGTGCCGCTTGGAAGTTCCTGCAGTTTTCACTGTAAAACCGAGTTGGAACTGGTAACTCCCCATATATATGTATGGAGTGGCGTTTGCACCTTAAAGGAAACTTTGTGTTCCCAAGATGCTAAATGAAGGTCAGCATTCACACACACTTATCTCTCAGAACTGAGCATGTGGAGAGAATTTCATTCATCTAGCAAAAAGAGAACGGGTTGCAGGAGAAATTTTTACTCTGGTTTCTCAGTCTGTTTCCTAGTGCCGGTTGGAAGTTCCTGCATTTTTCACTGTAAAACCGAGTTGGAACTAGTAACTCCCCATATATTTGTATGGAGTGGAGTTTGCAACTGAAAAGAAACTTTGTGTTCCCAACAAGCTAGGTGAAGGACGGCATTCACACATACATATCTATCAGAAATGAGCATGTGGAGAGATGTTCGTTCATCTAGCACCAAGGGAACGGGTTGCAGGAGAAACTTTTACTCTGGTTTCTCAGTCTGTTTCCTAGTGCCGGTTGGAAGTTCCTGCAGTTTTCACTGTAAAACAGATTTGAAGCTAGAACCACCCCATATATATGTATGGAGTGAGTTTGCAACTGAAAAGAAACTTTGTGTTCCCAACAAGCTAGATGAAGGACGGCTTTCACACACACTTATCTCCCAGAACTGAGAATGTGGGGAGACGTTCGTTCATCTAGCACCAAGGGAACGGATTGCAGGAGAAACTTTTACTCTGGTTTCTCATTCTGTTTCCTAGTGCCGGTTGGAAGTTCCTGCAGTTTTAACTGTAAATCCCAGTTGGAACTAGTAACTCCCCATATATATGTATGGAGTGGAGTTTGCAACTGAAAAGACTTCGTGTTCCTTTCAAGCTAGGTGAAGGACGGCTTTCACACACACTTATCTCTCAGAACTGAGCATGTGGAGAGAAGATCATTCATATAGCACCAAGAGAACGGGTTGCAGGAGAAACTTTTACTCTGGTTTCTCAGTCTTTTTCCTAGTGCCAGTTGGAAGTTCCTGTAATTTTCACTGTAAAACCGATTTGGAACAAGTACATCCCCATATATATGTATGCAGTGGAGTTTGCAAGTGAAAGAAACTTTGTGTTTCCAACAAGCTAGGTGAAGGACGGCTTTCACACACACTTATCTCCCAGTACTGAGCATGTGGGGAGACGTTCGTTCATCTAGCACCAAGGGAACGGACTGCAGGAGAAACTTTTACTCTGGTTTCTCAGTCTGTTTCCTAGTGCCGTTTGGAAGTTCCTGCAGTTTTCACTGTAAAACAGATTTGAAGCTAGAACCTCCCCATATATATGTATGGAGTGGAGTTTGCACCTGATAAGAAACTTTGTGTTCCAAACAAGCTAGGTGAAGGACGGCTTTCACACACACAAATCTATCAGAACTGAGGATGTGGAGAGATGTTCGTTCATCTAGCACCAAGGGAACGGGTTGCAGGAGAAACTTTTACTCTGGTTTCTCAGTCTGTTTCCTAGTGCCGCTTGGAAGTTCCTGCAGTTTTCACTGTAAAACCGAGTTGGAACTAGTAACTCCCCATATATATGTATGGAGTGGCGTTTGCACCTTAAAGGAAACTTTGTGTTCCCAAGATGCTAAATGAAGGTCAGCATTCACACACACTTATCTCTCAGAACTGAGCATGTGGAGAGAATTTCATTCATCTAGCAAAAAGAGAACGGGTTGCAGGAGAAATTTTACTCTGGTTTCTCAGTCTGTTTCCTAGTGCCGGTTGGAAGTTCCTGCATTTTTCACTGTAAAACCGAGTTGGAACTAGTAACTCCCCATATATTTGTATGGAGTGGAGTTTGCAACTGAAAAGAAACTTTGTGTTCCCAACAAGCTAGATGAAGGACGGCTTTCACACACACTTATCTCCCAGAACTGAGAATGTGGGGAGACGTTCGTTCATCTAGCACCAAGGGAACGGATTGCAGGAGAAACTTTTACTCTGGTTTCTCATTCTGTTTCCTAGTGCCGGTTGGAAGTTCCTGCAGTTTTCACTGTAAATCCCAGTTGGAACTAGTAACTCCCCATATATATGTATGGAGTGGAGTTTGCAACTGAAAAGACTTCGTGTTCCTTTCAAGCTAGGTGAAGGACGGCTTTCACACACACTTATCTCTCAGAACTGAGCATGTGGAGAGAAGATCATTCATATAGCACCAAGAGAACGGGTTGCAGGAGAAACTTTTACTCTGGTTTCTCAGTCTTTTTCCTAGTGCCAGTTGGAAGTTCCTGTAATTTTCACTGTAAAACCGATTTGGAACAAGTACATCCCCATATATATGTATGCAGTGGAGTTTGCAAGTGAAAAGAAACTTTGTGTTTCCAACAAGCTAGGTGAAGGACGGCTTTCACACACACTTATCTCCCAGTACTGAGCATGTGGGGAGACGTTCGTTCATCTAGCACCAAGGGAACGGGTTGCAGGAGAAACTTTTAGTCTGGTTTCTCAGTCTGTTTCCTAGTGCCGGTTGGAAGTTCCTGCAGTTTTCACTGTAAAACCGAGTTGGAGCTAGTACTTCCCCTTATAAATATATGGAGCGGAGTTTGCAGCTGAAAAGAAACTTTGTGTTCCCTTCAAGATAGGTGAAGGACGGCTTCCACACACACTCTTATCTCTCAGAACTGAGCATGTGGATAGACATTCGTTCATCTAGCACCAAGAGAACGGGTTGCAGGAGAAACTTTTACTCTGGATTCTCAGGCTGTTTCCTAGTGCCAGTTTGAAATTCCTGCAGTTTTCACTGTTAAACAGATTTGACGTTAGAACCTCCCCATATATATGTATGGAGTGGAGTTTGCACCTGAAAAGAAAATTTGTGTTCCCAACAAGCTAGGTGAAGGACGGCTTTCATACACACATATCTATCAGAACTGAGCATGTGGAGAGATGTTCGTTCATCTAGCACCAAGGGAACGGGTTGCAGGAGAAACTTTTACTCTGGTTTCTCAGTCTGTTTCCTAGTGCCGGTTGGAATTTCCTGCAGTTTTCACTGTAAAACCGAGTTGGAACTAGTAACCCCCCAGATATATGTATGGAGTGGGGTTTGCAACTGAAAAGAAACTTTGTGTTCCCTACAAGATAGTTGTAGGACGGCTTTCACACACACTTACATCTCAGAACTGAGCATGTGGATAGACATTCGTTCATCTACCACCAAGGGAACGGGTTGCAGGAGAAACTTTTACTCTGGATTCTCAGGCTGTTTCCTAGTGCCAGTTTGAATTTCCTGCAGTTTTCACTGTAAAACAGATTTGAAGCTAGAACCTGCCCATATATATGTATGGAGTGGAGTTTTCACCTGAAAAGAAACTTAGTGTTCCCTACAAGCTAGGTGAAGGATGGCATTCACACATACATATCTATCAGAACTGAGGATGTGGAGAGATGTTCGTTCATCTAGCACCAAGGGAACGGGTTGCAGGAGAAAATTTTACTCTTGTTTCTCAGTCTGTTTGCTAGTGAAGCTTGGAAGTTCCTGCAGTTTTCACTGTAAAACCGAGTTGGAACTAGTAACTCCCCATATATATGTATGGAGTGGAGTTTGCAACTGAAAAGAAACTTCGTGTTCCCTTCAAGCTAGGTCAAGGACGGCTTTCACATACACTTATCTCTCAGAACTGAGCATGTGGAGAGAAGTTTATTCATCTAGCACCAAGAAAACATGTTGCAGGAGAAACTTTTACTCTGGATTCTCAGTCTGTTTCCTAGTGCCGTTTGGAAGTTCCTGCAGTTTTCACTGTAAAACCGAGTTGGAGGTAGTACTTCCCTTATATATGTATGGAGCGGAGTTTGCTACTGAAAAGAAACTTTGTGTTCCCTTCAAGATAGTTGAAGGACGGTTTTCACACACACATATCTCTCAGAACTGAGCATGTGGATAGACATTCATTCACCTAGCACCAAGGGAACTGGTTGCAGGAGAAAATTTTACTCTGGATTCTCAGGCTGTTTCCTAGTGTCAGTTTGAATTTCCTGCAGTTTTCACTGTAAAACAGATTTGAAGCTAGAACCACCCCATATCTATGTATGTAGTGGTGTTTGCACCTGAAAAGAAACTTTGTGTTCCCAACAAGCTAGGTGAAGGTCGGCTTTCACACACACATATCTATCAGAACTGAGCATGTGGAGAGATGTTCGTTCATCTAGCACCAAGGGAACGGGTTGCAGGAGAAACTTTTAATCTGGTTTCTCAGTCTGTTTCCTAGTGCCGGTTGGAAGTTCCAGCAGTTTTCACTGTAAAACCGAGTTGGTACAGGTAACTCCCCATATATATGTATGGAGTGGAGTTTGCAACTGAAAAGAAACTTTGTGTTCCCTTCAAGCTAGGTGAAGGACGGCTTTAACACACACTTATCTCTCAGAACTGAGCATGTGGAGAGAATTTCATTCATCTAGCAAAAAGAGAACGGGTTGCAGGAGAAACTTTTACTCTGGTTTCTCAGTCTGTTCCAAGTGCCGGTTGGATGTTCCTGCAGTTTTCACTGTAAAACCGAGTTGGAACTAGTAACTCCCCATATATATGTATGGAGTGGAGTTTGCAACTGAAAAGAAACTTTGTGTTCCCTTCAAGATAGTTGAAGGACGGTTTTCATACACACTTATCTCTCAGAACTGAGCATGTGGTTAGATATTCGTTCATCTAGCACCAAGGGGACGGGTTGCAGGAGAAAATTTTACTCTGGATTCTCAGGGTGTTTCCTAGTGCCTGTTTGAATTTCCTGCAGTTTTCACTGTAAAACAGATTTGAAGCTAGAACCTCCCCATATATATGTATGGAGTGGGGTTTGCACCTGAAAAGAAACTTTGTGTTCCCAACAAGTTAGGTGAAGTACGGCTTTCACACACACTTATCTCTCAGAACTGAGCACGTGGGGAGACGTTCGTTCACCTAGCACCAAGGGAACGGGTTGCATGAGAAACTTTTACTCTGGTTTCTCAGTCTGTATCCTATTGCCGGTTTGAAGTTCCTGCAGTTTCCACTGTAAAACCGAGTTGGAGCTAGTACTTCCCCTTATATATGTATGGAGCGGAGTCTGCAACTTAAAAGAAACTTTGTGTTCCCAACAAGCTAGGTGAAGGACGGATTTCACACACAATTATCTCTCAGAACATAGCATGTGGAGAGAAGTTCATTCATCTAGCACCAAGAGAACGGGTTGCAGGAGAAACTTTTACTCTGGTTTCTTAGTATATTTCCTAGTACCGGTTGGAAGATCCTGCAGTTTTCACTGTAAAACCGACTGGGAACTAGTAACTCCCTATATATATGTATGTAGTGGGGTTTGCAACTGAAAAGAAACTTTGTGTTCCCAACAAGCTAGGTGAATGACGGCTTTCACACACACTTATCTCTCACAACAGAGCATGTGGAGAGACATTCGTTCATCTAGCACCAAGGGAACGGGTTGCAGGAGAAACTTTTACTCTGGATTCTCAGGCTGTTTCCTAGTGCCAGTTTGAAGTTCCTGTAGTTTTCACTGTAAAACAGATTTGAAGCTAGAACCTCCCCATATATATGTATGGAGTGGAGTTTGCACCTGAAAAGAAACTTTGTTTTCCCAACAAGCTATGTGAAAGACGGATTACACACAAACATATCTATCGGAACTGAGCATGTGGAGAGATGTTCGTTCATTTAGCACCAAGGGAATGGGTTGTAGGAGAAACTTGTACTCTGGTTTCTCAGTCTGTTTCCTAGTGCCGGTTGGAAGTTCTGCAGTTTTCACTGTAAAACCGTGTTGGAACTAGTAACTCCCCATATATATGTATGGATTGGAGTTTGCAACTGAAAAGAAACTTTGTGTTCCCAACAAGCTAGGTGAAGGACGGCTTTCACACACACTGATCTCTCAGAACTGAGCATGTGGATAGACATTCGTTCATCTAGCACCAAGGGAACGGGTTGCAGAAGAAACTTTACTCTGGATTCTCAGTCTGTTTCCTAGTGCCGGTTTGAAGTTCCTGCAGTTTTCACTGTAAAACCGTGTTGAAACTAGAACCTCCCCAAATATATGTGTGGAGTGGAGTTTGCACCTGAAAAGAAACTTTCTGTTCCCAACAAGCTAGTTGAAGGATGGCTTTCACACACACTTATCTATCACAACTGAGCATGTGGAGAGATGTTCGTTCATCTAGCACCAAGGGTACGGGTTGCAGGAGAAACTTTTACTCTGGTTTCTCAGTCTGTTTCCTAGTGACGGTTGGAAGTACCTGCAGTTTTCACTGTAAAACCGAGTTGGAACTAGTAACTCCCCATATATATGTAAGGAGTGGAGTTTGCAACTGAAAAAAAATTTGTGTTCCCGTCAAGCTAGGTGAAGGACGGCTTTCACACACACTTATCTCTCAGAACTGAGCATGTGGAGAGAAGTTCATTCATCTAGCACCAAGAGAACGGGTTGCAGGAGAAACTTTTACTCTGGTTTCTTTGTCTGTTTCCTAGTACCAGTTGGAAGATCCTGCAGTTTTCAGTGTAAAACCGAGTTGGAACTAGTAACTCCCCATATATATGTATGTAGTGGGGTTTTCAACTGAAAAGAAACTTTGTGTTCCCAACAAGCTAGGTGAAGGACGGCTTTCACACACACTTATTTCTCAGAACTGAACATGTGAAGAGACCTTCGTTCATCTAGCACCAAGGGAACGGTTTGCAGGAGAAACTTTTACTCTGGAATCTCAGGCTGTTTCCTAGTGCCAGTTTGAAGTTCCTTCAGTTTTCACTCTAAAACAGATTTGAAGCTAGAACCACCCCATATATATGTATGGAGTGGAGTTTGCACCTGAAAAGAAACTTGGTGTTCCCTTCAAGCTAGGTGAAGGACGGCTTTCACACACACATATCTATCGGAATTGAGCATGTGGAGAGATGTTCGTTCATCTAGCACCAAGGGAATGGGTTGCAGGAGAAACTTGTACTCTGGTTTCTCAGTCTGTTTCCTAGTGCCGGTTGGAAGTTCTGCAGTTTTCACTGTAAAACCGTGTTGGAACTAGTAACTCCCCATATATATGTATGGATTGGAGTTTGCAACTGAAAAGAAACTTTGTGTTCCCAACAAGCTAGGTGAAGGACGGCTTTCACACACACTGATCTCTCAGAACTGAGCATGTGGATAGACATTCATTCACCTAGCACCAAGGGAACTGGTTGCAGGAGAAAATTTTACTCTGGATTCTCAGGCTGTTTCCTAGTGTCAGTTTGAATTTCCTGCAGTTTTCACTGTAAAACAGATTTGAAGCTAGAACCACCCCATATCTATGTATGTAGTGGTGTTTGCACCTGAAAAGAAACTTTGTGTTCCCAACAAGCTAGGTGAAGGTCGGCTTTCACACACACATATCTATCAGAACTGAGCATGTGGAGAGATGTTCGTTCATCTAGCACCAAGGGAACGGGTTGCAGGAGAAACTTTTAATCTGGTTTCTCAGTCTGTTTCCTAGTGCCGGTTGGAAGTTCCTGCAGTTTTCACTGTAAAACCGAGTTGGTACAGGTAACTCCCCATATATATGTATGGAGTGGAGTTTGCAACTGAAAAGAAACTTTGTGTTCCCTTCAAGCTAGGTGAAGGACGGCTTTAACACACACTTATCTCTCAGAACTGAGCATGTGGAGAGAATTTCATTCATCTAGCAAAAAGAGAACGGGTTGCAGGAGAAACTTTTACTCTGGTTTCTCAGTCTGTTTCCAAGTGCCGGTTGGATGTTCCTGCAGTTTTCACTGTAAAACCGAGTTGGAACTAGTAACTCCCCATATATATGTATGGAGTGGAGTTTGCAACTGAAAAGAAACTTTGTGTTCCCTTCAAGATAGTTGAAGGACGGTTTTCACACACACTTATCTCTCAGAACTGAGCATGTGGTTAGATATTCGTTCATCTAGCACCAAGGGAACGGGTTGCAGGAGAAAATTTTACTCTGGATTCTCAGGGTGTTTCCTAGTGCCTGTTTGAATTTCCTGCAGTTTTCACTGTAAAACAGATTTGAAGCTAGAACCTCCCCATATATATGTATGGAGTGGGGTTTGCACCTGAAAAGAAACTTTGTGTTCCCAACAAGTTAGGTGAAGTACGGCATTCACACACACTTATCTCTCAGAACTGAGCACGTGGGGAGACGTTCGTTCACCTAGCACCAAGGGAACGGGTTGCATGAGAAACTTTTACTCTGGTTTCTCAGTCTGTATCCTATTGCCGGTTTGAAGTTCCTGCAGTTTCCACTGTAAAACCGAGTTGGAGCTAGTACTTCCCCTTATATATGTATGGAGCGGAGTCTGCAACTTAAAAGAAACTTTGTGTTCCCAACAAGCTAGGTGAAGGACGGATTTCACACACAATTATCTCTCAGAACATAGCATGTGGAGAGAAGTTCATTCATCTAGCACCAAGAGAACGGGTTGCAGGAGAAACTTTTACTCTGGTTTCTTAGTATATTTCCTAGTACCGGTTGGAAGATCCTGCAGTTTTCACTGTAAAACCGACTGGGAACTAGTAACTCCCTATATATATGTATGTAGTGGGGTTTGCAACTGAAAGAAACTTTGTGTTCCCAACAAGCTAGGTGAATGACGGCTTTCACACACACTTATCTCTCACAACAGAGCATGTGGAGAGACATTCGTTCATCTAGCACCAAGGGAACGGGTTGCAGGAGAAACATTTACTCTGGATTCTCAGGCTGTTTCCTAGTGCCAGTTTGAAGTTCCTGTAGTTTTCACTGTAAAACAGATTTGAAGCTAGAACCTCCCCATATATATGTATGGAGTGGAGTTTGCACCTGAAAAGAAACTTTGTTTTCCCAACAAGCTATGTGAAAGACGGATTACACACAAACATATCTATCGGAACTGAGCATGTGGAGAGATGTTCGTTCATTTAGCACCAAGGGAATGGGTTGTAGGAGAAACTTGTACTCTGGTTTCTCAGTCTGTTTCCTAGTGCCGGTTGGAAGTTCTGCAGTTTTCACTGTAAAACCGTGTTGGAACTAGTAACTCCCCATATATATGTATGGATTGGAGTTTGCAACTGAAAAGAAACTTTGTGTTCCCAACAAGCTAGGTGAAGGACGGCTTTCACACACACTGATCTCTCAGAACTGAGCATGTGGATAGACATTCGTTCATCTAGCACCAAGGGAACGGGTTGCAGAAGAAACTTTACTCTGGATTCTCAGTCTGTTTCCTAGTGCCGGTTTGAAGTTCCTGCAGTTTTCACTGTAAAACCGTGTTGAAACTAGAACCTCCCCAAATATATGTGTGGAGTGGAGTTTGCACCTGAAAAGAAACTTTCTGTTCCCAACAAGCTAGTTGAAGGATGGCTTTCACACACACTTATCTATCACAACTGAGCATGTGGAGAGATGTTCGTTCATCTAGCACCAAGGGTACGGGTTGCAGGAGAAACTTTTACTCTGGTTTCTCAGTCTGTTTCCTAGTGACGGTTGGAAGTACCTGCAGTTTTCACTGTAAAACCGAGTTGGAACTAGTAACTCCCCATATATATGTAAGGAGTGGAGTTTGCAACTGAAAAAAAATTTGTGTTCCCGTCAAGCTAGGTGAAGGACGGCTTTCACACACACTTATCTCTCAGAACTGAGCATGTGGAGAGAAGTTCATTCATCTAGCACCAAGAGAACGGGTTGCAGGAGAAACTTTTACTCTGGTTTCTTTGTCTGTTTCCTAGTACCAGTTGGAAGATCCTGCAGTTTTCAGTGTAAAACCGAGTTGGAACTAGTAACTCCCCATATATATGTATGTAGTGGGGTTTTCAACTGAAAAGAAACTTTGTGTTCCCAACAAGCTAGGTGAAGGACGGCTTTCACACACACTTATTTCTCAGAACTGAACATGTGAAGAGACCTTCGTTCATCTAGCACCAAGGGAACGGTTTGCAGGAGAAACTTTTACTCTGGAATCTCAGGCTGTTTCCTAGTGCCAGTTTGAAGTTCCTTCAGTTTTCACTCTAAAACAGATTTGAAGCTAGAACCACCCCATATATATGTATGGAGTGGAGTTTGCACCTGAAAAGAAACTTGGTGTTCCCTTCAAGCTAGGTGAAGGACGGCTTTCACACACACATATCTATCGGAATTGAGCATGTGGAGAGATGTTCGTTCATCTAGCACCAAGGGAATGGGTTGCAGGAGAAACTTGTACTCTGGTTTCTCAGTCTGTTTCCTAGTGCCGGTTGGAAGTTCTGCAGTTTTCACTGTAAAACCGTGTTGGAACTAGTTAACTCCCCATATATATGTATGGATTGGAGTTTGCAACTGAAAAGAAACTTTGTGTTCCCAACAAGCTAGGTGAAGGACGGCTTTCACACACACTGATCTCTCAGAACTGAGCATGTGGATAGACATTCGTTCATCTAGCACCAAGGGAACGGGTTGCAGAAGAAACTTTACTCTGGATTTCTCAGTCTGTTTCCTAGTGCCGGTTGAAGTTCCTGCAGTTTTTCACTGTAAAACCGTGTTGAAACTAGAACCTCAACAAATATATGTGTGGAGTGGAGTTTGCACCTGAAAAGAAACTTTCTGTTCCCAACAAGCTAGTTGAAGGATGGCTTTCACACACACTTATCTATCACAACTGAGCATGTGGAGAGATTGTTCGTTCATCTAGCACCAAGGGTACGGGTTGCAGGAGAAACTTTTACTCTGGTTTCTCAGTCTGTTTCCTAGTGACGGTTGGAAGTACCTGCAGTTTTCACTGTAAACCGAGTTGTAACTAGTAACTCCCCATATATATGTAAGGAGTGGAGTTTGCAACTGAAAAAAATTTGTGTTCCCGTCAAGCTAGGTGAAGGACGGCTTTCCACACACACTTATCTCTCAGAACTGAGCATGTGGAGAGAAGTTCATTCATCTAGCACCAAGAGAACGGGTTGCAGGAGAACTTTTACTCTGGTTTCTTGTCTGTTTCCTAGTACCAGTTGGAAGATCCTGCAGTTTTCAGTGTAAAACCGAGTTGGAACTAGTAACTCCCCATATATATGTATGTAGTGGGGTTTGCAACTGAAAAGAAACTTTGTGTTCCCAACAAGCTAGGTGAAGGACGGCTTTCACACACACTTATTTCTCAGAACTGAGCATGTGAAGAGACCTTCGTTCATCTAGCACCAAGGGAACGGTTTGCAGGAGAAACTTTTACTCTGGAATCTCAGGCTGTTTCCTAGTGCCAGTTTGAAGTTCCTTCAGTTTTCACTGTAAAACAGATTTGAAGCTAGAACCACCCCATATATATGTATGGAGTGGAGTTTGCACCTGAAAAGAAACTTGGTGTTCCCTTCAAGCTAGGTGAAGGACGGCTTTCACACACACATATCTATCGGAATTGAGCATGTGGAGAGATGTTCGTTCATCTAGCACCAAGGGAATGGGTTGCAGGAGAAACTTGTACTCTGGTTTCTCAGTCTGTTTCCTAGTGCCGGTTGGAAGTTCCTGCAGTTTTCACTGTAAAACCGAGTTGGAAATAGTAACTCCCCATATATATGTATGGAGTGGAGTTTGCAACTGAAAAGAAACTTGGTGTTACCTTCAAGCTAGGTGAAGGACGGCTTTCACACACACTTATCTCTCAGAACTGAGCTTGTGGATAGAAGTTCATTCATCTAGCACCAAGAGAACGGGTTGCAGGAGAAACTTTTACTCTGGTTTCTCAGTCTGTTTCCTAGTTCCGGTTGGAAGTTCCTGCAGTTTTCACTGTAAAACCGAGTTGGAACTAGTACATCCCCATATATATGTATGGAGTGGAGTTTGCAACTTAAAAGAAACTTTGTGTTCCCAACAAGCTAGGTGAAGGACGACTTTCACACACATATATCTCTCAGAACTGAGCATGTGGGGAGACGTTCGTTCATCTAGCACCAAGGGAAAGGGTTTGCAGGAGAAATTTTTACTCTGGTTTCTCAGTCTGTTTCCTAGTGCCGGTTGGAAGTTCCTGCAGTTTTCACTGTAAAACCGAGTTGGAACTAGTAACTCCCCATATATATGTAAGGAGTGGAGTTTGCAACTGAAAAGAAAATTTGTGTTCCCTTCAAGCTAGGTGAAGGACGGCTTTCACACACAATTATCTCTCAGAAACATAGCATGTGGAGAGAAGTTCATTCATCTAGCACCAAGAGAACGGGTTGCAGGGGAAACTTTTAATCTGGTTTCTTAGTCTGTTTCCTAGTACCGGTTGGAAGATCCTGCAGTTTTCACTGTAAAACCGAGTTGGAACTAGTAACTCCCCATATATATGTATGTAGTGGGGTTTGCAACTGAAAAGAAACTTTGTGTTCCCAACAAGCTAGGTGAAGGACGGCTTTCACACACACTTATCTCTCAGAACTGAGCATGTGGAGAGACATTCATTCATCTAGCACCAAAGGAACGGGTTGCAGGAGAAACTTTTACTCTGGATTCTCAGGCTGTTTCCTAGTGCCAGTTTGAAGTTCCTGTAGTTTTCACTGTAAAACAGATTTGAAGCTAGAACCTGCCCATATATATGTATGGAGTGGAGTTTGCACCTGAAATGAAACTTTGTGTTCCCAACAAGCTATGTGAAGTACGGATTTCACACACACATATCTATCGGAACTGAGCATGTGGAGAGATATTCGTTCATCTAGCACCAAGGGAATGGGTTGCAGGAGAAACTTGTTCTCTGGTTTCTCAGTCTGTTTCCTAGTGTCGGTTGGAAGTTCCTGCAGGTTTCACTGTAAAACCGAGTTGGAACTAGTAACTCCCCATATATATGTATGGAGTGGAGTTTGCAACTGAAAAGAAACTTTGTGTTCCCAACAAGCTAGGTGAAGGACGGCTTTCACACACACTGATCTCTCAGAACTGAGCATGTGGATAGACATTCGTTCATCTAGCACCAAGGGAAGGGTTTGCAGGAGAAACTTTTACTCTGGATTCTCAGTCTGTTTCCTAGTGCCGGTTGGAAGTTCCTGCAGTTTTCACTGTAAAACCGAGTTGGAACTAGTACATCCCCATATATATGTATGGAGTGGAGTTTGCAACTGAAAAGGAACTTTGTGTTCCCAACAAGCTAGATGAAGGACGGCTTTCACACACTCATATCTCCCAGAACTGAGCATGTGGGGAGACGTTCGTTCATCTAGCATCAAGGGAACGGATTGCAGGAGAAACTTTTACTCTGGTTTCTCAGTCTGTTTCCTAGTGCCGGTTGGAAGTTCCTGCAGTTTTCACTGTAAAACCCAGTTGGAACTAGTAACTCCCCATATATATTTATGGAGTGGAGTTTGCAACTGAAAAGAAACTTCGTGTTCCCTTCAAGCTAGGTGAAGGACGGCTTTCACACACACTTATCTCTCAGAATTGAGCATGTAGGGAGACGTTCGTTCATCTAGCACCAAGGGAAAGGGTTACAGGAGAAACTTTTACTCTGGTTTCTTAGTCTGTTTCCTAGTACCGGTTGGAAGATCCTGCAGTTTTCACTGTAAAACCGAGTTGGAACTAGTAACTCCCCATATATATGTATGTAGTGGGGTTTGCAACTGAAAAGAAACTTTGTGTTCCCAACAAGCTAGGTGAAGGACGGCTTTCACACACACTTATCTCTCAGAACTGAGCATGTGGAGAGACATTCGTTCATCTAGCACCAAGGGAACGGTTTGCAGGAGAAACTTTTACTCTGGATTCTCAGTCTGTTTCCTAGTGCCAGTTTGAAGTTCCTGTAGTTTTCACTGTAAAACATGGTTGGAAGCTAGTAACCTCCCCATATATATGTATGGAGTGGAGTTTGCACCTGAAAAGAACTTTGTGTTCCAAACAAGCTATGTGAAGGACGGCTTTCACACACAACTATCTATCAGAACTGAGCATTGTGGAGAGATATTCGTTCATCTAGCACCAAGGGAACTGGGTTGCAGGAGAAACTTGTACTCTGGTTTTCTCAGTCTGTTTCCTAGTGTCCGGTTGAAGTTCCTGCAGTTTTCATCTGTAAAACCGAGTTGGAACTAGTAACTCCCCATATATATGTATGGAGTGAGTTTGCAACTGAAAAGAAACTTTGTTTTCCCAACAAGCTAGGTGAAGGCGGCTTTCACACACACTGATCTCTCAGACTGAGCATGTGGAGAGACTATTTCGTTCATCTCAGCACCAAGGGAACGGTTTGCAGGAGAAACTTCTACTCTGGAATCTAGGCTGTTTCCTAGTTGCCAGTTTGAAGTCCTTCAGTTTTCACTGTGTAAAGACAGATTTGAAGCTAGAACCTCCCGCATTATATATGTATGGAGTGGATTTGGCACCTGATTAAGAAACTTTGTGTTCCCAACAAGCTGGTGAAGGACGGCTTTCACACACACATATCTATCAGAACTGAGCATGTGGAGAGATGTTCGTTCATCTAGCACCAAGGGAACGGTTGCAGGAGAACTTTTACTCTGGTTTCCCAGTCTGTTCCTAGTGCCGGTTGGAAGTTCCTGCAGTTTTCACTGTAAAACCGAGTTGGAACTAGTACATACCCATATATATGTATGGAGTGGAGTTTGCAACTGAAAAGAAACTTTGTGTTCCCAACAAGCTAGGTGAAGGACGGCTTTCACACACACTTATCTCTCAGAACTGAGCATGTGGAGAGACATTCGTTCATCTAGCACCAAGGGAACTGTTTGCAAGAGAAACTTTTACTCTGGAATCTCAGGCTGTTTCCTAGTGCCAGTTTGAAGTTCCTTCAGTTTCACTGTAAAACAGATTTGAAGCTAGAACCTCCCCATATATTGTATGGAGTGGAGTTTGCACCTGAAAAGAAACTTTGTTCCCAACAAGCTATGTGAAGGACGGCTTTCACACACATATCTATCGGAACTGAGCATGTGGAGAGTGTCGTTCATCTTGCACCAAGGGAATGGGTTGCAGGAGAAGCTTGTACTCTGGTTTTCAGTCTGTTTCCTAGTGTCGGTTGGAAGTTCCTGCAGTTTTCACTGTAAAACAGAGTTGGAACTAGTAACTCCCCATATATATGTATGGAGTGGAGTTTGCAACTGA
>NC_045731.1:3953275-3993426 GCF_009834535.1 Camelus ferus | reverse complement strand
TGCAGCACCCGGGATCTCCTAGGAGCCTTCGGGGTCTCCCCGAGTCCCTTACACGCGGGATGTCCGGGAAAGGTGGGGGTTGGTCTCGAAAAGCAGGTAGCATCTAGTGCCTCCCATGGACAGGGAGGTAATTAGCTGATTCCCCTTCGAGGGAACAAACTGTGGAACCAGGAAGCTGCGTGGAGGAGCGGCCCTAAACTCACCCCACAGAATCACCCGTGTTCCCGGAATTCTGAGTGTGGGAGGTTCCGTCTCTGTCTGCAGCACCAGGGATCACCTAGGAGCCATTCGAGTGTCTTCCCCGAGTCCCTCCCTTTGCGGGTGCCGGGAAAGGCGGGGGTTGGGCTGAAACGCAGGTAGCATGTAGTGCTCCCCTGGACAGGGAGGTAATTTAGGGACTTCCCCTAGCCAGGGAACACCTGTGACACCAGAAGCTTCGTGGAGTGCGGTCCCAGAACCTCCCCCTCACAGTCAGAGAAGCCGTGTTCCGGAATCTGAGTGTGGGGAGGTTCCGTCTCTGTCTGCAGCACCCCGGTCTCTCTAGGGAGCCCTTCGAGTGTCTTCCCCGACGACCCTCCCAGTTGCGGGAAGTTCCGGGGAATGGCCGGGGGTTGGGCTGGAAACCGCAGGTAGCATCCTAGTGCCTCCCCATGGACAGGGAGAGGTAATTAGCGGGTCTTCCCCTGTGATGGGGAAACACCTGTGCAACCAGGAAGCTTGCGTGAGTGGACCCTAACCCTACCTCACCCACACAGTCACCCGTGTTCCGGAATTCTTGAGTGAGGGGAGGTTCCGTCTTCTGTTTGCAGCACCCGGGATCTTCCTAGGAGCCCTTCGGCGTGTCTTCCCCCGAGTCCCCTCCCACTGCGGGTTGCCGGGGAAAAGCGGGGGTTGGGCTGGAAACGCAGGTAGCATCTAGTGCCTCCCCCTGGACAGGGGAGGTAATTAGCGGACTTCCCCCTGCCAGGGAACACCTGTGACACCAGGAAGATTTCGTGGAGTGCGGCCCAGAACCTCCTCCGCACAGTCAGCCGTGTTCCGGAATTCTGAGTGTGGGGAGGTTCCGTCTTCGGTCTGAAGAACCCGGGATCTCCTAGGAGCCCTTCGAGTGTCTTCCCCCGATTCCCTCCCAGTGCGGGCTGCCCGGGGAAAGTCGGGGGTTGGGCTGGAAACGCAGGTAGCATCTAGTGCCTCCCCATGGATAGGGGAGGTAATTAGCGGACTTCCCCCTTGCCAGGGAACACTGTGAGACACCAGGAAGCTGCGTGGAGGGCGGCCCTAAACCTCACCCACACAGTCACACGTGTTCCGGATTCTGAGTGTGGGGAGGTTCCGTCTTCTGTCTGCAGCACCCGGGATCTCCTAGGAGCCCTTCGAGTGTCATCCCCGAGTCCCTCCACCTCGGGCTGCCGGGGAAATGCGGGGTTGGGCTGGAAACGCAGGTAGCATCTAGTGCCTCCCCATGGACAGGGGAGGTAATTAGCGGACTTCCCCCTGCCAGGGAACACCTGTGACACCAGGAAGCTTCGTGGAGGTCGGCCCAGAACCTCACCCACACAGTCAGACCGTGTTCCTGAATTCTGAGTGTGGGGAGGTTCCGTCTTCTGTCTGCAGCACCCGGGATCTCCTAGGAGCCCTTCGAGTGTCTTCCCGAGTCCCTCCCAGTGCGGGCTGCCGGGAAAGGCGGGGGTTGGGCTGGAAACAGCAGGTAGCATCTAGTGCATCCCCATGGACAGGGGAGGTAATTAGCGGACTTCCCCTTGCGAGGGAACACCTGTGACACCAGGAAGCTGCGTGGAGGGGCGGCCCGAACCTCCCCCACACAGTCACCCGTGTTCCGGAATTCTGAGTGTGGGGAGGTTCCGTCTTCTGTCTGCAGCACCCGGATCTCCTAGGAGCCCTTCGAGTAGTCTTCCCCGAGTCCCTCCCAGTGCGGGCTGCCGGGGAAAGGCGGGGGTTGGGCTGGAAACGCAGGTAGCATCTAGTGCCTCCCCATGGACAGGGGAGGTAATTAGCGGACTTCCCCTTGCGAGGGAACACCTGTGACACCAGGAAGCTGCGTGGAGGGCGGCCCGAACCTCCCCCACACAGTCAGCCGTGTTCCGGAATTCTGAGTGTGGGGAGGTTCCGTCTTCTGTCTGCAGCACCCGGATCTCCTAGGAGCCCTTCGAGGTCTTCCCCGAGTCCCTCCCAGTGCGGGCTGTCCGGGGAAAAGTCAGGGGGTTGGGCTGGAAACGCAGGTAGCATCTAGTGCCTCCCCATGGACAGGGGAGGTAATTAGCGGTCTTCCCTTGCCAGGGAACACCTGAGACACCAGGGAAGCTGCGTGTAGGGCGGCCCTAAACCTCACCGACACAGTCACCCGTGTTCCGGAATTCTGAGTGTGGGGAGGTTACGTCTTCTGTCTGCAGAACCCGGGATCTCCTAGGAGCCCTTCGAGTGTCTTCCCCGAGACCCTCCCAGTGCGGGCTGCCGGGGAAAGTCGGGGGTTGGCTGGAAACGCAGGTAGCATCTAGTGCCTCCCCATGGAAAGGGGAGGAAATTAGCGGACTTCCCCTTGCCAGGGAACACCTGGGACACCAGGAAGCTGCGTGGAGGGCGGCCCTAACCTCACCCACACAGTCACCCGTGTTCCGGAATTCTGAGTGTGGGGAGGGTTCCGTCTTCTGTTTGCAGCACCCGGGATCTCCTAGGAGCCCTTCGCGTGTCTTCCCCGAGTCCCCACACTGCGGGATGCAGGGGAAATTGCGGGGGTTGGGCTGGGAAAAGCAGGTAGCATCTAGTGCCTCCCCTGGACAGGGGAGGTAATTAGCGGACTTCCCCCTGCCAGGGAACACCTGTGACACCAGGAAGCTTCGTGGAGTAAGGCCCAGAACTTCCCCCACACAGTCAGCCGTGTTCCGGAATTCTGAGTGTGGGGAGGTTCCGTCTTCTGTCTGCAGCACCCGGGATCTCCTAGGAGCCCTTCGAGTGGTCTTCCCCGAGTCCCTCCCAGTGCGGGCTGCCGGGGAAAGGCGGGGGTTGGGCTGGAAAACGCAGGTAGCATCTAGTGCCTCCCCATGGACAGGGGAGGTAATTAGCGGACTTCCCCTTGCGAGGGAACACCTGTGACACCAGGAAGCTGCGTGGAGGGCGGCCCTAACCTCACCCACACAGTCAGCCCGTGTTCCGGAATTCTGAGTGTGGGGAGGTTCCGTCTTCTGTCTGCAGCACCCGGGATCTCCTAGGAGCCCTTCGAGAGTCTTCCCCGAGTCCCTCCCAGTGCGGGCTGCCGGGGAAAGGCGGGGGTTGGGCTGGAAACGCAGGTAGCATCTAGTGCCTCCCCATGGACAGGGGAGGTAATTAGCGGACTTCCCCTTGCGAGGGAACACCTGTGACACCAGGAAGCTGCGTGGAGGGCGGCCCGAACCTCCCCACACAGTCAGCCGTGTTCCGGAATTCTGAGTGTGGGGAGGTTCCGTCTTCTGTCTGCAGCACCCGGGATCTCCTAGGAGCCCTTCGAGTGTCTTCCCCGAGTCCCTCCCAGTGCGGGCTGCCGGGGAAAGGCGGGGGTTGGGCTGGAAACGCAGGTAGCATCTAGTGCCTCCCCATGGACAGGGGAGGTAATTAGCGGACTTCCCCTGCCAGGGAACACCTGTGACACCAGGAAGCTGCGTGGAGGGCGGCCCGAAACCTCCCCACACAGTCAGCCGTGTTCCGGAATTCTGAGTGTGGGGAGGTTCCGTCTTCTGTCTGCAGCACCCGGGATCTCCTAGGAGCCCTTCGAGTGTCTTCCCCGAGTCCTTCCCAGTGCGGGCTGCCGGGGAAAGGCGGGGGTTGGGCTGGAAACGCAGGTAGCATCTAGTGCCTCCCCATGGACAGGGGAGGTAATTAGCGGACTTCCCCTTGCGAGGGAACACCTGTGACACCAGGAAGCTGCGTGGAGGGCGGCCCCGAACCTCCCCCACACAGTCAGCCGTGTTCCGGAATTCTGAGTGTGGGGAGGTTCCGTCTTCTGTCTGCAGCACCCGGGATCTCCTAGGAGCCCTTCGAGAGTCTTCCCCGAGTCCCTCCCAGTGCGGGCTGCCGGGGAAAGGCGGGGGTTGGGCTGGAAACGCAGGTAGCATCTAGTGCCTCCCCATGGACAGGGGAGGTAATTAGCGGACTTCCCCTTGCCAGGGAACACCTGTGACACCAGGAAGCTGCGTGGAGGGCGGCCCCGAACCTCCCCCACACAGTCAGCCGTGTTCCGGAATTCTGAGTGTGGGGAGGTTCCGTCTTCTGTCTGCAGCACCCGGGATCTCCTAGGAGCCCTTCGAGAGTCTTCCCCGAGTCCCTCCCAGTGCGGGCTGCCGGGGAAAGGCGGGGGTTGGGCTGGAAACGCAGGTAGCATCTAGTGCCTCCCCATGGACAGGGGAGGTAATTAGCGGACTTCCCCTTGCGAGGGAACACCTGTGACACCAGGAAGCTGCGTGGAGGGCGGCCCCGAACCTCCCCCACACAGTCAGCCGTGTTCCGGAATTCTGAGTGTGGGGAGGTTCCGTCTTCTGTCTGCAGCACCCGAGATCTCCTAGGAGCCCTTCGAGAGTCTTCCCCGAGTCCCTCCCAGTGCGGGCTGCCGGGGAAAGGCGGGGGTTGGGCTGGAAACGCAGGTAGCATCTAGTGCCTCCCCATGGACAGGGGAGGTAATTAGCGGACTTCCCCTTGCGAGGGAACACCTGTGACACCAGGAAGCTGCGTGGAGGGCGGCCCCGAACCTCCCCCACACAGTCAGCCGTGTTCCGGAATTCTGAGTGTGGGGAGGTTCCGTCTTCTGTCTGCAGCACCCGGGATCTCCTAGGAGCCCTTCGAGAGTCTTCCCCGAGTCCCTCCCAGTGCGGGCTGCCGGGGAAAGGCGGGGGTTGGGCTGGAAACGCAGGTAGCATCTAGTGCCTCCCCATGGACAGGGGAGGTAATTAGCGGACTTCCCCTGCGAGGGAACACCTGTGACACCAGGAAGCTGCGTGGAGGGCGGCCCCGAACCTCCCCCACACAGTCAGCCGTGTTCCGGAATTCTGAGTGTGGGGAGGTTCCGTCTTCTGTCTGCAGCACCCGAGATCTCCTAGGAGCCCTTCGAGTAGTCTTCCCCGAGTCCCTCCCAGTGCGGGCTGCCGGGGAAAGGCGGGGGTTGGGCTGGAAACGCAGGTAGCATCTAGTGCCTCCCCATGGACAGGGGAGGTAATTAGCGGACTTCCCCTTGCGAGGGAACACCTGTGACACCAGGAAGCTGCGTGGAGGGCGGCCCGAACCTCCCCCACACAGTCAGCCGTGTTCCGGAATTCTGAGTGTGGGGAGGTTCCGTCTTCTGTCTGCAGCACCCGGGATCTCCTAGGAGCCCTTCGAGAGTCTTCCCCGAGTCCCTCCCAGTGCGGGCTGCCGGGGAAAGGCGGGGGTTGGGCTGGAAACGCAGGTAGCATCTAGTGCCTCCCCATGGACAGGGGAGGTAATTAGCGGACTTCCCCTTGCGAGGGAACACCTGTGACACCAGGAAGCTGCGTGGAGGGCGGCCCGAACCTCCCCACACAGTCAGCCGTGTTCCGGAATTCTGAGTGTGGGGAGGTTCCGTCTTCTGTCTGCAGCACCCGGGATCTCCTAGGAGCCCTTCGAGTGTCTTCCCCGAGTCCCTCCCAGTGCGGGCTGCCGGGGAAATGCGGGGGTTGGGCTGGAAACGCAGGTAGCATCTAGTGCCTCCCCATGGACAGGGGAGGTAATTAGCGGACTTCCCCTTGCGAGGGAACACCTGTGACACCAGGAAGCTGCGTGGAGGGCGGCCCCGAACCTCCCCCACACAGTCAGCCGTGTTCCGGAATTCTGAGTGTGGGGAGGTTCCGTCTTCTGTCTGCAGCACCCGGGATCTCCTAGGAGCCCTTCGAGAGTCTTCCCCGAGTCCCTCCCAGTGCGGGCTGCCGGGGAAAGGCGGGGGTTGGGCTGGAAACGCAGGTAGCATCTAGTGCCTCCCCATGGACAGGGGAGGTAATTAGCGGACTTCCCCTTGCGAGGGAACACCTGTGACACCAGGAAGCTGCGTGGAGGGCGGCCCCGAACCTCACCCACACAGTCAGCCGTGTTCCGGAATTCTGAGTGTGGGGAGGTTCCGTCTTCTGTCTGCAGCACCCGGGATCTCCTAGGAGCCCTTCGAGTGTCTTCCCCGAGTCCCTCCCAGTGCGGGCTGCCGGGGAAAGGCGGGGGTTGGGCTGGAAACGCAGGTAGCATCTAGTGCCTCCCCATGGACAGGGGAGGTAATTAGCGGACTTCCCCTTGCGAGGGAACACCTGTGACACCAGGAAGCTGCGTGGAGGGCGGCCCCGAACCTCCCCACACAGTCAGCCGTGTTCCGGAATTCTGAGTGTGGGGAGGTTCCGTCTTCTGTCTGCAGCACCCGGGATCTCCTAGGAGCCCTTCGAGAGTCTTCCCCGAGTCCCTCCCAGTGCGGGCTGCCGGGGAAAGGCGGGGGTTGGGCTGGAAACGCAGGTAGCATCTAGTGCCTCCCCATGGACAGGGGAGGTAATTAGCGGACTTCCCCTTGCGAGGGAACACCTGTGACACCAGGAAGCTGCGTGGAGGGCGGCCCCGAACCTCCCCCACACAGTCAGCCGTGTTCCGGAATTCTGAGTGTGGGGAGGTTCCGTCTTCTGTCTGCAGCACCCGGGATCTCCTAGGAGCCCTTCGAGTGTCTTCCCCGAGTCCCTCCCAGTGCGGGCTGCCGGGGAAAGGCGGGGGTTGGGCTGGAAACGCAGGTAGCATCTAGTGCCTCCCCATGGACAGGGGAGGTAATTAGCGGACTTCCCCTTGCGAGGGAACACCTGTGACACCAGGAAGCTGCGTGGAGGGCGGCCCCGAACCTCCCCCACACAGTCAGCCGTGTTCCGGAATTCTGAGTGTGGGGAGGTTCCGTCTTCTGTCTGCAGCACCCGGATCTCCTAGGAGCCCTTCGAGAGTCTTCCCCGAGTCCCTCCCAGTGCGGGCTGCCGGGGAAAGGCGGGGGTTGGGCTGGAAACGCAGGTAGCATCTAGTGCCTCCCCATGGACAGGGGAGGTAATTAGCGGACTTCCCCTGCCAGGGAACACCTGTGACACCAGGAAGCTGCGTGGAGGGCGGCCCGAACCTCCCCCACACAGTCAGCCGTGTTCCGGAATTCTGAGTGTGGGGAGGTTCCGTCTTCTGTCTGCAGCACCCGGGATCTCCTAGGAGCCCTTCGAGAGTCTTCCCCGAGTCCCTCCCAGTGCGGGCTGCCGGGGAAAGGCGGGGGTTGGGCTGGAAACGCAGGTAGCATCTAGTGCCTCCCCATGGACAGGGGAGGTAATTAGCGGACTTCCCCTTGCGAGGGAACACCTGTGACACCAGGAAGCTGCGTGGAGGGCGGCCCCTAACCTCACCCACACAGTCAGCCGTGTTCCGGAATTCTGAGTGTGGGGAGGTTCCGTCTTCTGTCTGCAGCACCCGGGATCTCCTAGGAGCCCTTCGAGAGTCTTCCCCGAGTCCCTCCCAGTGCGGGCTGCCGGGGAAAGGCGGGGGTTGGGCTGGAAACGCAGGTAGCATCTAGTGCCTCCCCATGGACAGGGGAGGTAATTAGCGGACTTCCCCTTGCGAGGGAACACCTGTGACACCAGGAAGCTGCGTGGAGGGCGGCCCTAAACCTCACCCACACAGTCAGCCGTGTTCCGGAATTCTGAGTGTGGGGAGGTTCCGTCTTCTGTCTGCAGCACCCGGGATCTCCTAGGAGCCCTTCGAGTGTCTTCCCCGAGTCCCTCCCAGTGCGGGCTGCCGGGGAAAGGCGGGGGTTGGGCTGGAAACGCAGGTAGCATCTAGTGCCTCCCCATGGACAGGGGAGGTAATTAGCGGACTTCCCCTTGCCAGGGAACACCTGTGACACCAGGAAGCTGCGTGGAGGGCGGCCCTAACCTCCCCCACACAGTCAGCCCGTGTTCCGGAATTCTGAGTGTGGGGAGGTTCCGTCTTCTGTCTGCAGCACCCGGGATCTCCTAGGAGCCCTTCGAGTGTCTTCCCCGAGTCCCTCCCAGTGCGGGCTGCCGGGGAAATGCGGGGGTTGGGCTGGAAACGCAGGTAGCATCTAGTGCCTCCCCATGGACAGGGGAGGTAATTAGCGGACTTCCCCTTGCGAGGGAACACCTGTGACACCAGGAAGCTGCGTGGAGGGCGGCCCTAAACCTCCCCCACACAGTCAGCCGTGTTCCGGAATTCTGAGTGTGGGGAGGTTCCGTCTTCTGTCTGCAGCACCCGGGATCTCCTAGGAGCCCTTCGAGTGTCTTCCCCGAGTCCCTCCCAGTGCGGGCTGCCGGGGAAAGGCGGGGGTTGGGCTGGAAACGCAGGTAGCATCTAGTGCCTCCCCATGGACAGGGGAGGTAATTAGCGGACTTCCCCTTGCGAGGGAACACCTGTGACACCAGGAAGCTGCGTGGAGGGCGGCCCCGAACCTCCCCCACACAGTCAGCCGTGTTCCGGAATTCTGAGTGTGGGGAGGTTCCGTCTTCTGTCTGCAGCACCCGGGATCTCCTAGGAGCCCTTCGAGAGTCTTCCCCGAGTCCCTCCCAGTGCGGGCTGCCGGGGAAAGGCGGGGGTTGGGCTGGAAACGCAGGTAGCATCTAGTGCCTCCCCATGGACAGGGGAGGTAATTAGCGGACTTCCCCCTGCCAGGGAACACCTGTGACACCAGGAAGCTGCGTGGAGGGCGGCCCGAACCTCCCCACACAGTCAGCCGTGTTCCGGAATTCTGAGTGTGGGGAGGTTCCGTCTTCTGTCTGCAGCACCCGGGATCTCCTAGGAGCCCTTCGAGTGTCTTCCCCGAGTCCCTCCCAGTGCGGGCTGCCGGGGAAAGGCGGGGGTTGGGCTGGAAACGCAGGTAGCATCTAGTGCCTCCCCATGGACAGGGGAGGTAATTAGCGGACTTCCCCTTGCGAGGGAACACCTGTGACACCAGGAAGCTGCGTGGAGGGCGGCCCCGAACCTCCCCCACACAGTCAGCCGTGTTCCGGAATTCTGAGTGTGGGGAGGTTCCGTCTTCTGTCTGCAGCACCCGGGATCTCCTAGGAGCCCTTCGAGTGTCTTCCCCGAGTCCCTCCCAGTGCGGGCTGCCGGGGAAAGGCGGGGGTTGGGCTGGAAACGCAGGTAGCATCTAGTGCCTCCCCATGGACAGGGGAGGTAATTAGCGGACTTCCCCTGCCAGGGAACACCTGTGACACCAGGAAGCTGCGTGGAGGGCGGCCCCGAACCTCCCCCACACAGTCAGCCGTGTTCCGGAATTCTGAGTGTGGGGAGGTTCCGTCTTCTGTCTGCAGCACCCGGGATCTCCTAGGAGCCCTTCGAGTGTCTTCCCCGAGTCCCTCCCAGTGCGGGCTGCCGGGGAAAGGCGGGGGTTGGGCTGGAAACGCAGGTAGCATCTAGTGCCTCCCCATGGACAGGGGAGGTAATTAGCGGACTTCCCCCTTGCCAGGGAACACCTGTGACACCAGGAAGCTGCGTGGAGGGCGGCCCCGAACCTCCCCCACACAGTCAGCCGTGTTCCGGAATTCTGAGTGTGGGGAGGTTCCGTCTTCTGTCTGCAGCACCCGGGATCTCCTAGGAGCCCTTCGAGTGTCTTCCCCGAGTCCCTCCCAGTGCGGGCTGCCGGGGAAATGCGGGGGTTGGGCTGGAAACGCAGGTAGCATCTAGTGCCTCCCCATGGACAGGGGAGGTAATTAGCGGACTTCCCCTTGCAGGGAACACCTGTGACACCAGGAAGCTGCGTGGAGGGCGGCCCGAACCTCCCCACACAGTCAGCCGTGTTCCGGAATTCTGAGTGTGGGGAGGTTCCGTCTTCTGTCTGCAGCACCCGGGATCTCCTAGGAGCCCTTCGAGTGTCTTCCCCGAGTCCCTCCCAGTGCGGGCTGCCGGGGAAAGGCGGGGGTTGGGCTGGAAACGCAGGTAGCATCTAGTGCCTCCCCATGGACAGGGGAGGTAATTAGCGGACTTCCCCTTGCCAGGGAACACCTGTGACACCAGGAAGCTGCGTGGAGGGCGGCCCGAACCTCCCCCACACAGTCAGCCGTGTTCCGGAATTCTGAGTGTGGGGAGGTTCCGTCTTCTGTCTGCAGCACCCGGGATCTCCTAGGAGCCCTTCGAGTGTCTTCCCCGAGTCCCTCCCAGTGCGGGCTGCCGGGGAAAGGCGGGGGTTGGGCTGGAAACGCAGGTAGCATCTAGTGCCTCCCCATGGACAGGGGAGGTAATTAGCGGACTTCCCCTTGCGAGGGAACACCTGTGACACCAGGAAGCTGCGTGGAGGGCGGCCCAGAACCTCCCCCACACAGTCAGCCGTGTTCCGGAATTCTGAGTGTGGGGAGGTTCCGTCTTCTGTCTGCAGCACCCGGGATCTCCTAGGAGCCCTTCGAGTGTCTTCCCCGAGTCCCTCCCAGTGCGGGCTGCCGGGGAAAGGCGGGGGTTGGGCTGGAAACGCAGGTAGCATCTAGTGCCTCCCCATGGACAGGGGAGGTAATTAGCGGACTTCCCCTTGCGAGGGAACACCTGTGACACCAGGAAGCTGCGTGGAGGGCGGCCCTAAACCTCACCCACACAGTCAGCCGTGTTCCGGAATTCTGAGTGTGGGGAGGTTCCGTCTTCTGTCTGCAGCACCCGGGATCTCCTAGGAGCCCTTCGAGTGTCTTCCCCGAGTCCCTCCCAGTGCGGGCTGCCGGGGAAAGGCGGGGGTTGGGCTGGAAACGCAGGTAGCATCTAGTGCCTCCCCATGGACAGGGGAGGTAATTAGCGGACTTCCCCCTGCCAGGGAACACCTGTGACACCAGGAAGCTGCGTGGAGGGCGGCCCCGAACCTCCCCCACACAGTCAGCCGTGTTCCGGAATTCTGAGTGTGGGGAGGTTCCGTCTTCTGTCTGCAGCACCCGGGATCTCCTAGGAGCCCTTCGAGAGTCTTCCCCGAGTCCCTCCCAGTGCGGGCTGCCGGGGAAATGCGGGGGTTGGGCTGGAAACGCAGGTAGCATCTAGTGCCTCCCCATGGACAGGGGAGGTAATTAGCGGACTTCCCCTTGCGAGGGAACACCTGTGACACCAGGAAGCTGCGTGGAGGGCGGCCCTAACCTCACCCACACAGTCAGCCCGTGTTCCGGAATTCTGAGTGTGGGGAGGTTCCGTCTTCTGTCTGCAGCACCCGGGATCTCCTAGGAGCCCTTCGAGTGTCTTCCCCGAGTCCCTCCAGTGCGGGCTGCCGGGGAAATGCGGGGGTTGGGCTGGAAACGCAGGTAGCATCTAGTGCCTCCCCATGGACAGGGGAGGTAATTAGCGGACTTCCCCTTGCAGGGAACACCTGTGACACCAGGAAGCTGCGTGGAGGGCGGCCCGAAACCTCCCCCACACAGTCAGCCGTGTTCCGGAATTCTGAGTGTGGGGAGGTTCCGTCTTCTGTCTGCAGCACCCGGGATCTCCTAGGAGCCCTTCGAGTGTCTTCCCCGAGTCCCTCCCAGTGCGGGCTGCCGGGGAAAGGCGGGGGTTGGGCTGGAAACGCAGGTAGCATCTAGTGCCTCCCCATGGACAGGGGAGGTAATTAGCGGACTTCCCCTTGCGAGGGAACACCTGTGACACCAGGAAGCTGCGTGGAGGGCGGCCCTAAACCTCACCCACACAGTCAGCCGTGTTCCGGAATTCTGAGTGTGGGGAGGTTCCGTCTTCTGTCTGCAGCACCCGGGATCTCCTAGGAGCCCTTCGAGTGTCTTCCCCGAGTCCCTCCCAGTGCGGGCTGCCGGGGAAAGGCGGGGGTTGGGCTGGAAACGCAGGTAGCATCTAGTGCCTCCCCATGGACAGGGGAGGTAATTAGCGGACTTCCCCCTTGCCAGGGAACACCTGTGACACCAGGAAGCTTCGTGGAGGGCGGCCCAGAACCTCCCCCACACAGTCAGCCGTGTTCCGGAATTCTGAGTGTGGGGAGGTTCCGTCTTCTGTCTGCAGCACCCGGGATCTCCTAGGAGCCCTTCGAGTGTCTTCCCCGAGTCCCTCCCAGTGCGGGCTGCCGGGGAAAGGCGGGGGTTGGGCTGGAAACGCAGGTAGCATCTAGTGCCTCCCCATGGACAGGGGAGGTAATTAGCGGACTTCCCCTTGCGAGGGAACACCTGTGACACCAGGAAGCTGCGTGGAGTGCGGCCCCTAACCTCCCCCACACAGTCAGCCCGTGTTCCGGAATTCTGAGTGTGGGGAGGTTCCGTCTTCTGTCTGCAGCACCCGGGATCTCCTAGGAGCCCTTCGAGAGTCTTCCCCGAGTCCCTCCCAGTGCGGGCTGCCGGGGAAAGGCGGGGGTTGGGCTGGAAACGCAGGTAGCATCTAGTGCCTCCCCATGGACAGGGGAGGTAATTAGCGGACTTCCCCTTGCGAGGGAACACCTGTGACACCAGGAAGCTGCGTGGAGGGCGGCCCGAACCTCCCCCACACAGTCAGCCGTGTTCCGGAATTCTGAGTGTGGGGAGGTTCCGTCTTCTGTCTGCAGCACCCGGGATCTCCTAGGAGCCCTTCGAGAGTCTTCCCCGAGTCCCTCCCAGTGCGGGCTGCCGGGGAAAGGCGGGGGTTGGGCTGGAAACGCAGGTAGAATCTAGTGCCTCACCATGGACAGGGGAGGTAATTAGCGGACTTCCCCTGCGAGGGAACACCTGTGACACCAGGAAGCTGCGTGGAGGGCGGCCCTAAACCTCACCCACACAGTCAGCCGTGTTCCGGAATTCTGAGTGTGGGGAGGTTCCGTCTTCTGTCTGCAGCACCCGGGATCTCCTAGGAGCCCTTCGAGTGTCTTCCCCGAGTCCCTCCCAGTGCGGGCTGCCGGGGAAAGGCGGGGGTTGGGCTGGAAACGCAGGTAGCATCTAGTGCCTCCCCATGGACAGGGGAGGTAATTAGCGGACTTCCCCTTGCGAGGGAACACCTGTGACACCAGGAAGCTGCGTGGAGGGCGGCCCAGAACCTCCCCCACACAGTCAGCCGTGTTCCGGAATTCTGAGTGTGGGGAGGTTCCGTCTTCTGTCTGCAGCACCCGGGATCTCCTAGGAGCCCTTCGAGAGTCTTCCCCGAGTCCCTCCCAGTGCGGGCTGCCGGGGAAAGGCGGGGGTTGGGCTGGAAACGCAGGTAGCATCTAGTGCCTCCCCATGGACAGGGGAGGTAATTAGCGGACTTCCCCCTTGCGAGGGAACACCTGTGACACCAGGAAGCTGCGTGGAGGGCGGCCCGAACCTCCCCCACACAGTCAGCCGTGTTCCGGAATTCTGAGTGTGGGGAGGTTCCGTCTTCTGTCTGCAGCACCCGGGATCTCCTAGGAGCCCTTCGAGTGTCTTCCCCGAGTCCCTCCCAGTGCGGGCTGCCGGGGAAAGGCGGGGGTTGGGCTGGAAACGCAGGTAGCATCTAGTGCCTCCCCATGGACAGGGGAGGTAATTAGCGGACTTCCCCTTGCGAGGGAACACCTGTGACACCAGGAAGCTGCGTGGAGGGCGGCCCTAAACCTCCCCCACACAGTCAGCCGTGTTCCGGAATTCTGAGTGTGGGGAGGTTCCGTCTTCTGTCTGCAGCACCCGGGATCTCCTAGGAGCCCTTCGAGAGTCTTCCCCGAGTCCCTCCCAGTGCGGGCTGCCGGGGAAAGGCGGGGGTTGGGCTGGAAACGCAGGTAGCATCTAGTGCCTCCCCATGGACAGGGGAGGTAATTAGCGGACTTCCCCTTGCGAGGGAACACCTGTGACACCAGGAAGCTGCGTGGAGGGCGGCCCCGAACCTCCCCCACACAGTCAGCCGTGTTCCGGAATTCTGAGTGTGGGGAGGTTCCGTCTTCTGTCTGCAGCACCCGGGATCTCCTAGGAGCCCTTCGAGTGTCTTCCCCGAGTCCCTCCCACTGCGGGCTGCCGGGGAAATGCGGGGGTTGGGCTGGAAACGCAGGTAGCATCTAGTGCCTCCCCCTGGACAGGGGAGGTAATTAGCGGACTTCCCCCTGCCAGGGAACACCTGTGACACCAGGAAGCTTCGTGGAGTAAGGCCCAGAACCTCCCCCACACAGTCAGCCGTGTTCCTGAATTCTGAGTGTGGGGAGGTTCCGTCTTCTGTCTGCAGCAACCGGGATCTCCTAGGAGCCCTTCGAGAGTCTTCCCCGAGTCCCTCCCACTGCGGGCTGCCGGGGAAAGGCGGGGGTTGGGCTGGAAAAGCAGGTAGCATCTAGTGCCTCCCCATGGACAGGGGAGGTAATTAGCGGACTTCCCCTTGCGAGGGAACACCTGTGACACCAGGAAGCTGCGTGGAGGGCCGCCCTAAACCTCACCCACACAGTCACCCGTGTTCCGGAATTCTGAGTGTGGGGAGGTTCCGTCTTCTGTCTGCAGCACCCGGGATCTCCTAGGAGCCCTTCGAGTGTCTTCCCCGAGTCCCTCACAGTGCGGGCTGCCGGGGAAAGGCGGGGGTTGGGCTGGAAACGCAGGTAGCATCTAGTGCCTCCCCATGGACAGGGGAGGTAATTAGCGGACTTCCCCTTGCCAGGGAACACCTGAGACACCAGGAAGCTGCGTGGAGGGCGGCCCTAACCTCACCCACACAGTCAGCCGTGTTCCGGAATTCTGAGTGTGGGGAGGTTCCGTCTTCTGTCTGCAGCACCCGGGATCTCCTAGGAGCCCTTCGAGTGTCTTCCCCGAGTCCCTCCCACTGCGGGCTGCCGGGGAAATTGCGGGGGTTGGGCTGGAAAACGCAGGTAGCATCTAGTGCCTCCCCCTGGACAGGGGAGGTAATTAGCGGACTTCCCCCTGCCAGGGAACACCTGTGACACCAGGAAGCTTCGTGGAGTGCGGCCCAGAACCTCCCCCACACAGTCAGCCGTGTTCCGGAATTCTGAGTGTGGGGAGGTTCCGTCTTCTGTCTGCAGCACCCGGGATCTCCTAGGAGCCCTTCGAGTGTCTTCCCCGAGTCCCTCCCAGTGCGGGCTGCCGGGGAAATGCGGGGGTTGGGCTGGAAACGCAGGTAGCATCTAGTGCCTCCCCATGGACAGGGGAGGTAATTAGCGGACTTCCCCTTGCGAGGGAACACCTGTGACACCAGGAAGCTGCGTGGAGGGCGGCCCTAAACCTCACCCACACAGTCAGCCGTGTTCCGGAATTCTGAGTGTGGGGAGGTTCCGTCTTCTGTCTGCAGCACCCGGGATCTCCTAGGAGCCCTTCGAGTGTCTTCCCCGAGTCCCTCCCAGTGCGGGCTGCCGGAGAAAGGCGGGGTTGGGCTGGAAACGCAGGTAGCATCTAGTGCCTCCCCATGGACAGGGGAGGTAATTAGCGGACTTCCCCCTGCCAGGGAACACCTGTGACACCAGGAAGCTTCGTGGAGTAAGGCCAGTAACTTCCCCCACACAGTCAGCCGTGTTCCGGAATTCTGAGTGTGGGGAGGTTCCGTCTTCTGTCTGCAGCACCCTGGGATCTCCTAGGAGCCCTTCGAGTGTCTTCCCGAGTCCCTACCACTGCGGGATGTCCGGGAAATGCGGGGGTTGGGCTCGGAAAAGCAGGTAGCATCTAGTGCCTCCCCATGGACAGGGGAGGTAATTAGCTGACTTCCCCTTGCGAGGGAACAACTGTGGAACCAGGAAGCTGCGTGGAGGGCGGCCCTAAACCTCACCCACACAGTCACCCGTGTTCCGGAATTCTGAGTGTGGGGAGGTTCCGTCTTCTGTCTGCAGCACCCGGGATCTCCTAGGAGCCCTTCGAGAGTCTTCCCCGAGTCCCTCCCACTGCGGGCTGCCGGGGAAAGGCGGGGGTTGGGCTGGAAAAGCAGGTAGCATCTAGTGCCTCCCCATGGACAGGGGAGGTAATTAGCGGAATTCCCCTTGCGAGGGAACACCTGTGACACCAGGAAGCTGCGTGGAGGGCCGCCCTAAACCTCACCCACACAGTCACCCGTGTTCCGGAATTCTGAGTGTGGGGAGGTTCCGTCTTCTGTATGCAGCACCCGGGATCTCCTAGGACCCCTTCGAGAGTCTTCCCCGAGTCCCTCCCACTGCGGGCTACCGGGGAAAGGCAGGGCGTTGGGCTGGAAAAGCAGGTAGCATGTAGTGCCACCCCCTGGACAGGGGAGGTAATTAGCGGACTTCCCCTGCCAGGGAACACCTGTGACACCAGGAATCTTCGTGGAGTAAGGCCCAGAACTTCCCCCACACAGTAAGCCGTGTTCCTGAATTCTGAGTGTGGGGAGAATCCGTCTTCTGTCTGCAGCTCCCGGGATCTCCTAGGAGCCCTTCGAGTGTCTTCCCCGAGTCCCTCCCAGTGCTGGCAGCCGAGGAAAGGCGGGGGTTGGGCTGGAAACGCAGGTAGCATCTAGTGCCTCCACATGGACAGGGGAGGTAATTAGCGGACTTCCCCGTGCCAGGGAACACCTGTGACACCAGGAAGCTGCGTGGAGGGCGGCCCTAAACCTCACCCACACAGTCAGACGTGTTCCGGAATTCTGAGTGTGGGGAGGTTCCGTCTTCTGTCTGCAGCACCCGGGATCTCCTAGGAGCCCTTCGAGTGTCTTCCCCGAGTCCCTCCCATTGCGGGCTGCCGGGGAAAGGCGGGGGTTGGGCTGGAAACGCAGGTAGCATCTAGTGCCTCCCCATGGACAGGGGAGGTAATTAGCGGACTTCCCCCTGCCAGGGAACACCTGTGACACCAGGAAGCTTCGTGGAGGGCGGCCCAGAACCTCCCCCACACAGTCAGCCGTGTTCCGGAATTCTGAGTGTGGGGAGGTTCCGTCTTCTGTCTGCAGAACCCGGGATCTCCTAGGAGCCCTTCGAGTGTCTTCCCCGAGTCCCTCCCAGTGCGGGCTGCCGGGGAAAGGCGGGGGTTGGGCTGGAAACGCAGGTAGCATCTAGTGCCTCCCCATGGACATGGGAGGTAATTAGCGGACTTCCCCTTGCGAGGGAACACCTGAGACACCAGGAAGCTGCGTGGAGGGCGGCCCTAAACCTCACCCACACAGTCACCCGTGTTCCGGAATTCTAAGTGTGGGGAGGTTCCGTCTTCGTTCTGCAGAACCCGGGATCTCCTAGGAGCCCTTCGAGTGTCTTCCCCGAGTCCCTTACACTGCGGGATGTCCGGAAAGGCGGGGGTTGGGCTCGAAAAGCAGGTAGCATCTAGGGCTTCCCCATGGACAGGGGAGGTAATTAGCGGACTTCCCCTTGCGAGGGAACAACTGTGGAACCAGGAAGCTGCGTGGAGAGCGGCCCTAAACCTCACCCACACAGTCACCCGTGTTCCGGAATTCTGAGTGTGGGGAGATTCCGTCTTCTGTCTGCAGCACCCGGGATCTCCTAGGAGCCCTTCGAGGGTCTTCCCCGAGTCCCTTACACTGCGGGATGTCCGGGAAAGGAGGGGGTTGGGCTCAAAAAGCAGGTAGCATCTAGTGCCTCCCCATGGACAGGGGAGGTAATTAGCTGACTTCCCCTTGTGAGGGAACAACTGTGGAACCAGGAAGCTGCGTGGAGGGCGGCCCTAAACCTCACCCACACAGTCACCCGTGTTCCGGAATTCTGAGTGTGGGGAGGTTCCGTCTTCTGTCTGCAGCACCCGGGATCTCCTAGGAGCCCTTCGAGAGTCTTCCCCGAGTCCCTCCCACTGCGGGCTGCCGGGGAAAGGCGGGGGTTGGGCTGGAAACGCAGGTAGCATCTAGTGCCTCCCCCTGGAACAGGGGAGGTAATTAGCGGAATTCCCCCTTCCAGGGAACACCTGTGACACCAGGAAGCTTCGTGGAGTAAGGCCCAGAACCTCCCCCACACAGTCAGCCGTGTTCCGGAATTCTGAGTGTGGGGATGTTCCGTCTTCTGTCTGCAGCACCCGGGATCTCCTAGGAGCCCTTCGAGTGTCTTCCCCGAGTCCCTCCACTGCGGGATGTCCGGGGAAAGGCGGGGTTGGGCTGGAAAAGCAGGTAGCATCTAGTGCCTCCCCATGGACAGGGGAGGTAATTAGCGGACTTCCCCTTGCGAGGGAACACCTGAGACACCAGGAAGCTGCGTGGAGGGCGGCCCTAAACCTCACCCACACAGTCACCCGTGTTCCGGAATTCTGAGTGTGGGGAGGATCCGTCTTCTGTCTGCAGCACCCGGGATCTCCTAGGAGCCCTTCGAGAGTCTTCCCCGAGTCCCTCCCAGTGCGGGCTGCCGGGGAAAGGCGGGGGTTGGGCTGGAAACGCAGGTAGCATCTAGTGCCTCCCCCTGGACAGGGGAGGTAATTAGCGGACTTCCCCCTGCCAGGGAACACCTGTGACACCAGGAAGCTTCGTGGAGTGCGGCCCAGAACCTCCCCCTCACAGTCAGCCGTGTTCCGGAATTCTGAGTGTGGGGAGGTTCCGTCTTCGGTCTGCAGAACCCGGGATCTCCTAGAGCCCTTCGAGTGTCTTCCCCGATTCCCTCCCAGTGCGGGCTGCCGGGGAAAGGCGGGGGTTGGGCTGGAAACGCAGGTAGCATCTAGTGCCTCCCCATGGACAGGGGAGGTAATTAGCGGACTTCCCCTTGCGAGGGAACACCTGAGACACCAGGAAGCTGCGTGGAGGGCGGCCCTAGACCTCACCCACACAGTCACCCATGTTCCGGGAATTCTAAGTGTGGGGAGGTTCCGTCTTCGGTCTGCAGAACCCGGGATCTCCTAGGAGCCCTTCGAGTGTCTTCCCCGAGTCCCTCCGAGTGCGGGATGTAGGGGAATGACGGGGGTTGGGCTGGAAACGCAGGTAGCATCTAGTGCCTCCCCCTGGACAGGGGAGGTAATTAGTGGACTTCCCCCTGCCAGGGAACACCTGTGACACCAGGAAGCTTCGTGGAGTAAGGCCCACAACTTCCCCCACACAGTCAGCCGTGTTCCGGAATTCTGAGTGTGGGAATGTTCCGTCTTCTGTCTGCAGCACCCGGGATCTCCTAGGAGTCCTTCGAGTGTCTTCCCCGAGTCCCTTACACTGCGGGATTTTCGGAAAGGCGGGGGTTGGGCTCGAAAAGCAGGTAGCATCTAGTGCCTCCCCATGGACAGGGGAGGTAATTAGCTGACTTCCCCTTGCGTGGGAACAACTGTGGAACCAGGAAGCTGCGTGGAGAACGGCCCTAAACCTCACCCACACAGTCACCCGTGTTCCGGAATTCTGAGTGTGGGGAGGTTCCGTCTTCGGTCTGCAGAACCCGGGATCTCCTAGGAGCCCTTCGAGTGTCTTCCCCGATTCCCTCCCAGTGCGGGCTGCCGGGGAAAGGCGGGGGTTGGGCTGGAAACGCAGGTAGCATCTAGTGCCTCCACATGGACAGGGGAGGTAATTAGCGGACTTCCCCTTGCGAGGGAACACCTGAGACACCAGGAAGCTGCGTGGAGGGCGGCCCTAAACCTCACCCACACAGTCACCCGTGTTCCGGAATTCTGAGTGTGGGGAGGTTCCGTCTTCTGTCTGCAGCACCCGGGATCTCCTAGGAGCCCTTCGAGTGTCTTCCCCGAGTCCCTCCCAGTGCGGGATGCCGGGGAAATGCGGGGGTTGGGCTGGAAACGCAGGTAGCATCTAGTGCCTCCCCCTGGACAGGGGAGGTAATTAGCGGACTTCCCCCTGCCAGGGAACACCTGTGACACCAGGAAGCTTCGTGGAGGTAGGCCCCAACCTCCCCCACACAGTCAGCCGTGTTCCGGAATTCTGAGTGTGGGGAGGTTCCGTCTTCTGTCTGCAGCACCCGGGATCTCCTAGGAGCCCTTCGAGTGTCTTCCCCGAGTCCCTCCACTGCGGGATTGCCGGGGAAAGGCGGGGGTTGGGCTGGAAACGCAGGTAGCATCTAGTGCCTCCCCATGGACAGGGGAGGTAATTAGCGGACTTCCCCTTGCGAGGGAACAACTGTGGAACCAGGAAGCTGCGTGGAGAGCGGCCCTAAACCTCACCCACACAGTCACCCGTGTTCCGGAATTCTGAGTGTGGGGAGGTTCCGTCTTCTGTCTGCAGCACCCGGGATCACCTAGGAGCCATTCGAGTGTCTTCCCCGAGTCCCTCATTTGCGGGCTGCCGGGGAAAGGCGGGGGTTGGGCTGGAAACACAGGTAGCATCTAGTGCCTCCCCATGACCGGGGAGGTAATTAGCGGACTTCCCCTTGCCAGGGAACACCTGAGACACCAGGAAGCTGTGTGGAGGGCGGCCCTAAACATCACCCACACAGTCAGCCGTGTTCCGGAATTCTGAGTGTGGGGAGGTTCCGTCTTCTGTATGCAGCACCCGGGATCTCCTAGGAGCCCTTCGAGTGTCTTCCCCGAGTCCCTCCCACTGCGGGCTACCGGGGAAAGGCAGGGGTTGGGCTGGAAAAGCAGGTAGCATGTAGTGCCACCCCCTGGACAGGGGAGGTAATTAGCGGACTTCCCCCTGCCAGGGAACAACTGTGACACCAGGAAGCTTCGTGGAGTAAGGCCCAGAACTTCCCCCACACAGTCAGCCGTGTTCCTGAATTCTGAGTGTGGGGAGGTTCCGTCTTCGGTCTGCAGCACCCGGGATCTCCTAGGAGCTCTTCGAGTGTCTTCCCCGAGTCCCTCCCAGTGCGGGCTGCCGGGGAAAAGCGGGGGTTGGGCTGGAAACGCAGGTAGCATCTAGTGCCTCCTCCTGAACAGGGGAGGTAATTAGCGGACTTCCCCCTTCCAGGGAACACCTGTGACACCAGGAAGCTTCGTGGAGTAAGGCCCAGAACTTCCCCCACACAGTCAGCCGTGTTCCGGAATTCTGAGTGTGGGGATGTTCCGTCTTCTGTCTGCAGCACCCGGGATCTCCTAGGAGCCCTTCGAGTGTCTTCCCCGAGTCCCTTACACTGCGGGATGTCCGGGAAAGGCGGGGGTTGGGCTGGAAAAGCAGGTAGCATCTAGTGCCTCCCCATGGACAGGGGAGGTAATTAGCGGAATTCTCCTTGAGAGGGAACACCTGAGACACCAGGAAGCTGCGTAGAGGGCCGCCCTAAACCTCACCCACACAGTCACCCGTGTTCCGGAATTCTGAGTGTGGGGAGAATCCGTCTTCTGTCTGCAGCTCCCGGGATCTCCTAGGAGCCCTTCGAGTGTCTTCCCCGAGTCCCTCCCAGTGCTGGCTGGCGAGGAAAGGCGGGGGTTGGGCTGGAAACGCAGGTAGCATCTAGTGCCTCCCCCTGAACAGGGGAGGTAATTAGCGGACTTCCCCCTTCCAGGGAACACCTGTGACACCAAGAAGCTTCGTGGAGTAAGGCCCAGTACTTCCCCCACACAGTCAGCCGTGTTCCGGAATTCTGAGTGTGGGGATGTTCCGTCTTCTGTCTGCAGCACCCGGGATCTCCTAGGAGCCCTTCGAGTGTCTTCCCCGAGTCCCTTACACTGCGGGATGTCCGGGAAAGGCGGGGGTTGTGCTGGAACAGCAGGTAGCATCTAGTGCCTCCCCATGGACAGGGGAGGTAATTACCGGAATTCCCCTTGCGAGGGAACACCTGTGACACTAGGAAGCTGCGTGGAGGGCCGCCCTAAACCTCACCCACACAGTCACCCGTGTTCCGGAATTCTGAGTGTGGGGAGGATCCGTCTTCGGTCTGCAGAACCCGGGATCTCCTAGGAGCCCTTCGAGTGTCTTCCCCGATTCCCTCCCAGTGCGGGCTGCCGGGGAAAGTCGGGGGTTGGGCTGTAAACGCAGGTAGCATCTAGTGCCTCCCCATGGACAGGGGAGGTAATTAGCGGACTTCCCCTTGCCAGGGAACACCTGAGACACCAGGAAGCTGCTGTGGAGGGCGGCCCTAAACCTCACCCACACAGTCACCCGTGTTCCGGAATTCTGAGATGTGGGGAGGTTCCGTCTTCTGTCTGCAGCACCCGGGATCTCCTAGGAGCCCTTCGCGTGTCTTCCCCGAGTCCCTCCCACTGCAGGCTGCCGGGGAATTGCGGGGGTTGGGCTGGAAAAGCAGGTAGCATCTAGTGCCTCCCCCTGGACATGGGAGGTAATTAGCGGACTTCCCCCTGCCAGGGAACACCTGTGACACCAGGAAGCTTCGTGGAGTAAGGCCCAGAACTTCCCCCACACAGTCAGCCGTGTTCCTGAATTCTAAGTGTGGGGAGGTTCCGTCTTCTGTATGCAGCACCCGGGATCTCCTAGGAGCCCTTCGAGAGTCTTCCCCGAGTCCCTCCCACTGCGGGCTACCGGGGAAAGGCAGGGGTTGGGCTGGAAACGCAGGTAGCATGTAGTGCCACCCCCTGGACAGGGGAGGTAATTAGCGGACTTCCCCCTGCCAGGGAACACCTGTGACACCAGGAAGCTTCGTGGAGTAAGGGCCAGTACTTCCCCCACACAGTCAGCCGTGTTCCGGAATTCTGAGTGTGGGGATGTTCCGTCTTCTGTCTGCAGCACCCGGGATCTCCTAGGAGCCCTTCGAGTGTCTTTCCCGAGTCCCTTACACTGCGGGATGTCCGGGAAATGCGGGGGTTGGGCTCGAAAACAGGTAGCATCTAGTGCCTCCCCATGGACAGGGGAGGTAATTAGCGGAATTCCCCTTGCGAGGGAACACCTGTGACACCAGGAAGCTGCGTGGAGGGCCGCCCTAAACCTCACCCACACAGTCACCCGTGTTCCCGAATTCTGAGTGTGGGGAGGTTCCGTCTTCTGTATGCAGCACCCGGGATCTCCTAGGAGACCTTCGAGAGTCTTCCCCGAGTCCCTCCCACTGCGGGCTACCGGGGAAAGGCAGGGGTTGGGCTGGAAAAGCAGGTAGCATGTAGTGCCACCCCCTGGACAGGGGAGGTAATTAGCGGACTTCCCCCTGCCAGGGAACACCTGTGACACCAGGAAGCTTCGTGGAGTAAGGCCCAGAACTTCCCCCACACAGTAAGCCGTGTTCCTGAATTCTGAGTGTGGGGAGAATCCGTCTTCTGTCTGCAGCTCCCGGGATCTCCTAGGAGCCCTTCGAGTGTCTTCCCCGAGTCCCTCCCAGTGCTGGCAGCCGAGGAAAGGCGGGGGTTGGGCTGGAAACGCAGGTAGCATCTAGTGCCTCCACCTGGACAGGGGAAGAAATTAGAGGACTTCCCCCTGCCAGGGAACACCTGTGACTCCAGGCAGCTGCGTGAATTGCGGCCCTAAACCTCACTCACACAGTCAGACGTGTTCCGGAATTCTGAGTGTGGGGAGGTTCCGTCTTATGTCTGCAGCACCCGGGATCACCTAGGAGCCATTCGAGTGTCTTCCCCGAGTCCCTCCCTTTGCGGGCTCCCGGGGAAAGGCGGGGGTTGGGCTGGAAACGCAGGTAGCATCTAGTGCCTCCCCCTGGACAGGGAGGTAATTAGCGGACTTCCACCTGCCAGGGAACACCTGTGACACCAGGAAGCTTCGTGGAGTGCGGCCCAGAACCTCCCCCTCACAGTCAGCCGTGTTCCGGAATTCTGAGTGTGGGGAGGTTCCGTCTTCGGTCTGCAGAACCCGGGATCTCCTAGGAGCCCTTCGAGTTTCTTCCCCGATTCCCTCCCAGTGCGGGCTGCGGGGGAAATGCGGGGGTTGGGCTGGAAACACAGGTAGCATCTAGTGCCTCCCCATGGACCGGGGAGGTAATTAGCGGACTTCCCCTTGCGAGGGAACACCTGTGATATCAGGAAGCTGCGAGGAGGGCGGCCCTAAACATCACCAACACAGTCAGCCGTGTTCCGGAATTCTGAGTGTGGGGAGGTTCCGTCTTCTGTATGCAGCACCCGGGATCTCCTAGGAGCCCTTCGAGAGTCTTCCCCGAGTCCCTCCCACTGCGGGCTACCTGGGAAAGGCAGGGGTTGGGCTGGAAACGCAGGTAGCATGTAGTGCCACCCCCTGGACAGGGGAGGTAATTAGCGGACTTCCCCCTGCCAGGGAACACCTGTGACACCAGGAAGCTTCGTGGAGTAAGGGCCAGTACTTCCCCCACACAGTCAGCCGTGTTCCGGAATTCTGAGTGTGGGGAGGTTCCGTCTTCTGTCTGCAGCACCCGGGATCTCCTAGGAGCCCTTCGAGTGTCTTTCCCGAGTCCCTTACACTGCGGGATGTCCGGGAAATGCGGGGGTTGTGCTCGAAAAGCAGGTAGCATCTAGTGCCTCCCCATGGACAGGGGAGGTAATTAGCTGATTTCCCCTTGCGAGGGAACAACTGTGGAACCAGGAAGCTGCGTGGAGGGCGGCCCTAAACCTCACCCACACAGTCACCCGTGTTCCGGAATTCTGAGTGAGGGGAGGTTCCGTCTTCTGCCTGCAGCACCCGGGATCTCCTAGGAGCCCTTCGAGAGTCTTCCCCGAGTCCCTCCCACTGCGGGCTACCGGGGAAAGGCAGGCGTTGGGCTGGAAAAGCAGGTAGCATGTAGTGCCACCCCCTGGACAGGGGAGGTAATTAGCGGACTTCCCCCTGCCAGGGAACACCTGTGACACCAGGAATCTTCGTGGAGTAAGGCCCAGAACTTCCCCCACACAGTAAGCCGTGTTCCTGAATTCTGAGTGTGGGGAGAATCCGTCTTCTGTCTGCAGCTACCGGGATCTCCTAGGAGCCCTTCGAGTGTCTTCCCCGAGTCCCTCCCAGTGCTGGCAGCCGAGGAAAGGCGGGGGTTGGGCTGGAAACGCAGGTAGCATCTAGTGCCTCCACCTGGACAGGGGAAGAAATTAGAGGACTTCCCCCTGCCAGGGAACACCTGTGACTCCAGGCAGCTGCGTGGAGGGCGGCCCTAAACCTCACCCACACAGTCAGACGTGTTCCGGAATTCTGAGTGTGGGGAGGTTCCGTCTTATGTCTGCAGCACCCGGGATCACCTAGGAGCCATTCGAGTGTCTTCCCCGAGTCCCTCCCTTTGCGGGCTCCCGGGGAAAGGCGGGGGTTGGGCTGGAAACGCAGGTAGCATCTAGTGCCTCCCCCTGGACAGGGAGGTAATTAGCGGACTTCCCCCTGCCAGGGAACACCTGTGACACCAGGAAGCTTCGTGGAGTGCGGCCCAGAACCTCCCCCTCACAGTCAGCCGTGTTCCGGAATTCTGAGTGTGGGGAGGTTCCGTCTTCGGTCTGCAGAACCCGGGATCTCCTAGGAGCCCTTCGAGTTTCTTCCCCGATTCCCTCCCAGTGCGGGCTGCCGGGGAAAGGCGGGGGTTGGGCTGGAAACGCAGGTAGCATCTAGTGCCTCCCCATGGACATGGGAGGTAATTAGCGGACTTCCCCTTGCGAGGGAACACCTGAGACACCAGGAAGCTGCGTGGAGGGCGGCCCTAAACCTCACCCACACAGTCACCCGTGTTCCGGAATTCTAAGTGTGGGGAGGTTCCGTCTTCGTTCTGCAGAACCCGGGATCTCCTAGGAGCCCTTCGAGTGTCTTCCCCGAGTCCCTTACACTGCGGGATGTCCGGAAAGGCGGGGGTTGGGCTCGAAAAGCAGGTAGCATCTAGGGCTTCCCCATGGACAGGGGAGGTAATTAGCGGACTTCCCCTTGCGAGGGAACAACTGTGGAACCAGGAAGCTGCGTGGAGAGCGGCCCTAAACCTCACCCACACAGTCACCCGTGTTCCGGAATTCTGAGTGTGGGGAGATTCCGTCTTCTGTCTGCAGCACCCGGGATCTCCTAGGAGCCCTTCGAGGGTCTTCCCCGAGTCCCTTACACTGCGGGATGTCCGGGAAAGGAGGGGGTTGGGCTCGAAAAAGCAGGTAGCATCTAGTGCCTCCCCATGGACAGGGGAGGTAATTAGCTGACTTCCCCTTGTGAGGGAACAACTGTGGAACCAGGAAGCTGCGTGGAGGGCGGCCCTAAACCTCACCCACACAGTCACCCGTGTTCCGGAATTCTGAGTGTGGGGAGGTTCCGTCTTCTGTCTGCAGCACCCGGGATCTCCTAGGAGCCCTTCGAGAGTCCTTCCCCGAGTCCCTCCCACTGCGGGCTGCCGGGGAAAAGCGGGGGTTGGGCTGGAAACGCAGGTAGCATCTAGTGCCTTCCCCTGAACAGGGGAGGTAATTAGCGGAATTCCCCCTTCCAGGGAACACCTGTGACACCAGGAAGCTTCGTGGAGTAAGGCCCAGAACTTCCCCCACACAGTCAGCCGTGTTCCGGAATTCTGAGTGTGGGGATGTTCCGTCTTCTGTCTGCAGCACCCGGGATCTCCTAGGAGCCCTTCGAGTGTCTTCCCCGAGTCCCTTACACTGCGGGATGTCCGGGAAAGGCGGGGGTTGTGCTGGAAAAGCAGGTAGCATCTAGTGCCTCCCCATGGACAGGGGAGGTAATTAGCGGAATTCCCCTTGCGAGGGAACACCTGAGACACCAGGAAGCTGCGTGGAGGGCCGCCCTAAACCTCACCCACACAGTCACCCGTGTTCCGGAATTCTGAGTGTGGGGAGAATCCGTCTTCTGTCTGCAGATCCCGGGATCTCCTAGGAGCCCTTCGAGAGTCTTCCCCGAGTCCCTCCCAGTGCTGGCAGCCGAGGAAAGGCGGAGGTTGGGCTGGAAACGCAGATAGCATCTAGTGCCTCCCCCTGGACAGGGAGGTAATTAGCGGACTTCCCCCTGCCAGGGAACACCTGTGACACCAGGAAGCTTCGTGGAGTGCGGCCCAGAACCTCCCCCACACAGTCAGCCGTGTTCCGGAATTCTGAGTGTGGGGAGGTTCCGTCTTCGGTCTGCAGAACCCGGGATCTCCTAGGAGCCCTTCGAGTGTCTTCCCCGATTCCCTCCCAGTGCGGGCTGCCGGGGAAAGGCGGGGGTTGGGCTGGAAACGCAGGTAGCATCTAGTGCCTCCCCATGGACAGGGGAGGTAATTAGCGGACTTCCCCTTGCGAGGGAACACCTGAGACACCAGGAAGCTGCGTGGAGGGCGGCCCTAGACCTCACCCACACAGTCACCCATGTTCCGGGATTCTAAGTGTGGGGAGGTTCCGTCTTCGGTCTGCAGAACCCGGGATCTCCTAGGAGCCCTTCGAGTGTCTTCCCCGAGTCCCTCCGAGTGCGGGATGTAGGGGAATGACGGGGGTTGGGCTGGAAACGCAGGTAGCATCTAGTGCCTCCCCCTGGACAGGGGAGGTAATTAGTGGACTTCCCCCTGCCAGGGAACACCTGTGACACCAGGAAGCTTCGTGGAGTAAGGCCCACAACTTCCCCCACACAGTCAGCCGTGTTCCGGAATTCTGAGTGTGGGAATGTTCCGTCTTCTGTCTGCAGCACCCGGGATCTCCTAGGAGTCCTTCGAGTGTCTTCCCCGAGTCCCTTACACTGCGGGATTTTCGGAAAGGCGGGGGTTGGGCTCGAAATGCAGGTAGCATCTAGTGCCTCCCCATGGACAGGGGAGGTAATTAGCTGACTTCCCCTTGCGTGGGAACAACTGTGGAACCAGGAAGCTGCGTGGAGAACGGCCCTAAACCTCACCCACACAGTCACCCGTGTTCCGGAATTCTGAGTGTGGGGAGGTTCCGTCTTCGGTCTGCAGAACCCGGGATCTCCTAGGAGCCCTTCGAGTGTCTTCCCCGATTCCCTCCCAGTGCGGGCTGCCGGGGAAAGGCGGGGGTTGGGCTGGAAACGCAGGTAGCATCTAGTGCCTCCACATGGACAGGGGAGGTAATTAGCGGACTTCCCCTTGCGAGGGAACACCTGAGACACCAGGAAGCTGCGTGGAGGGCGGCCCTAGACCTCACCCACACAGTCACCCATGTTCCGGGATTCTAAGTGTGGGGAGGTTCCGTCTTCGGTCTGCAGAACCCGGGATCTCCTAGGAGCCCTTCGAGTGTCTTCCCCGAGTCCCTCCGAGTGCGGGAGGTAGGGGAATGACGGGGGTTGGGCTGGAAACGCAGGTAGCATCTAGTGCCTCCCCCTGGACAGGGGAAGTAATTAGTGGACTTCCCCCTGCCAGGGAACACCTGTGACACCAGGAAGCTTCGTGGAGTAAGGCCCACAACTTCCCCCACACAGTCAGCCGTGTTCCGGAATTCTGAGTGTGGGGATGTTCCGTCTACTGTCTGCAGCACCCGGGATCTCCTAGGAGCCCTTCGAGTGTCTTCCCCGAGTCCCTTACACTGCGGGATTTTCGGAAAGGCGGTGGTTGGGCTCGAAAAGCAGGTAGCATCTAGTGCCTCCCCATGGACAGGGGAGGTAATTAGCTGACTTCCCCTTGCGTGGGAACAACTGTGGAACCAGGAAGCTGCGTGGAGAGCGGCCCTAAACCTCACCCACACAGTCACCCGTGTTCCGGAATTCTGAGTGTGGGGAGATTCCGTCTTCTGTCTGCAGCACCCGGGATCTCCTAGGAGCCCTTCGAGGGTCTTCCCCGAGTCCCTCCCACTGCGGGATGTCCGGGAAAGGCGGGGGTTGGTCTCGAAAAGCAGGTAGCATCTAGTGCCTCCCCATGGACAGGGGAGGTAATTAGCTGACTTCCCCTTGCGAGGGAACAACTGTGGAACCAGGAAGCTTCGTGGAGGGCAGCCCTAAACCTCACCCACACAGTCACCCGTGTTCCGGAATTCTGAGTGTGGGGAGGTTCCGTCTTCTGTCTGCAGCACCCGGGATCACCTAGGAGCCATTCGAGTGTCTTCCCCGAGTCCCTCATTTGCGGGCTGCCGGGGAAAGGCGGGGGTTGGGCTGGAAACACAGGTAGCATCTAGTGCCTCCCCATGACCGGGGAGGTAATTAGCGGACTTCCCCTTGCCAGGGAACACCTGAGACACCAGGAAGCTGTGTGGAGGGCGGCCCTAAACATCACCCACACAGTCAGCCGTGTTCCGGAATTCTGAGTGTGGGGAGGTTCCGTCTTCTGTATGCAGCACCCGGGATCTCCTAGGAGCCCTTCGAGTGTCTTCCCCGAGTCCCTCCCACTGCGGGCTACCGGGGAAAGGCAGGGGTTGGGCTGGAAAAGCAGGTAGCATGTAGTGCCACCCCCTGGACAGGGGAGGTAATTAGCGGACTTCCCCCTGCCAGGGAACAACTGTGACACCAGGAAGCTTCGTGGAGTAAGGCCCAGAACTTCCCCCACACAGTCAGCCGTGTTCCTGAATTCTGAGTGTGGGGAGGTTCCGTCTTCGGTCTGCAGCACCCGGGATCTCCTAGGAGCTCTTCGAGTGTCTTCCCCGAGTCCCTCCCAGTGCGGGCTGCCGGGGAAAAGCGGGGGTTGGGCTGGAAACGCAGGTAGCATCTAGTGCCTCCTCCTGAACAGGGGAGGTAATTAGCGGACTTCCCCCTTCCAGGGAACACCTGTGACACCAGGAAGCTTCGTGGAGTAAGGCCCAGAACTTCCCCCACACAGTCAGCCGTGTTCCGGAATTCTGAGTGTGGGGATGTTCCGTCTTCTGTCTGCAGCACCCGGGATCTCCTAGGAGCCCTTCGAGTGTCTTCCCCGAGTCCCTTACACTGCGGGATGTCCGGGAAAGGCGGGGGTTGGGCTGGAAAAGCAGGTAGCATCTAGTGCCTCCCCATGGACAGGGGAGGTAATTAGCGGAATTCTCCTTGAGAGGGAACACCTGAGACACCAGGAAGCTGCGTAGAGGGCCGCCCTAAACCTCACCCACACAGTCACCCGTGTTCCGGAATTCTGAGTGTGGGGAGAATCCGTCTTCTGTCTGCAGCTCCCGGGATCTCCTAGGAGCCCTTCGAGTGTCTTCCCCGAGTCCCTCCCAGTGCTGGCTGGCGAGGAAAGGCGGGGGTTGGGCTGGAAACGCAGGTAGCATCTAGTGCCTCCCCCTGAACAGGGGAGGTAATTAGCGGACTTCCCCCTTCCAGGGAACACCTGTGACACCAAGAAGCTTCGTGGAGTAAGGCCCAGAACTTCCCCCACACAGTCAGCCGTGTTCCGGAATTCTGAGTGTGGGGATGTTCCGTCTTCTGTCTGCAGCACCCGGGATCTCCTAGGAGCCCTTCGAGTGTCTTCCCCGAGTCCCTTACACTGCGGGATGTCCGGGAAAGGCGGGGGTTGGGCTCAAAAAGCAGGTAGCATCTAGTGCCTCCCCATGGACAGGGGAGGTAATTAGCTGACTTCCCCTTGCGAGGGAACAACTGTAGAAACCAGGAAGCTGCGTGGAGGGCGGCCCTAAACCTCACCCACACAGTCACCCGTGTTCTGGAATTCTGAGTGTGGGGAGGTTCCGTCTTCTGTCTGCAGCAACCGGGATCTCCTAGGAGCCCTTCGAGAGTCTTCCCCGAGTCCCTCCCACTGCGGGCTGCAGGGGAAAGGCGGGGGTTGTGCTGGAACAGCAGGTAGCATCTAGTGCCTCCCCATGGACAGGGGAGGTAATTACCGGAATTCCCCTTGCGAGGGAACACCTGTGACACTAGGAAGCTGCGTGGAGGGCCGCCCTAAACCTCACCCACACAGTCACCCGTGTTCCGGAATTCTGAGTGTGGGGAGGATCCGTCTTCGGTCTGCAGAACCCGGGATCTCCTAGGAGCCCTTCGAGTGTCTTCCCCGATTCCCTCCCAGTGCGGGCTGCCGGGGAAAGTCGGGGGTTGGGCTGTAAACGCAGGTAGCATCTAGTGCCTCCCCATGGACAGGGGAGGAAATTAGCGGACTTCCCCTTGCCAGGGAACACCTGAGACACCAGGAAGCTGTGTGGAGGGCGGCCCTAAACCTCACCCACACAGTCACCCGTGTTCCGGAATTCTGAGAGTGGGGAGGTTCCGTCTTCTGTTTGCAGCACCCGGGATCTCCTAGGAGCCCTTCGCGTGTCTTCCCCGAGTCCCTCCCACTGCAGGCTGCCGGGGAATTGCGGGGGTTGGGCTGGAAAAGCAGGTAGCATCTAGTGCCTCCCCCTGGACATGGGAGGTAATTAGCGGACTTCCCCCTGCCAGGGAACACCTGTGACACCAGGAAGCTTCGTGGAGTAAGGCCCAGAACTTCCCCCACACAGTAAGCCGTGTTCCTGAATTCTGAGTGTGGGGAGAATCCGTCTTCTGTCTGCAGCTCCCGGGATCTCCTAGGAGCCCTTCGAGTGTCTTCCCCGAGTCCCTCCCAGTGCTGGCAGCCGAGGAAAGGCGGGGGTTGGGCTGGAAACGCAGGTAGCATCTAGTGCCTCCACCTGGACAGGGGAAGAAATTAGAGGACTTCCCCCTGCCAGGGAACACCTGTGACTCCAGGCAGCTGCGTGAATTGCGGCCCTAAACCTCACTCACACAGTCAGACGTGTTCCGGAATTCTGAGTGTGGGGAGGTTCCGTCTTATGTCTGCAGCACCCGGGATCACCTAGGAGCCATTCGAGTGTCTTCCCCGAGTCCCTCCCTTTGCGGGCTCCCGGGGAAAGGCGGGGGTTGGGCTGGAAACGCAGGTAGCATCTAGTGCCTCCCCCTGGACAGGGAGGTAATTAGCGGACTTCCACCTGCCAGGGAACACCTGTGACACCAGGAAGCTTCGTGGAGTGCGGCCCAGAACCTCCCCCTCACAGTCAGCCGTGTTCCGGAATTCTGAGTGTGGGGAGGTTCCGTCTTCGGTCTGCAGAACCCGGGATCTCCTAGGAGCCCTTCGAGTTTCTTCCCCGATTCCCTCCCAGTGCGGGCTGCGGGGGAAATGCGGGGGTTGGGCTGGAAACACAGGTAGCATCTAGTGCCTCCCCATGGACCGGGGAGGTAATTAGCGGACTTCCCCTTGCGAGGGAACACCTGTGATATCAGGAAGCTGCGAGGAGGGCGGCCCTAAACATCACCAACACAGTCAGCCGTGTTCCGGAATTCTGAGTGTGGGGAGGTTCCGTCTTCTGTATGCAGCACCCGGGATCTCCTAGGAGCCCTTCGAGAGTCTTCCCCGAGTCCCTCCCACTGCGGGCTACCGGGGAAAGGCAGGGGTTGGGCTGGAAACGCAGGTAGCATGTAGTGCCACCCCCTGGACAGGGGAGGTAATTAGCGGACTTCCCCCTGCCAGGGAACACCTGTGACACCAGGAAGCTTCGTGGAGTAAGGGCCAGTACTTCCCCCACACAGTCAGCCGTGTTCCGGAATTCTGAGTGTGGGGAGGTTCCGTCTTCTGTCTGCAGCACCCGGGATCTCCTAGGAGCCCTTCGAGTGTCTTTCCCGAGTCCCTTACACTGCGGGATGTCCGGGAAATGCGGGGGTTGTGCTCGAAAAGCAGGTAGCATCTAGTGCCTCCCCATGGACAGGGGAGGTAATTAGCTGATTTCCCCTTGCGAGGGAACAACTGTGGAACCAGGAAGCTGCGTGGAGGGCGGCCCTAAACCTCACCCACACAGTCACCCGTGTTCCGGAATTCTGAGTGAGGGGAGGTTCCGTCATCTGCCTGCAGCACCCGGGATCTCCTAGGAGCCCTTCGAGAGTCTTCCCCGAGTCCCTCCCACTGCGGGCTGCCGGGGAAAGGCGGGGGTTGGGCTGGAAAAGCAGGTAGCATCTAGTGCCTCCCCATGGACAGGGGAGGTAATTAGCGGAATTCCCCTTGCGAGGGAACACCTGTGACACCAGGAAGCTGCGTGGAGGGCCGCCCTAAACCTCACCCACACAGTCACCCGTGTTCCGGAATTCTGAGTGTGGGGAGGTTCCGTCTTCTGTATGCAGCACCCGGGATCTCCTAGGAGACCTTCGAGAGTCTTCCCCGAGTCCATCCCACTGCGGGCTACCGGGGAAAAGCAGGGGTTGGGCTGGAAAAGCAGGTAGCATGTAGTGCCACCCCCTGGACAGGGGAGGTAATTAGCGGACTTCCCCCTGCCAGGGAACACCTGTGACACCAGGAAGCTTCGTGGAGTAAGGCCCAGAACTTCCCCCACACAGTAAGCCGTGTTCCTGAATTCTGAGTGTGGGGAGAATCCGTCTTCTGTCTGCAGCTCCCGGGATCTCCTAGGAGCCCTTCGAGTGTCTTCCCCGAGTCCCTCCCAGTGCTGGCAGCCTAGGACAGGCGGGGGTTGGGCTGGAAACGCAGGTAGCATCTAGTGCCTCCACCTGGACAGGGGAAGAAATTAGAGGACTTCCCCCTGCCAGGGAACACCTGTGACTCCAGGCAGCTGCGTGGAGGGCGGCCCTAAACCTCACCCACACAGTCAGACGTGTTCCGGAATTCTGAGTGTGGGGAGGTTCCGTCTTATGTCTGCAGCACCCGGGATCACCTAGGAGCCATTCGAGTGTCTTCCCCGAGTCCCTCCCTTTGCGGGCTCCCGGGGAAAGGCGGGGGTTGGGCTGGAAACGCATGTAGCATCTAGTGCCTCCCCCTGGACAGGGGAAGTAATTAGTGGACTTCCCCCTGCCAGGGAACACCTGTGACACCAGGAAGCTTCGTGGAGTAAGGCCCACAACTTCCCCCACACAGTCAGCCGTGTTCCGGAATTCTGAGTGTGGGGATGTTCCGTCTACTGTCTGCAGCACCCGGGATCTCCTAGGAGCCCTTCGAGTGTCTTCCCCGAGTCCCTTACACTGCGGGATTTTCGGAAAGGCGGGGGTTGGGCTCGAAAAGCAGGTAGCATCTAGTGCCTCCCCATGGTCAGGGGAGGTAATTAGCTGACTTCCCCTTGCGTGGGAAGAACTGTGGAACCAGGAAGCTGCGTGGAGAGCGGCCCTAAACCTCACCCACACAGTCACCCGTGTTCCGGAATTCTGAGTGTGGGGAGATTCCGTCTTCTGTCTGCAGCACCCGGGATCTCCTAGGAGCCCTTCGAGGGTCTTCCCCGAGTCCCTTACACTGCGGGATGTCCGGGAAAGGCGGGGGTTGGTCTCGAAAAGCAGGTAGCATCTAGTGCCTCCCCATGGACAGGGGAGGTAATTAGCTGACTTCCCCTTGCGAGGGAACAACTGTGGAACTAGGAAGCTTCGTGGAGGGCGGCCCTAAACCTCACCCACACAGTCACCCGTGTTCCGGAATTCTGAGTGTGGGGAGGTTCCGTCTTCTGTCTGCAGCACCCGGGATCACCTAGGAGCCATTCGAGTGTCTTCCCCGAGTCCCTCCCTTTGCGGGCTGCCGGGGAAAGGCGGGGGTTGGGCTGGAAACGCAGGTAGCATCTAGTGCCTCCCCCTGGACAGGGAGGTAATTAGCGGACTTCACCCTGCCAGGGAACACCTGTGACACCAGGAAGCTTCGTGGAGTGCGGCCCAGAACCTCCCATTCACAGTCAGCCGTGTTCCGGAATTCTGAGTGTGGGGAGGTTCCGTTTTCTGTCTGCAGCACCCGGGATCTCCTAGGAGCCCTTCGAGAGACTTCCCCGAGTCCCTCCCACTGCGGGCTGCCGGGGAAAGGCGGGGGTTGGGCTGGAAAACAGGTAGCATCTAGTGCCTCCCCATGGACAGGGGAGGTAATTAGCGGAATTCCCCTTGCGAGGGAACACCTGTGACACCAGGAAGCTGCGTGGAGGGCCGCCCTAAACCTCACCCACACAGTCACCCGTGTTCCGGAATTCTGAGTGTGGGGAGGATCCGTCTTCGGTCTGCAGAACCCGGGATCTCCTAGGAGCCCTTCGAGTGTCTTCCCCGATTCCCTCACAGTGCGGGCTGCCGGGGAAAGTCGGGGGTTGGGCTGGAAACGCAGGTAGCATCTAGTGCCTCCCCAAGGACAGGGGAGGAAATTAGCGGACTTCCCCTTGCCAGGGAACACCTGAGACACCAGGAAGCTGCGTGGAGGGCGGCCCTAAACCTCACCCACACAGTCACCCGTGTTCCGGAATTCTGAGAGTGGGGAGGTTCTGTCTTCTGTTTGCAGCACCCGGGATCTCCTAGGAGCCCTTCGCGTGTCTTCCCCGAGTCCCTCCCACTGCGGGCTGCCGGGGAATTGCGGGGGTTGGGCTGGAAAAGCAGGTAGAATCTAGTGCCTCCCCCTGGACATGGGAGGTAATTAGCGGACTTCCCCCTGCCACTGAACACCTGTGACACCAGGAAGCTTCGTGGAGTAAGGCCCAGAACTTCCCCCACACAGTCAGCCGTGTTCCGGAATTCTGAGTGTGGGGAGGTTCCGTCTTCGGTCTGCAGCACCCGGGATCTCCTAGGAGCTCTTCGAGTGTCTTCCCCGAGTCCCTCCCAGTGCGGGCTGCCGGGGAAAAGCGGGGGTTGTGCTGGAAACGCAGGTAGCATCTAGTGCCTCCCCCTGAACAGGGGAGGTAATTAGCGGACTTCCCCCTTCCAGGGAACACCTGTGACACCAGGAAGCTTCGTGGAGTAAGGCCCAGAACTTCCCCTACACAGTCAGCCGTGTTCCGGAATTCTGAGTGTGGGGATGTTCCGTCTTCTGTCTGCAGCACCCGGGATCTCCTAGGAGCCCTTCGAGTTTCTTCCCCGAGTCCCTTACACTGCGGGATGTCTGGGAAAGGCGGGGGTTGGGATGGAAAAACAGGTAGCATCTAGTGCCTCCCCATGGACAGGGGAGGTAATTAGCGGAATTCTCCTTGAGAGGGAACACCTGAGACACCAGGAAGCTGCGTGGAGGGCCGCCATAAACCTCACCCACACAGTCACCCGTGTTCCGGAATTCTGAGTGTGGGGAGAATCCGTCTACTGTCTGCAGCTCCCGGGATCTCCTAGGAGCCCTTCGAGTGTCTTCCCCGAGTCCCTTACACTGCGGGATGTCCGGGAAAGGCGGGGGTTGGGCTGGAAAAGCAGGTAGCATCTATTGCCTCCCCATGGACAGGGGAGGTAATTAGCGGAATTCTCCTTGAGAGGGAACACCTGAGACACCAGGAAGCTGCGTGGAGGTCCGCCATAAACCTCACCCACACAGTCGCCCGTGTTCCGGAATTCTGAGTGTGGGGATAATCCGTCTTCTGTCTGCAGCTCCCGGGATCTCCTAGGAGCCCTTCGAGTGTCTTCCCCGAGTCCCTCCCAGTGCTGGCAGCCGAGGAAAGGCGGGGGTTGGGCTGGAAACGCAGATAGCATCTAGTGCCTCCCCCTGGACAGGGAGGTAATTAGCGGACTTCCCCCTGCCAGGGAACACCTGTGACACCAGGAAGCTTCGTGGAGTGCGGCCCAGAACCTCCCCCTCACAGTCAGCCGTGTTCCGGAATTCTGAGTGTGGGGAGGTTCCGTCTTCGGTCTGCAGAACCCGGGATCACCTAGGAGCCCTTCGAGTTTCTTCCCCGATTCCCTCCCAGTGCGGGCTGCCGGGGAAAGGCGGGGGGTTGGGCTGGAAACGCAGATAGCATCTAGTGCCTCCCCATGGACAGGGGAGGTAATTAGCTGACTTCCCCTTGCGTGGGAAGAACTGTGGAAACCAGGAAGCTGCGTGGAGAGCGGCCCTAAACCTCACCCACACAGTCACCCGTGTTCCGGAATTCTGAGTGTGGGGAGATTCCGTCTTCTGTCTGCAGCACCCGGGATCTCCTAGGAGCCCTTCGAGGGTCTTCCCCGAGTCCCTTACACTGCGGGATGTCCGGGAAAGGCGGGGGTTGGTCTCGAAAAGCAGGTAGCATCTAGTGCCTCCCCATGGACAGGGGAGGTAATTAGCTGACTTCCCCTTGCGAGGGAACAACTGTGGAACTAGGAAGCTTCGTGGAGGGCGGCCCTAAACCTCACCCACACAGTCACCCGTGTTCCGGAATTCTGAGTGTGGGGAGGTTCCGTCTTCTGTCTGCAGCACCCGGGATCACCTAGGAGCCATTCGAGTGTCTTCCCCGAGTCCCTCCCTTTGCGGGCTGCCGGGGAAAGGCGGGGGTTGGGCTGGAAACGCAGGTAGCATCTAGTGCCTCCCCCTGGACAGGGAGGTAATTAGCGGACTTCACCCTGCCAGGGAACACCTGTGACACCAGGAAGCTTCGTGGAGTGCGGCCCAGAACCTCCCATTCACAGTCAGCCGTGTTCCGGAATTCTGAGTGTGGGGAGGTTCCGTTTTCTGTCTGCAGCACCCGGGATCTCCTAGGAGCCCTTCGAGAGACTTCCCCGAGTCCCTCCCACTGCGGGCTGCCGGGGAAAGGCGGGGGTTGGGCTGGAAAACAGGTAGCATCTAGTGCCTCCCCATGGACAGGGGAGGTAATTAGCGGAATTCCCCTTGCGAGGGAACACCTGTGACACCAGGAAGCTGCGTGGAGGGCCGCCCTAAACCTCACCCACACAGTCACCCGTGTTCCGGAATTCTGAGTGTGGGGAGGATCCGTCTTCGGTCTGCAGAACCCGGGATCTCCTAGGAGCCCTTCGAGTGTCTTCCCCGATTCCCTCACAGTGCGGGCTGCCGGGGAAAGTCGGGGGTTGGGCTGGAAACGCAGGTAGCATCTAGTGCCTCCCCAAGGACAGGGGAGGAAATTAGCGGACTTCCCCTTGCCAGGGAACACCTGAGACACCAGGAAGCTGCGTGGAGGGCGGCCCTAAACCTCACCCACACAGTCACCCGTGTTCCGGAATTCTGAGAGTGGGGAGGTTCTGTCTTCTGTTTGCAGCACCCGGGATCTCCTAGGAGCCCTTCGCGTGTCTTCCCCGAGTCCCTCCCACTGCGGGCTGCCGGGGAATTGCGGGGGTTGGGCTGGAAAAAGCAGGTAGAATCTAGTGCCTCCCCCTGGACATGGGAGGTAATTAGCGGACTTCCCCCTGCCACTGAACACCTGTGACACCAGGAAGCTTCGTGGAGTAAGGCCCAGAACTTCCCCCACACAGTCAGCCGTGTTCCCGGAATTCTGAGTGTGGGGAGGTTCCGTCTTCGGTCTGCAGCACCCGGGATCTCCTAGGAGCTCTTCGAGTGTCTTCCCCGAGTCCCTCCCAGTGCGGGCTGCCGGGGAAAGCGGGGGTTGTGCTGGAAACGCAGGTAGCATCTAGTGCCTCCCCCTGAACAGGGGAGGTAATTAGCGGACTTCCCCCTTCCAGGGAACACCTGTGACACCAGGAAGCTTCGTGGAGTAAGGCCCAGAACTTCCCCTACACAGTCAGCCGTGTTCCGGAATTCTGAGTGTGGGGATGTTCCGTCTTCTGTCTGCAGCACCCGGGATCTCCTAGGAGCCCTTCGAGTTTCTTCCCCGAGTCCCTTACACTGCGGGATGTCTGGGAAAGGCGGGGGTTGGGATGGAAAAACAGGTAGCATCTAGTGCCTCCCCATGGACAGGGGAGGTAATTAGCGGAATTCTCCTTGAGAGGGAACACCTGAGACACCAGGAAGCTGCGTGGAGGGCCGCCATAAACCTCACCCACACAGTCACCCGTGTTCCGGAATTCTGAGTGTGGGGAGAATCCGTCTACTGTCTGCAGCTCCCGGGATCTCCTAGGAGCCCTTCGAGTGTCTTCCCCGAGTCCCTTACACTGCGGGATGTCCGGGAAAGGCGGGGGTTGGGCTGGAAAAGCAGGTAGCATCTATTGCCTCCCCATGGACAGGGGAGGTAATTAGCGGAATTCTCCTTGAGAGGGAACACCTGAGACACCAGGAAGCTGCGTGGAGGTCCGCCATAAACCTCACCCACACAGTCGCCCGTGTTCCGGAATTCTGAGTGTGGGGAGAATCCGTCTTCTGTCTGCAGCTCCCGGGATCTCCTAGGAGCCCTTCGAGTGTCTTCCCCGAGTCCCTCCCAGTGCTGGCAGCCGAGGAAAGGCGGGGGTTGGGCTGGAAACGCAGATAGCATCTAGTGCCTCCCCCTGGACAGGGAGGTAATTAGCGGACTTCCCCCTGCCAGGGAACACCTGTGACACCCAGGAAGCTTCGTGGAGTGCGGCCCAGAACCTCCCCCTCACAGTCAGCCGTGTTCCGGAATTCTGAGTGTGGGGAGGTTCCGTCTTCGGTCTGCAGAACCCGGGATCACCTAGGAGCCCTTCGAGTTTCTTCCCCGATTCCCTCCCAGTGCGGGCTGCCGGGGAAAGGCGGGGGTTGGGCTGGAAACGCAGGTAGCATCTAGTGCCTCCCCATGGACAGGGGAGGTAATTAGCGGACTTCCCCTTGCGAGGGAACACCTGAGACACCAGGAAGCTGCGTGGAGGGCGGCCCTAAACCTCACCCACAGAGTCACCCGTGTTCCGGAATTCTAAGTGTGGGGAGGTTCCGTCTTCGGTCTGCAGAACCCGGGATCTCCTAGGAGCCCTTAGAGTGTCTTCCCGAGTCCCTCCGAGTGCGGGGATGTAGGGGAATGGCGGGGGTTGGGCTCGAAAAGCAGGTAGCATCTAGTGCCTACCCATGGACAGGGGAGGTAATTAGCGGACTTCCCCCTGCCAGGGAACACCTGAGACACCAGGAAGCTTCGTGGAGTAAGGCCCAGAACTTCCCCCACACAGTCAGCCGTGTTCCGGAATTCTGAGTGTGGGGTGTTCCGACTTCTGTCTGCAGCACCCGGGATCTCCTAGGAGCCCTTCGAGTGTCTTCCGCGAGTCCCTTACAACTGCGGGATGTCCGGAAAGGCGGGGGTTGGGCTCGAAAAAGCAGGTAGCATCTAGTGCCTACCCATGGACAGGGGAGGTAATTAGCTGACTTCCCCTTGCGAAGGAACAACTGTGGAACCAGGAAGCTGCGTGGAGAGCGGCCCTAAAACTCACCCACACAGTCACCCGTGTTCCGGAATTCTGAGTGTGGGGAGATTCCGTCGTTCTGTCTGCAGCACCCGGGATCTCCTAGGAGCCCTTCGAGGGTCTTCCCCGAGTCCCTTACACTGCGGGATGTCCGGGAAAGGCGGGGGTTTGGTCTCGAAAAGCAGGTAGAATCTAGTGCCTCCCCCTGGACAGGGAGGTAATTAGCGGACTTCCCCCTGCCAGGGAACACCTGTGACACCAGGAAGCTTCGTGGAGTGCGGCCCAGAATCTCCCCCTCACAGTCGAGCCGTGTTCCGGAATTCTGAGTGTGGGAGGTTCCGTTTTTCTGACTGCAAGCAACCGGGATCTCTAGGAGCCCTTCGAGTGTCTTCCCCGAGTCCCTCCGAGTGCGGGATGTAGGGGAAAGGGCGGGGTTGGGCTGGAAACGCAGGTAGAATCCTGTGCCAACCCCTGGACAGGGGAGGAAATTAGCGGACTTCCCCCTGCAAGGGAACACCTGTGACACCAGGAAGCTTCGTGGGAGTAAGGCCCAGAACTTCCCCCACACAGGTCAGCCGTGTTCCGGAAATTCTGAGTGTGGGGATGTTCCGTCTTCTGTCTGCAGCACCCGGGATCTCCTAGGAGCCTTTCGAGTGTCTTCCCCGAGTCCCTTACACATGCGGGATGTCCGGGAATGGCGGGGGTTGGGCTCAAAAGCATGTAGCATCTAGTGCCTCCCCATGGACAGGGGAGGTAATTAGCTGACTTCCCCTTGTGAGGGAACAACTGTGAGAACCAGGAAGCTGCGTGGAGGGAGGCCCTAACCTCACCCACACAGTCACCCGTGTTCCGGAATTCTGAGTGTGGGGAGGTTCCGTCTTCGG
>NC_045731.1:3904016-3953175 GCF_009834535.1 Camelus ferus | reverse complement strand
TGGGTTTTACAGTGAAAACTGTAGGAACTTCCGTCCGGCACTAGGAAACAGTCTCAGAACCCAGAGTAAAAGTTTCTCCTGTAAACCGTCCATTTGTCCTAGGTGAATGAACGTCTCTCCACATGCTCACTTCTGAGAGATAATAGTGTGTGAAAGCCATACTTCACCAAGCTTGTTGAGAATGCAAGAATTCTTTTCAGTTGCAAACTACACTCCATAAATTAATATATGGGGTGGTGTTATCTCCAACTTTGTTTTACAGTGAAAAATGCAGGAACTTCAAACCGGCACTAGGAAATATTCTCAGAACCCAGAGAAACAGTTTTTCCTGCAAACCGTTCACTTTGTGCTAGTTGAACAAACGTCTCTCCACATGCTCAATTCTGAGTGATAATTGTGTGTGAAAGCCGTACTTCAACTAGCTTGTTGGGAACACAAAGTTACTTCTCAGTTGCAAACTACACTCCAAAAATATATATAGGTAGGTACTAGCTCCAACACGGTTTTACACAGAAAACTGCAATAACTTACAACGGACACTAGGAAACACACTGAGAAACCAGATTAAATGTTTCCCCTGCAAACCGTCCCCTTTGTTCTAGATGAATTAATGTCTCTCCAGATGCTCAGATCTGAGGGTTAAATGTGTGTGAAAGCCGTACTTCAACTAGCTTGTTGGGAACACAAAGTTTCTATTAAGTTGCAAAACACAATCCATACATAAATAAGAGGAGGTACTAGCACCAACACTGGTTTACAGTGAAATCTGCAGGAAATTCAAACCGGCACTAGGAAACAGATTGATAAACCAGAGAATAGTTTCCCTGAATCACGTTCCCTTTTTCCTAGATGAATGAACGTCTCTCAACATGCTCAGTTCTGAGAGATAAGTGTGTGTGAAAGCCGTAATTCACCTTGCTTTTTGGGAACACAATGTTTCTTTTCAGTTGCAACCTGCACTCCATACATATATATGGGGAGGTACTAGCTCAAATCGGTTTTACAGTGAAAAATGCAGGAACTTGAACCCGGCACTAGGAAACATTCTCAGAACCAAGAGTTAAAGTTTCTCCTGTAATCCGTTCCCTTTGTCCTAGTTGAAGGAACGTCTCTCCACACGCTCAGTTGTGAGAGATAAGTGTGTGTTAAAGCCGTACTTCACCTAGCTTCTTGGGAACACAAAGTATCTTTTCAGTTGCAAACTACACTCCATACATATATATGGGCAGGTACTAGCTCCAAATTTGTTTTACAGTGAAAACTTCAGGAACTTCAAACCGGCACTAGGAAACTGACTGAGATAAAGGGTACAAGTTTCCCCTGCAACCCGTTCCCTTTGTGATACATGAACGAACATCTCTCCACATGCTCAGTTCTGAGAGATAATTGTGTGTGAAAGCCATTCTTCACCTAGCTTGTTGAGAACGCAAAGTTTCTTTTCAGTTTCAAACTACAATCCTTACATATATATGGGGTGTTACAAGCTCCAACTGTGTTTTACAGTGAAAAATGCAGGAACTTCAAACGGCACTAGGAAAACAGACTCAGAACCCAGAGAAACAGTTTATCCTGCACCGTTCACTTTGTGCTAGTGAAAGAACGTCTCTCCACATGCTCAATTCTGAGAGATAAATGTGTGTGAAAGCCGTCCTTCACCTAGCTTGCTGGGAAAACAAAGATACTTCTCACTTGCAAACTACATTCCATAAATATATGTGGGTAGGTAATAGCTCCAACTCGGTTTTAGAGAGAAAATTGAAGGAACTTCCAACGGACACTAGGAAACACACTGAGAAACCAGAGTAAAAGTTTCCCCTGCAACCCGTTCCCTTTGTGCTACATAACGAAGGTCTATCCCCATGCTCACTTCTGAGAGATAAGTGTGTGTGAAAGCCGTCCTTCACCTAGCTTGTTGGGAAAACCAACAAGTTTCTTTTCAGTTGCAAACTACACTCCATATATATATGGGGAGGTACTAGCTCCAACTCGGTTTACAATGAAAACTGCAGGAACTTCATACCGGCACTAGGAAACAGTCTCAGAACCCAGAGTAATAGTTTCTCCTGTAAACCGTTCCTTTTGTCCTAGGTGAACGAAAGTCTCTCCACATGCTCAGTTCTGAGAGATAAGTGTGTGTCAATGCCGAACTTCACCTAGCTTGTTGGGAACACAAAGTCTTTCAGTTGCAAACTACACTCCATAGATATATATGGGGAAGTACTAGCTCCAACTGTGTTTTACAGTGAAAACTTCAGTAACTTAATTCCTGCACTAGGAAACAGTCTCAGAAACCAGAGTAAAAGTTTCTCCTGTAAATCGTCCATTTGTCCTAGGTGAACGAACGTCTCTCCACATGCTCAGTCTGAGAGATATTGTATGTGAAAGCCAAACCTTCACCTAGCTTGTTGAGAACGCAAAGTTTCTTTCAGTAGCAAACTACACTCCATACATATAAATAGGGTGTTACTAGCTCCAACTGGGTTTTACAGTGAAAACTGCAGGAACTTCAGTCCGGTCCTAGGAAAAATCTCAGAACCCAGAGAAACAATTTCTCCTGCAAACCGTTCAATTTTTGCTAGGTGAACGAACGTCTTTCCACATGCTCAATTGAGTGATATGAGTGTGTGAAAGCCGTTCTTCACCTAGTTTGTTGGGAACACAAACATACTTCTCAGTTGCAAACTACACTCCAAAAATGTATATGTGTAAGTACTAGCTCCAACTTGATTTTACACAGAAAACTGCAATAACTTCCAACGGACAATAGGAAACACATGAGAAACCAGATTAAAAGTTTCCCCTGCAAAAAGTCCCCTTTGTGCTAGATGAATGAACGTCTCTCCAGATGCTCAGATATGAGAGATAAATGTGTGTGAAAGCCGTACTTCAACTAGCTTGTTGGGAACACAAAGTTTCTATTAAGTTGCAAAACACAATCCATACATAATAAGAGAGAGGTACTAACACCAACCCTGGTTTACAGTGAAATCATCAGGAACTTCAACCGTCAATAGGAAAGAGATTGATAAACCAGAGAATAGTTTCCCTGCACCGTTCCCTTGTGCTAGATAAATGAACGTCTCTCAACATGCTCAGTTTGAGAGATAAGTGTGGGTGAAAGCTGTACATCACCAAGCTTGTTGGGAACCCAAAGATTCTTAACAGTTGCAAACTAACTCCATACTATATATGGGGAGGTACTAGCTCCAACTCGGTTTTATAGAGAAAAACTGCAGGAAATTCAATCCGGCACAAGGAAACAGTCTCAGAACCCAGAGTAAAAGTTTCTTCTGTAAAACGTCCCTTTATCCTAGGTGAACGAACTTCTCTCCACATGCCAGCTCTGAGAATTAATAGTATGTGAAAGCCATCCTTCAACTATCTTGTTGAGAACGCAAAGTTTCTATTCAGTTGCAAACTACACTCCATACATATATATGGGTTGGTACTAGGTCCAACTGGGTTTTACAGTGAAAACTGCAGGAACTTCAAACCAGCACTAGGAAACATACTCAAGAACCCTACGAAACAGTTTTCTCCTGCACACCAGTTCACTTTGTGATAGGTTGAACGAACGTCTCCTCACAATGCCTCAATTTAGAGAAGGTATTCAAGTTTGTGGTGAAAGACGTTCTTCACCTAGCTTGTTGGGAACACAAAGCTACTTCTCAGTTGCCAACTACAATCCATAAATTTATATGGGTAGGTACTAGCTCCAACACGGTTTTACAGGGAAAACTGCAGGAACTTCCAACGGACACTAGGAAACACACTGAGAAACCAGAGTAAAAGTTTCCCCTGCAAACCGTTTCCTTTGTGCTAGATGAATGAACGTCTATCCAGATGCTCAGATCTGAGAGATAAGTGTGTGTGAAAGCCGTCCTTCACCTAGCTTGTTGGGAACACAAAGTTTCTATTCAGTTGCAAACCACAAGCCATACATATATAAGGGGAGGTACTAGCTCCAACTCGGGTTAACAGTGAAAACTGCAGGAAATTCAAACCGGCACAAGAAAACAAATTGAGAAACCAGACAATAATTTCCTTTGCAACCCGCTCCCTTTGTGCTAGATGAATGAACGTCTCTCCTCATGCTCAGTTCTGAGAGATAAGTGTGTGTGAAAGCCGTAATTCACCTTGCTTGTTGGGAACACAAAGTTTCTTTTCAGTTGCAAACTGATATCCATACATATATATGGGTAGGTAAGAGCTCAAATCGATTATACAGTGAAAAATGCAGGAACTTGAAACCGGCGCTAGGAAACATTCTCAGAACCAAGAGTAAAAGTTTCTCCTGTAATTCGTTCCCTTTGTCCTAGGTGAACGAACGTCTTTCCACATGCTCAATTCTGAGACATAAGTGTGTGTTAAAGCCGTACTTCACCTAGTTTCTTGGGAAAACAAATTATATTTTCAGTTGCAAACTACACTCCATACATATATATGGGCAGGTACTAGTTCCAAATGTGTTTTAAAGTGAAAACTGCAGGAACTTCAAACCGGCACTAGGAAACTGACTGAGAAATCAGGGTACAAGTTTCCCCTGCAACCCGTTCCATTTGTGCTACATGGACGAATGTCTCTCCACATGCTCAGTTCTGAGAGATAATTGTATGTGAAAGCCATCCTTCACCTAACTTGTTGAGAACGCAAAGTTTCTTTTCAGTTGCAAACTACACTCCGTACATACATAAGGGGTGGTACTAGCTCCAACTGGGTTTTACATTAAAAACTGCAGGAACTTCAAAACTGCACTAGGAAACAGACTCAGAACCCAGAGAAACAGTTTATCCTGCACCCGTTCACTTTGTGCCATGTGAACGAACGTCTTTCCACATGCTCAATTCTGAGAGATAAATGTGTGTGAAAGCCGTACTTCACCTAGCTTGTTGGGAACACAAAGATACTTCTCAGTTGCAAACTACATTCCATAAATATATATGGGTAGGTACTAGCTCCAACACGGTTTTACAGAGAAAACTGCAGGAACTTCCAAAGGACACTAGGAAACACACTGAGAAACCAGAGTAAAAGTTTCCCCTGCAACCCGTTCCCTTTGTGCTAGATGAATGAATGTCTCTCCAGATGCTCAGATCTGAGAGATAAGTGTGTGTGAAAGCCGTCCTTCACCTAGCTTGTTGGGAACACAAAGTTTCTTTTCAGTTGCAAACTACACTCCTTACATATATATAGGGAGGTAATAGCTCCAACTCGATTTTAAAGTGAAAACTGCTGGAACTTCAAACTGGCACTAGGAAACAGAGTGAGAATCCAGAGTAAAAGTTTCTCCTGAAACCCGTTCCCTTTGTGCTAGATGAACGAACGTTTCTCCACATGCTCAGTTCTGAGAGATAAGTGTGTGTGAAAGCCGTCCTTCACCTAGCTTGTTGGGAACACAAAGTTTCTTTTCAGTTGCAAACTCCAATCCATACATATATATGGGGAGGTACTGGATCCAACTCGTTTTTACAGTAAAAAATGCAGGAACTTCAAACTGGCACTAGGAAACAGACTGAGAAACCAGAGTAAAATTTCCCCTGCAAACCGTTCCCTTTGTGCTAGATGAACGAACTTCTCTCCACATGCTCAGTTCTGAGAGATAAGTGTGTGTGAATGCCGCCCTTCATCTAGTGTGTTGGGAACACAAAGATTCTATTCATTTGCAAACTACAATCCATACATATATATGGGGAGGTACTAGCTCCAACTGGGTTTTACAGTGAAAACTGCAGTAAATTAATTCCTGCACTAGGAAACAGTCTCAGAAACCAGAGTAAAAGTTTCTCCTGTAAAACGTTCATTTGTCCTAGGTGAACGAATGTCTCACCACATGCTCAGTTCTGAGATATTATTGTGTGTGAAAGCCATCCTTCACCTAGCTTGTTGAGAACACAAAGTTTCTTTTCAGTAGCAAACTACATTCCATACATATTAATGGGGTGGTACTAGCTCCAACTGTGTTTTACAGTGAAAACTGCAGGAACTTCAGTCCGGGACTAGGAAATATTCTCAGAACCCAGAGAAACAGTTTCTCCTGCAAACCGTTCACTTTTTGCTAGGTGAACGAATGTCTTTCCGCATACTCATTTCTGAGTGATAAGAGTGTGTGAAAGCCGTCCTTCACCTAGTTTGTTGGGAACACAAAGATACTTCTCAGCTGCAAACTACACTCCATAAATGTATATGGGTAGGTACAAGCTCCAACTTGGTTTTACACAGAAAACTGCAATAGCTTCCAACGGACAATAGGAAACACACTGAGAAACCAGATTAAATGTTTCCCCTGCAAACCGTCCCCTTTGTGCTAGATGAATGAACGTCTCTCCAGATGCTCAGATCTGAGAGATAAATGTGTGTGAAAGCCGTACTTCAACTAGCTTGTTGGGAACACAAAGTTTCTCTTCAGTTGCAAAACACAATCCATACATAAATAAGAGGAGGTACTAGCACCAACACTGGTTTACAGTAAAATCTGCAGGAAATTCAAACCGGCAATAGGAAAGAGATTGATAAACCAGAGAATAGTTGGCCTGCATCCCGTTCTCTTTTTGCTAGATGAATGAACGTCTCTCAACATGCTCAGTTCTGAGAGATAAATGTGTGTGAAAGCCGTATTTCACCTTGCTCTTTGGGAACACAAAGTTTCTTTTCAGTTGCAAACTGCACTCCATACATATATATGGGGAGGTATTAGCTCAAATCGGTTTTACAGTGAAAAATGCAGGAACTTGAACCCGGCACTAGGAAACATTCTCAGAACCAAGAGTAAAAGTTTCTCCTGTAATTCGTTCCCTTTGTCCTAGGTGAATGAACGTCTCTCCACATGCTCAGTTCTGAGAGATAATTGTGTGTTAAAACCGTACTTCACCTAGCTTCTTGGGAACACAAAGTATCTTTTCAGTTGCAAACTACACTCCATACATATATATGGGCAGGTACTAGCTCCAAATGTGTTTTAAAGTGAAAACTGCAGGAACTTCAAACCGGCACTAGGAAACTGACTGAGAAATCAGGGTACAAGTTTCCACTGCATCCCGTTCCATTTGTGCTACATGAACGAACGTCTCTCCATATGCTCAGTTCTGAGAGATAATTGTGTGTGAAAGCCATCCTTCACCTAGCTTGTTGAGAACGCAAAGTTTCTTTTCAGTTTCAAACTACACTCCTTACATATATAAGGGGGTGGTACAAGCTCCAACTGTGTTTTACAGTGAAAACTGCAGGAACTTCAAAACGGCACTAGGAAACAGACTCAGAACCGAGAGAAACAGTTTATCCTGCACCCGTTCACTTTGTGCTAGGTGAAAGAACGTCTCTCCACATGCTCAATTCTGAGAGATAAATGTGTGTGTAGGCCGACCTTCACCTAGCTTGTTGGGAAAACAAAGATACTTCTCAGTTGCAAACTACATTCCATAATATATGTGGGTAGGTAATAGCTCAAACACGGTATTACAGAAAAAATTGCAGGAACTTCCAAAGGACACTAGGAAAAACACTGAGAAACCAGAGTAAAAGTTTCCCCTGCAACCCGTTCCCTTTGTGCTACATAAACGAAGGTCTATCCCCATGCTCACTTCTGAGAGATAAGTGTGTGTGTAAGCCGTCCTTCACCTAGCTTGTTGGGAAAACCAAGTTTCTTTTCAGTAGCAAACTACACTCCATACATAAAAATGGGGTGGTACTAGCTCCAACAGGGTTTTACAGTGAAAACTGCAGGAACTTCTGTCCGGCACTAGGAAATAGTCTCAGAAACCAGAGAAACAATTTCTCCTGCAAACCGTTCAATTTTCGCTAGGTGAACGAACGTCTTTCCACATGCTCAATTCTGAGAGATATGAGTGTGTGAAAGCCGTTCTTCACCTAGTTTGTTGGGAACACAAAGATACTTCTCAGTTGCAAACTACACTCCAAAAATGTATATGGGTAAGTACTAGCTCCATCTTGGTTTTACAGAGAAAACTGCAATAACTTCCAACGGATAATAGGAAACACACTGAGAAACCAGATTAAAAGTTTCTCCTGCAAACAGTCCCCTTTGTGCTAGATGAATGAACGTCTCTCCAGATGCTCAGATCTGAGAGATAAATGTGTGTGAAAGCCGTACTTCAACAAGCTTGTTGGGAACACAAAGTTTCTATTAAGTTGCAAAACACAATCCATACATAAATAAGAGGAGGTACTAACACCAACCCTGGTTTACAGTGAAATCTTCAGGAACTTCAAACCGGCAATAGGAAAGAGATTGATAAACCAGAGAATAGTTTCCCTGCATCCCGTTCCCTTTGTGCTAGATGAATGAACGTCTCTCAACATGCTCAGTTTTGAGAGATAAGTGTGTGTGAAAGCTGTACATCACCAAGCTTGTTGGGAACCCAAAGATCCTTAACAATTGCAAACTTCACTTCATACATATATATGGGGAGGTACTAGCTCCAACTCGGTTTTACAGAGAAAACTGCAGGAAATTCAATCCGGCACAAGGAAACAGTCTCAGAACCCAGAGTAAAAGTTTCTCCTGTAAAACGTCCCTTTATCCTAGGTGAACGAACGTCTCTCCACATGCTCAGTTCTGAGAGATAAGTGTGTGTTAAAGCCGTCCTTCACCTAGCTTCTTGGGAACACAAAGTTTCTTTTCAGTTGCAAACAACACTCCATACATATATATGGGCAGTTACTAGCTCCAACTGGGTTTTACAGTGAAAACTGCAGGAACTTCATACCGGCACTAGGAAACTGACTGAGATAAAGGGTACAAGTTTCCCCTGCAACCCGTTCCCTTTGTGATACATGAACGAAAGTCTATCCACATGCTCAGCTCTGAGAGTTAATAGTATGTGAAAGCCATCCTTCACCTATCTTGTTGAGTACGCAAAGTATCTATTCAGTTGCAAACTAAACTCCATACATATATATGGGTTGGTACTAGCTCCAACTGGGTTTTCCAGTGAAAACTGCAGGAAATTCAAACCAGCACTAGGAAACCTACTCAGAACCCTGAGAAACAGTTTCTCCTGCAAACCGTTCACTTTGTGATAGGTGAACGAACGTCTCTCCACATGCTCAATTTTGAGAGATAAGTTTGTGTGAAAGCCGTTCTACAACTAGCTTGTTGGAAACACAAAGATACTTCTCAGTTGCAAACTACAATCCATAAATATATATGGGTAGGTACTAGCTCCAACACGGTTTTACAGAGAAAACTGCAGGAACTTCCAACGGACACAAGGAAACACACTGAGAAACCAGAGTAAAAGTTTCCTCTGCAAACCGTTTCCTTTGTGCTAGATGAATGAACGTCTATCCAGATGCTCAGATCTGAGAGATAAGTGTGTGTGAAAGCCATACTTCACCTAGCTTGATGGGAACACAAAGTTTCTATTCAGTTGCAAACCACAAGCCATACATATATAAGGGGAGGTACTAGCTCCAACTCGGGTTAACAGTGAAAACTGCAGGAAATTCAAACCGGCACAAGAAAACAAGTTGAGAAACCAGAAAATAATTTCCCCTGCAACCCGGTTCCTTTGTGCTAGATGAATGAACGTCTCCCCTCATGCTCAGTTCTGAGAGATAAGTGTGTGTGAAAGCCGTAATTCAACTTGCTTGTTGGGAACACAAAGTTTCTTTTCAGTTGCAAACTGCAATCCATACATTTATATGGGTAGGTAATAGCTCAAATCGGTTTTACAGTGAAAAATGCAGGAATTTGAAACCAGCACTAGGAAACATTCTCAGAACCAAGAGTTAAAGTTTCCCCTGTAATTCGTTCCCTTTGTCCTAGGTGAACGAACGTCTCTCCACATGCTCAATTCTGAGAGATAAGTGTGTGTTAAAGCCGTACTTCACCTAGTTTCTTGGGAAAACAAACTATCTTTACAGTTGCAAACTACACTCCATACATATATATGGCAGGTACTAGCTCCAAATGTGTTTTAAAGTGAAAACTGCAGGAACTTCAAACCGGCACTAGGAAACTGACTGAGAAATCAGGGTACAAGTTTCCCCTGCAACCCGTTCCCTTTGTTCCACATGAACGAACGTCTCTCCACATGCTCAGTTCTGAGAGATAATTGTATGTGAAAGCCATCCTTCACCTAACTTGTTGAGAACGCAAAGTTTCTTTTCAGTTGCAAACTACACTCCGTACATATATAAGGGGTGGTACTAGCTCAAACTGGTTTTTACAGTGAAAACTGCAGGAACTTCAAAACTGCACTAGGAAACAGACTCAGAACCCAGAGAAACAGTTTTTCCTGCAAACCGTTCACTTTGTGCTAGTTGAACGAACGTCTCTCCACATGCTCAATTCTGAGTGATAATTGTGTGTGAAAGCCGTACTTCACCTAGCTTGTTGGGAACACAAAGTTACTTCTCAGTTGCAAACTACACTCCAAAAATATATATAGGTAGGTACTAGCTCCAACACGGTTTTACACAGAAAACTGCAATAACTTACAACGGACACTAGGAAACACACTGAGAAACCAGATTAAAAGTTTCCCCTGCAAACCGTACCCTTTGTTCTAGGTGAATGAATGTCTCTCCAGATGCTCAGATCTGAGGGTTAAATGTGTGTGAAAGCCGTACTTCAATTAGCTTGTTGGGAACACAAAGTTTCTATTAAGTTGCAAAACACAATCCATACATAAATAAGAGGAGGTACTAGCACCAACACTGGTTTACAGTGAAATCTGCAGGAAATTCAAACCGGCACTAGGAAACAGATTGATAAACCAGAGAATAGTTTCCCTGAATCACGTTCCCTTTTTCCTAGATGAATGAACGTCTCTCAACATGCTCAGTTCTGAGAGATAAGTGTGTGTGAAAGCCGTAATTCACCTTGCTTTTTGGGAACACAAAGTTTCTTTTCAGTTGCAAACTGCATTCCATATATATATATGGGGAGGTACTAGCTCAAATCGGTTTTACAGTGAAAAATGCAGGAACTTGAACCCGGCACTAGGAAACATTCTCAGAACCAAGAGTAAAAGTTTCTCCTGTAATCCGTTCCCTTTGTCCTAGGTGAACGAACGTCTCTTCACACGCTCAGTTGTGAGAGATAAGTGTGTGTTAAAGCCGTACTTCACCTAGCTTCTTGGGAACACAAAGTATCTTTTCAGTTGCAAACTACACTCCATACATATATATGGGCAGGTACTAGCTCCAAATTTGTTTTACAGTGAAAACTTCAGGAACTTCAAACCGGCACTAGGAAACTGACTGAGAAATCAGGGTACAAGTTTCCACTGCAACCCGTTCCCTTTGTGATACATGAACGAACATCTCTCCACATGCTCAGTTCAGAGAGATAATTGTGTGTGAAAGCCATCCTTCACCTAGCTTGTTGAGAACGCAAAGTTTCTTTTCAGTTTCAAACTACACTCCTTACATATATATGGGGTGTTACAAGCTCCAACTGTGTTTTACAATGAAAAATGCAGGAACTTCAAAACGGCACTAGGAAACAGACTCAGAACCCAGAGAAACAGTTTATCCTGCACCCGTTCACTTTGTGCTAGGTGAAAGAACGTCTCTCCACATGCTCAATTCTGAGAGATAAATGTGTGTGAAAGCCGTCCTTCACCTAGCTTGCTGGGAAAACAAAGATACTTCTCAGTTGCAAACTACATTCCATAAATATATGTGGGTAGGTAATAGCTCCAACTCGGTTTTAGAGAGAAAATTGAAGGAACTTCCAACGGACACTAGGAAACACACTGAGAAACCAGAGTAAAAGTTTCCCCTGCAACCCGTTCCCTTTGTGCTACATAAACGAAGGTCTATCCCCATGCTCACTTCTGAGAGATAAGTGTGTGTGAAAGCCGTCCTTCACCTAGCTTGTTGGGAAAACCAAGTTTCTTTTCAGTTGCAAACTACACTCCATATATATATATGGGGAGGTACTAGCTCCAACTCGGTTTTACAATGAAAACTGCAGGAACTTCATACCGGCACTAGGAAACAGTCTCAGAACCCAAAGTAATAGTTTCTCCTGTAAACCGTTCCTTTTGTCCTAGGTGAACGAAAGTCTCTCCACATGCTCAGTTCTGAGAGATAAGTGTGTGTCAATGCCGAACTTCACCTAGCTTGTTGGGAACACAAAGATTCTTTTCAGTTGCAAACTACACTCCATAGATATATATGGGGAGGTACTAGCTCCAACTGTGTTTTACAGTGAAAACTTCAGTAACTTAATTCCTGCACTAGGAAACAGTCTCAGAAACCAGAGTAAAAGTTTCTCCTGTAAATCGTCCATTTGTCCTAGGTGAACGAACGTCTCTCCACATGCTCAGTTCTGAGAGATAATTGTATGTGAAAGCCAACCTTCACCTAGCTTGTTGAGAACGCAAAGTTTCTTTTCAGTAGCAAACTACACTCCATACATATAAATAGGGTGTTACTAGCTCCAACTGGGTTTTACAGTGAAAACTGCAGGAACTTCAGTCCGGTCCTAGGAAATAATCTCAGAACCCAGAGAAACAATTTCTCCTGCAAACCGTTCAATTTTTGCTAGGTGAACGAACGTCTTTCCACATGCTCAATTCTGAGTGATATGAGTGTGTGAAAGCCGTTCTTCACCTAGTTTGTTGGGAACACAAACATACTTCTCAGTTGCAAACTACACTCCAAAAATGTATATGCGTAAGTACTAGCTCCAACTTGATTTTACACAGAAAACTGCAATAACTTCCAACGGACAATAGGAAACACACTGAGAAACCAGATTAAAAGTTTCCCCTGCAAAAAGTCCCCTTTGTGCTAGATGAATGAACGTCTCTCCAGATGCTCAGATCTGAGAGATAAATGTGTGTGAAAGCCGTACTTCAACTAGCTTGTTGGGAACACAAAGTTTCTATTAAGTTGCAAAACACAATCCATACATAAATAAGAGGAGGTACTAACACCAACCCTGGTTTACAGTGAAATCTTCAGGAACTTCAAACCGGCAATAGGAAAGAGATTGATAAACCAGAGAATAGTTTCCCTGCATCCCGTTCCCTTTGTGCTAGATGAATGAACGTCTCTCAACATGCTCAGTTTTGAGAGATAAGTGTGGGTGAAAGCTGTACATCACCAAGCTTGTTGGGAACCCAAAGATTCTTAACAGTTGCAAACTACACTCCATACATATATATGGGGAGGTACTAGCTCCAACTCGGTTTTATAGAGAAAACTGCAGGAAATTCAATCCGGCACAAGGAAACAGTCTCAGAACCCAGAGTAAAAGTTTCTCCTGTAAAACGTCCCTTTATCCTAGGTGAACGAACGTCTCTCCACATGCTCAGTTCTGAGAGATAAGTGTGTGTTAAAGCCGTCCTTCACCTAGCTTCTTGGGAACACAAAGTTTCTTTTCAGATGCAAACTACACTCCATACATATATATGGGCAGTTAATAGCTCCAACTGGGTTTTACAGTGAAAACTGCAGGAACTTCAAACCGGCAATAGGAAACTGACTGAGTTCCAGGGTACAAGTTTCCCCTGCAACCCGTTCCCTTTGTGATACATGAACGAAAGTCTATCCACATGCTCAGCTCTGAGAGTTAATAGTATGTGAAAGCCATCCTTCAACTATCTTGTTGAGAACGCAAAGTTTCTATTCAGTTGCAAACTACACTCCATACATATATATGGGTTGGTACTAGGTCCAACTGGGTTTTACAGTGAAAACTGCAGGAACTTCAAACCAGCACTAGGAAACATACTCAGAACCCTAAGAAACAGTTTCTCCTGCAAACCGTTCACTTTGTGATAGGTGAACGAACGTCTCTCCACATGCTCAATTTTGAGAGATAAGTTTGTGTGAAAGCCGTTCTTCACCTAGCTTGTTGGGAACACAAAGATACTTCTCAGTTGCAAACTACAATCCATAAATATATATGGGTAGGTACTAGCTCCAACACGGTTTTACAGGGAAAACTGCAGGAACATCCAACGGACACTAGGAAACACACTGAGAAACCAGAGTAAAAGTTTCCCCTGCAAACCGTTTCCTTTGGCTAGATGAATGAACGTCTATCCAGATGCTCAGATCTTAGAGATAAGTGTGTGTGAAAGCCGTCCTTCACCTAGCTTGTTGGGAACACAAAGTTTCTATTCAGTTGCAAACCACAAGCCATACATATATAAGGGGAGGTACTAGCTCCAACTCGGGTTAACAGTGAAAACTGCAGGAAATTCAAACCGGCACAAGAAAACAAATTGAGAAACCAGGCAATAATTTCCTTTGCAACCCGCTCCCTTTGTGCTAGATGAATGAACGTCTCTCCTCATGCTCAGTTCTGAGAGATAAGTGTGTGTGAAAGCCGTAATTCACCTTGCTTGTTGGGAACACAAAGTTTCTTTTCAGTTGCAAACTGATATCCATACATATATATGGGTAGGTAAGAGCTCAAATCGATTTTACAGTGAAAAATGCAGGAACTTGAAACCGGCGCTAGGAAACATTCTCAGAACCAAGAGTAAAAGTTTCTCCTGTAATTCGTTCCCTTTGTCCTAGGTGAACGAACGTCTTTCCACATGCTCAATTCTGAGACATAAGTGTGTGTTAAAGCCGTACTTCACCTAGTTTCTTGGGAAAACAAATTATATTTTCAGTTGCAAACTACACTCCATACATATATATGGGCAGGTACTAGTTCCAAATGTGTTTTAAAGTGAAAACTGCAGGAACTTCAAACCGGCACTAGGAAACTGACTGAGAAATCAGGGTACAAGTTTCCCCTGCAACCCGTTCCCTTTGTGCTACATGAACGAATGTCTCTCCACATGCTCAGTTCTGAGAGATAATTGTATGTGAAAGCCATCCTTCACCTAACTTGTTGAGAACGCAAAGTTTCTTTTCAGTTGCAAACTACACTCCGTACATATATAAGGGGTGGTACTAGCTCCAACTGGGTTTTACATTAAAAACTGCAGGAACTTCAAAACTGCACTAGGAAACAGACTCAGAACCCAGAGAAACAGTTTATCCTGCACCCGTTCACTTTGTGCTATGTGAACGAACGTCTTTCCACATGCTCAATTCTGAGAGATAAATGTGTGTGAAAGCCGTACTTCACCTAGCTTGTTGAGAACCCAAAGTTTCTTTTCAGTTGCAAACTACACTCCTTACATATATATGGGGAGGTAATAGCTCCAACTCGGTTTTAAAGTGAAAACTGCTGGAACTTCAAGCTGGCACTAGGAAACAGAGTGAGAAACCAGTGTAAAAGTTTCTCCTGCAACCCGTTCCATTTGTGCTACATGAACGAAAATCTCTATCATGCTCAGTTCTGAGAGTTAAGTTTGTGTGAAAGCCGTCTTTCACCTAGCTTGCTGGGAACACAAAGTTTCTTTTCAGTTGCAAAACACACTCCATAATTATACATGCGGAGGTACAAGCTCAAATCGGTTTTACAGTGAAATTAGCAGGAATTTCAATCCGGGATTAGGAAACAGACTGAGAATTCTGAGTAAAATTTTCCCTTAAAACCGTTCCATTTGTGCTACATAAACGAAGGTCTATACACATGCTCACTTCGGAGAGATAAGTGTGTCTGAAAGCCGTCCTTCACCTATCTTGTTGGGAAAAACAAATTTCTTTTCAGTTGCAAACTACACTCCATATATATATATGGGGAGGTACTAGCTCCAACTCGGTTTTACAATAAAAACTGCAGGAACTTCAAACCGGCACTAGGAAAGAGTCTCGGAACCCACAGTAAAGTTTCTCCTGTAAATCGTTCCTTTTGTCCTAGGTGAACGAACGTCTCTCCACATGCTCAGTTCTGAGAGAAAGTGTGTGTGAATGCCGCCCTTCAACTAGCTTGTTGGGAACACAAAGATTCTTTTCATTTGCAAACTACACTCCATACATATATATGGGGAGGTACTAGCTCCAACTGGGTTTTACAGTGAAAACTGCAGTAACTTCATTCCTGCACTAGGAAACAGTCTCAGAAACCAGAGTAAAAGTTTCTCCAGTAAACCGTCCATTTGTCCTAGGTGAACGAACGTCTCTCCACATGCTCAGTTCTGAGACATAATTGTGTGTGAAAGCCATCTTTCAACGAGCTTTTTGAGAACACAAAGTTACTTTTCAGTAGCAAACTACACTCCATACATATAAACGGGGTGGTACTAGCTCCAACTGTGTTTTACAGTGAAAACTGCAGGAACTTCAGTCCGGGACTAGGAAATAGTCTCAGAACCCAGAGAAACTGTTTCTCCTGCAAACAATTCACTTTTTGCTAGGTGAACGAACGTCTTTCCACATGCTCAATTCTGAGTGATATGAGTGTGTGAAAGCCGTCCTTCACCTATTTTGAAGGGAACACAAATATACTTCTCAGTTGCAAACTACACTCCATAAATGTTTATGGGTAGGTACTAGCTCCAACTTGGTTTTACACAGAAAACTGCAATAACTTCCAACGGAAAATAGGAAACACACAGAGAAACCAGATTAAAAGTTTCCACTGCAAACCGTCCCCTTTGTGCTAGATGAATGAACGTCTCTCCAGATGCTCAGATCTGAAAGATAAATGTGTGTGAAAGCCATACTTCAACTAGCTTGTTGGGAACACAAAGTTTCTATTCAGTTCCAAACCACAATCCATACATGTATAAGGGGAGGAATTAGCTCCAACTCGGGTATACAGTGAAAACCCTGGAACTTCAAACCGGCACTAGAAAACAGATTGAGAAACAAGACAATATTTTCCCCTGCAAACCGCTCCCTTTGTACTAGATGAATGAACGTCTCTCAAGATGCTCAGATCTGAGAGATATGTGTCTGTGAAAGCCGTCCTTCAACTAACTTGTTGGGAACAAAAAGTTTCTATTCAGTTCCAAACCACAATCCATACATATATAAGGGTAGGAACTAGCTCCAACTCGGGTTTACAGTGAAAACTGCAGGAACTTCAAACCGGCACTAGAAAACAGATTGAGAAACCAGAAAATAATTTCTCCTGCATCCCGCTCCATTTGTGCTAGATGAATGAACGTCTCTCCACATGCTCAGTTCTGAGAGATAAGTGTGTGTGAAAGCCGTCCTTCAACTAACTTGTTGGGAACACAAAGTTTCTTTTCAGTTGCAAAGTACACTCCATACATATATATGGGGAGGTACTAGCTCAAATCGGTTTTACAGTGAAAAATGCAGGAACTTCAATACGGCATTAGGAAACAGACTGAGAAAGTTTAGTAATATTTCCCCTGCAAACCGTTCCATTTGTGCTAGATGAACGAACGTCTCTCCACATGCTCAGTTCAGAGAGGTAAGTGTGTATGAAAGCTCTCCTTCACCTAGCTTGATGGGAACACAAAGTTTCTTTTCAGTTGCAAAATACACTCCATAAATATATATGGGTAGGAACTAGCTCAAATTGGTTTTACACTGAAAACTGCAGGAACTTCAATCATGCACTAGGAAACGGACTGAGAATGCTGAGTAAAATTTCCCCTTAAACCCGTTCCCTTTGTGCTAGATGAGCGAACGTCTCTCCACATGCCCAGTTGTAAGAGATAAGTGTGTGTGAAAGTCGTCCTTCACCTACCTTTTTGGGAACACATCGTTTTTTCAGTTGCAAACTACACTGCATACATATATGGGGAGGTATAATCTCCAACTCGGTTTTACAGTGAAAACTGCAGGAAATTCAAACCGGCTCTAGGAAACAGACTGAGAAACCAGAGTAAAAGTTTCTCCTGCAACCCGTTCCCTTTTTCCTAGATGAACGAACGTCTCTCCTCATGCTCAGTTCTGAGAGATAAGTGTGTGTGAAAGCCGTACTTCAACTAGCTTGTTGGGAACACAAAGTTTCTTTTCAGTTGCAAACTACAATCCATACATATATATGGGGATGTACTAGCTCCAACTCGGTTTTACAGTGAAAAATGCAAGAACTTCAAACTGGCACTAGGAAACAGACTGAGAAACCATTGTATGAGTTTATCCTGCAACCCTTTCCCTTTGTGGTAGATGAACGAACGTCTCTCCACATGCTCATTTCTGAAAGATAAATGTGTGTGAAAGCCATTCTTCACCTATCTTGTTGGGAACACAAATTTTCTTTTCAGTTGCAAACTACACACCATATATTTATTTGGGGATGTATTAGCTCCAACTCGGTTTTACAGTGAAAACTGCTGGAACTTCAAACCGGCACTAGGAAACAGACTGAAATATCAGAGTAAGAGTTTCCCCTGCAACCCGTTCCCTTTGTGCTCGATGAACGAACGTCTCTCCACGTGCACAGTTCTGAGAGATAAGTGTGTGTGAAAGTCGTCCTTCACCTAGCTTGTTGGGAACATTAAGTTTCTTTTCAGTAGCTAACTACACTCCATACTTATATATGGGGATGTATTTGATCAAAATTTCTTTATCGGTGAAAACTGCAGGAACTTCAAACCGGCACTAGGAAACACACTGAGAAACCAGAGTAAGTTTTTCTCCAGTAAACCGTTCAATTTCTGCAAGATGAACGAACATCTCTCGATATGATCAGTACTGAGGGTAACAGTGTGGGAAAGCCATCCTTCACCTATCTTGTTGGTAAAACAAATTTTCTTTTCAGTTGCAAACTACACCCCATATATAGATATGGGGATGTGTTTGCTCCAACTCGGTTTTACAGTGAATACTGCAGGAACTTCAAACCGGAACTAGGAAGCAGAATGAGGAACCAGAGTAAAAGTTTTTCATGCAACCCGTTCAATTTCTACAATATGAACGAACGTCTCTCCACATGCTCCGTTCTGAGTTATAAGTGTGTGTGAAAGCCGTCCTTCACCTAGCTTGTTGGGAACACAAAATTTTTTTTCAGTTTCAAACTAATCTCCATAAATATATATGGGGAGGTACTAGCTCCAAATCGGTTTTACAGTGAAAACTACAGGAACTTCAAACTGGCACTAGGAAACTGACTGAGAAAACATTGTAAGAGTTTCTCCTGCAATCCGTTCCATTAGTGATAGATGAACGAACGTATATCCACATGCTCAGTTCTGAGAGATAATGTGTGTGAAAGCAGTCCTTCAACTAGCTTGTTGGGAACACAAATTTATTTTTCAGTTGCAAACTACACTCCATACATATATATGGGTATGTATTATATCCAACTATGTTTTACAGTGAATACTGCAGGAACTTCAAACCGGCCCAAGAAACAGACTGAGAAACCATGGTAAGAGTTTCCCCTCCAACCCTTTCCCTTTGGGCTAGGTGAACGAACGTCTACCCACATACTCAGTTCTGAAAGATAAATGTGTGTAAAAGCCATCCTTCACCATTATTGTTGGGAACACATATATTCTTTTCAGATCCAAACTACATTCCATATATATATTTGGGGATTTATTATCTCCAACTCGGTTTTACAGTGAAAACTGCAGGAACTTCAAATCGGCACTAGGAAACAGACTGAGAAAACAGAGTAAAATTTCTCCTGCAACCCGTTCAATTTCTACTAGATGAACGAACGTCTCTCCACATGTTCATTTCTGAGATATAACTGTGTGTGAAAGCCGTACTTCACCTAGATTGTTGGGAACACAAAGTTTCTTTTCAGTTGCAAACTACATTCCATAAATATATATGGGGATGTACTAGCTCCAACTCGGTTTTACAGTGAAAAATGCAAGAACTTCAAACTGGCACTAGGAAACAGACTGAGAAACCATTGTATGAGTTTATCCTGCAACCCTTTCCCTTTGTGGTAGATGAACGAACGTCTCTCCACATGCTCATTTCTGAAAGATAAATGTGTGTGAAAGCCATTCTTCACCTATCTTGTTGGGAACACAAATTTTCTTTTCAGTTGCAAACTACACACCATATATTTATTTGGGGATGTATTAGCTCCAACTCGGTTTTACAGTGAAAACTGCTGGAACTTCAAACCGGCACTAGGAAACAGACTGAAATATCAGAGTAAGAGTTTCCCCTGCAACCCTTTCCCTTTGTGCTCGATGAACGAACGTCTCTCCACGTGCACAGTTCTGAGAGATAAGTGTGTGTGAAAGTCGTCCTTCACCTAGCTTGTTGGGAACATTAAGTTTCTTTTCAGTAGCTAACTACACTCCATACTTCTTATACATGGGGATGTATTTGATCAAAATTTCTTTATCGGTGAAAACTGCAGGAACTTCAAACCGGCACTAGGAAACACACTGAGAAACCAGAGTAAGTGTTTCTCCAGTAAACCGTTCAATTTCTGCAAGATGAACGAACATCTCTCGATATGATCAGTACTGAGGGTAACAGTGTGGGAAAGCCGTCCTTCACCTATCTTGTTGGTAAAACATATTTTCTTTTCAGTTGCAAACTACACCCCATATATAGATATGGGGATGTGTTTGCTCCAACTCGGTTTTACAGTGAATACTGCAGGAACTTCAAACCGGAACTAGGAAGCAGAATGAGGAACCAGAGTAAAAGTTTTTCATGCAAACCGTTCAATTTCTACAATATGAACGAACGTCTCTCCACATGCTCCGTTCTGAGTTATAAGTGTGTGTGAAAGCCGTCCTTCACCTAGCTTGTTGGGAACACAAAATTTTTTTTCAGTTTCAAACTAATCTCCATAAATATATATGGGGAGGTACTAGCTCCAAATCGGTTTTACAGTGAAAACTACAGGAACTTCAAACCGGCACTAGGAAACTGACTGAGAAAACATTGTAAGAGTTTCTCCTGCAATCCGTTCCATTAGTGATAGATGAACGAACGTATATCCACATGCTCAGTTCTGAGAGATAAATGTGTGTGAAAGCAGTCCTTCAACTAGCTTGTTGGGAACACAAATTTATTTTTCAGTTGCAAACTACACTCCATACATATATATGGGTATGTATTATATCCAACTATGTTTTACAGTGAATACTGCAGGAACTTCAAACCGGCCCAAGAAACAGACTGAGAAACCATGGTAAGAGTTTCCCCTCCAACCCTTTCCCTTTGGGCTAGGTGAACGAACGTCTACCCACATGCTCAGTTCTGAAAGATAAATGTGTGTAAAAGCCATCCTTCACCATTATTGTTGGGAACACATATATTCTTTTCAGATCCAAACTACATTCCATATATATATTTGGGGATTTATTATCTCCAACTCGGTTTTACAGTGAAAACTGCAGGAACTTCAAATCGGCACTAGGAAACAGACTGAGAAAACAGAGTAAAATTTCTCCTGCAACCCGTTCAATTTCTACTAGATGAACGAACGTCTCTCCACATGTTCATTTCTGAGATATAACTGTGTGTGAAAGCCGTACTTCACCTAGATTGTTGGGAACACAAAGTTTCTTTTCAGTTGCAAACTACATTCCATAAATATATATGGGGAGGTACTAGATCCAACTCGGTTTTAAAGTGAAAACTGCTGGAATTTCAGACCGGCACTAGGAAACAGACTGAGAAACCAGAGTAAAATTTCTCCTGCAACCCGTTCAATTTGTAATAGTTGAATGAACGTCTCTCCACATGTTCAGTTCTGAGAGATAAATGTGTGTGAAAGCCGTCCTTCACCTAGCTTTTTGTAAACACAAAATTTTTTCTTCAGATGAAAACTACAATACAAAAATATTTATGGGGTGGTACTAGATCCAACTCGGTTTTAAAGTGAAAACTGCTGGAATTTCAATCTGGCACTAGGAAAATTACTATGAAACAAGAGTAAAAATTCACCTACAAACTGTTACTTTTTTGCTAGATGAACGAACGTCTCTCCACATGCTCAAATCTGAGAGATAAGAATGTGTGAAAGCCGTCTTTCGAATAGCTTCTTGGGAACAGAATGTTTATTTTCAGTTGCAAACTACACTCCATACATATATATGGGGTAGTACTAGCTCCAACTGGGTTTTACAGTGAAAATTGCAGGAACTTCAAACAGGCACTAGGAAACAGACACAGAACCCAGAGAAACAGTTTCTCCTGCAACCCGTTCAGTTTCTGCTAGGTGAACGAAAGTCTCTCCACATGCTCAATTCTGAGAGATAAGTGTGTGTGAAAGCCGTTCTTCACCTAGCTTGTTGGGAACACAAAGATACTTCTCAGTTGCAAACTACAAACCATAAATATATATGGGTAGGTACTACATACAACTCGGTTTTACACAGAAAACTGCAGGAACTTCCAACGGACACTAGAAAACACACTGAGAAACCAGAGTAAAATTTCCCCTGCCACCCTTTCCGTTTGTGCTAGATGAATGAACGTCTCTCCAGATGCTCAGATCTGAGAGATAAATGTGTGTGAAAGCCGTACTTCACCTAGATTGTTGGGAACACAAAGTTTCTATTAAGTTGCAAACCACTATCCATACATATATAAGGGAAGGTATTAGCTCCAACTCGGGTTTACAGTGAAAATTGCAGGAACTTCAAACCGGCACTAGAAAACAGATTGAGAAACCAGACAATATTTTCCCCTGCAACCCACTCCCTTTGTACTAGATGAATGTATGTGTCTCCACATGCTCAGATCTGTGAGATAATTGTGTGTGAAAGCCGTTCTTCAACTAGCTTGTTGGGAATACAAAGTTTTTTTTCAGTTGCAAACTGCAATCCATACATATACATGGGGAGGTAATAGCTCAAATCGGTTTTACAGTGAAAACGGCAGGAACTTCAAACCGGCACTATGAAACAGACTGAGAAACCATTGTATGAGTTTCCCCTGCAACCCGTTCCATTTGTGGTAGATGAGTGAAAGTCTCTCCACATGCTCAGTTCTGAGAGATATGTGTGTATGAAAGCCTTCCTTCACCTAGCTTGTTGGGAAAACAAAGTTTCTTTTCAGTTGCAAACTACACTCCATAAACATATATGGGGATGTACTAGCTCCAATACAGTTTTACAGTGAAAAATGCAGGAACTTGAAACCGGCACTAGGAAACAATCTCAGAAACCAGAGTAAAAGTTTCTCCTGTAAAACGTTCCCTTTGTCCTAGGTGAACGAACGTCTCTACACATGCTGAGTTCTGAGAGATAAGTGTGTGTGAAAGCCGCACATCACCTAGTTTGTTGGGAACACATAGTTTCTTTTCAGTTGCAAAATACATTCCATACATATTTATGCGGATGTACTAGCTCCAACTCGGATTTACAGTGAAAAATGCAGGAACTTCAAACCGGCTCTAGGAAACAAACTGAGAACCCAGAGTAACACTTTCCCCTGCTACCCGTTCCCATTGTGCTGGATGAACGAACGTCTCTCCACATGCTCAGTTCTGAGAGATAAGTGTGTGTAAAAGCCGTCTTTCACATAGCTTGTTGGGAACACAAAGATTTTTTTCAGTTGCAAACTACACTACATAAATATATATGGAGATGTACTAGCTCCAACTCGGTTTTACACTGAAAACTGCAGGAACTTCAAACCGGCACTAGAAAACAGATTGAGAAACCAGACAATAATTTCCACCACAACACGCTTCCTTTGTACTAGATGAATGTATGGGTCTCCACATGTTCAGATCTGTGAGATAATTGTGTGTGAAAGCCGTCCTTCACCTAGCTTGTTGGGAATACAAAGTTTCTTTTCAGTTGCAAACTGCAATCCATACATATACATGGGGAGGTACTAGCTCAAATCGGTTTTACAGTGAAAACGGCAGGAACTTCAAACCGGCACTACGAAACAGACTGAGAAACCATTGTATGAGTTTCTCCTGCAACCCGTTCCCTTTGTGGTAGATGAGTGAAAGTCTCCACATGGTCAGTTCTGAGAGACATGTGTGTATGAAAGCCTTCCTTCACCTAGCTTGTTGGGAACACAAAGTTTCTTTTCAGTTGCAAACTACACTCCATAAACATATATGGGGATGTACTAGCTCCAATTCGGTTTTACATTGAAAAATGCAGGAACTTGAAACCGGCACTAGGAAACATTCTCAGAACCCAGAGTAAAAGTTTCTCCTGTAAAACGTTCCCTTTGTCCTAGGTGAACGAACGTCTCTCCACATGCTAAGTTCAGAGATATAAGTGTGTGTGAAAGCCGCACTTCACCTAGTTTGTTGCGAACACATAGTTTCTTTTCAGTTGCAAAATACATTCCATACATTTATATGCGGATGTACTAGCTCCAACTCTGATTTACATTGAAAAATGCAGGAACTTCAAACCGGCTCTAGGAAACAGACTGAGAACCCAGAGTAACAGTTTCCCCTGCTACCCGTTCCCATTGTGCAGGATGAACGAACGTCTCTCCACATGCTCAGTTCTGAGAGATAAGTGTGTGTGAAAGCCCCTCTTCACCTATCTTCTTGGGAAAACAAAGTTTCTTTTCAGTTTCAAACTACACTCCATACATATATATGGGGAGGTACAAGCTCCAACTGGGTTTTACAGTGAAAACTTCAGGAACTTCAAACTGGCACGAGGAAAATGACTGAGAAACCAGGGTACAAGTTTCCCCTGCAACCCGTTCCCTTTGTGCTACATGAACGAACGTCTCTCCACATGCTCAGTACTGAGAGATAATTGTGTGTGAAAGCCATCCTTCACCTAGCTTGTTGAGAACGCAGTTTCTTTTCAGTTGCAAACTACACTCCATACATATTTATGGGGTGTTATTATTTCCAACTGGATTTTACAGTGAAAATTGCAGGAACATAAAACCGGCACTAGAAAACAGATTGTGAAACCAGATAATACTTTTTCCTGCAACCCGCTCCCTTTGTGCTAGATGAATGAACGTCTCTCCACATGCTCAGATCTGTGAGATAAGTGTGTGTGAAAGCCGTCCTTCACCTAGCTTGTTGGGAATACAAAGTTTCTTATCAGTTGCAAACTACACTGCATACATATATATGGGGAGGTACAAGCTGAAATCGGTTTTACAGTGAAAACGGCAGGAACTTTAATACGGCACAAGGAAACAGACTGAGAAAGCTTAGTAAAATTTCCCCTGCAACCCGTTCATTTTGTACTAGGTGAACGAACGTTTCTCCTCATGCTCCGTTCTGAGAAATAATTGTGTGTGAAAGGAGCACTTCAGCTAGCTATTTGGGAAAACAAAATTTCTATTCAGTTGCAAAAAACAATCCATACATATATAAGAGGAGGTACTAGTTCCAACTCGGTTTTACACTGAAAACTGCAGGAACTTCATACCGGATCTAGGAAACAGACTGAGAACCCAGAGTAAAAGTTTCCCCTGCTACCGTTCCCATTGTGCTGGATGAACGAACGTCTCTCCACATGCTCAGTTCTGAGAGATAAGTGTGTGTGAAAGCCGTCCTTCACCTAGCTTGATGGGAATACAAAATTTCTTTTCAGTTGCAAACTGCACTCCATACATATACATGGGGAGATACTAGCTCAAATCGGTTTTAAAGTGAAAACTGCAGGAACTTCAATAGGGCACTAGGAAACAGACAGAGAAAACTTAGTAAAATTTTCCCCGCAAACCGTTCCCATTGTGCTGGATGAACGAACGTCTCTCCACATGCTCAGTTCTGAGATAATTCTGTGTGAAAGCCGTCCTTCACATAGCTTGTTGGGAACACAAATTTTCTTTTCAATTGCAAACTACACTCCATACCTATATATTGGGATGTACTTGCTCCAACATATTTTTACAGTGAAAACTGCAGGAACTACAAATCGGTTCTAGGAAATAGACTGAGAAACCAGAGTAAAAATTTCTCCTGCAAACTTTTCCCTTTTTGCTAGATGAACGAATTTCTCTCCACGTGCTCAGTTCTGAGAGATAAGTGTGTGTGAAATCCGTTCTTCACCTACCATGTTGGGAACAAAAAGGTTCTTTTCAGTTGCAAACTACACTCCATACATATATATGGGGATGTATTAGCTCCAACTCGATTTTAAAATGAAAATTGCAAGAACTTCAAACCAGCACTAGGAAACATACTGAGAAACCAGAAAAAATGTTTCTCCTGCAAACAATTCACTTTGTGCTAGATGAACGAATGTCTCTCCACATGCTCAGTTCTGAGAGATATGTGTGTTGAAAACCGTCCTTCACCTAACTTGTTGGGGACATAAAGATTCTTTTCAGTTGCAAAGTACACTCCATAGATATATATAGGGATGTATTAGATCCAACTCGATTTTACAGTGAAAAATGCAGGAAATTCATACCGGCACTAGGAAAAACACTGAGAAACCAGAGAAAGATATTCTCCTGCATCTCGTTACTTTTGTGCTAGATGAACGAACGTCTCCACATGCTCAGTTCAGAGAGATATGTGTGTTAAAGCCATCGTTCAACTAGGTTGTTCGGAACACTAATTTTCTTTTCACATGCAAACTACACTCCATACATATATATGGGGAGGTAATAGCTCCAAACAGGTTTTACATTGAAAACTGCAGGAACTTCAAACCGGCCGTTGGAAACACGCTGTGAAACCAGAGTAAGAGTTTCCCCTGAAACGCGTTCCATTTTTGCTAGATCTACGAACGTCCCTCTACGTGCCCAGTTCTGAGAGATAAGTGTGTTTGAAAGCCGTCCTTCAAATAGTTTGTTGTTAAAACAAATTTTCTTTTCAGTTTCAAACTAAACTCCATGTATATATTTCGGGATGTATTAGCTCCAACTCGGTTTTACAGTGAGAACTGCAGGAAAATATAACCGGCACTAGGAAACAGACTGAGAAAACAGTGTAAGAGTTTCTCCTGCAGTCCGTTCCATTTGTGCTAGATGAACAAAAGTCTCTCCAAATGCTCAGTTTTGAGAGATAAGTCTGTGTGAAAGCCGTGCTTCACATAGCTTGTTGGGAACACAAAGTTTCTTTTCAATTGCAAACTACACTCCATACTTATATATTGGGATGTAGTAGCTCCAACATATTTTTACAGTGAAAACTGCAGGAACTACAAATCGGTTCTAGGAAATAGACTGAGAAACCAGAGTAATAATTTCTCCTGCAAACTTTTCCATTTGTGCTAGATGAACGAATGTCACTCCACGTGCTCAGTTCTGAGATATAAGTGTGTGTGAAAGCCGTCCTTCACCTAGCTTGTTGGGAACACAAAATTTCTTTTCAATTGTAAAATACACTCCATAAATATATATGGGTTTGTACTAACTTCAACTCGGTTTTAAAATGATAACTGCAGGAACTTCAAACCGGCAATAGGAAACAGTATGAGAAACCAGAGTATATGTTTACCATGCAACCGGTTCCCTTTGTGCTAGATGAACGAACGTCTCTCCACATGCTCATTCCTGAGGTGTAAGTATGTGTGAAAGCCGTCCTTCACCTAGCTTGTTGGGAACAAAAAGGTTCTTTTCAGTTGCAAACTACACTACATATATATATATATGGGGATGAATTAGCTCCAACTCGATTTTAAAATGAAAATTGCAAGAACTTCAAACCAGCACTAGGAAACAGACTGAGAATCCAGGGACATAGTTTCTACTGCAATCCGTTTTATTTGTGCTAGAAGAACGAACGTCTCTCTACATGCTCAGTTCTGAGAGATAAATTTGTGTGAAAACCATCCTTCACCTATCTTGTTGGGAACACAAATTTTCTTTTCAGTTGCAAACAGCAGTCCATATATATATTTGGGGATATATTAGCTCCAAATCGGTTTTACAGTGAAAAATGCAGGAACTTCAACCTGGCACTAGGTAACAGACTGAGAAACAAGAGTAAGAGTTTCTCCAGCATCCCGTTCCCTTTGTGCTAGATGAACTTACGTCTCTCCACATGCTCAGTTCTGAGAGATATGTGTGTGTGAAAGCAGTACTTCACCTAGCTTGTTGGGAACATAAATTTTCTATTCAGTTGCAAACTACACTCCATACCTATATACTGGGGGGTAATAGATCCAACAATGTTTTACAGTGAAACTGCAGGAACTACAAATCCACACTAGGAAACAGACTGAGATACCAGAGTAAAAGTTTCTCCTGCAACGCGTTCCCTTTGTGCTAATTGAACGAACGTCTCTCCAAGTGCTCAGTTCTGAGACATAAGTGTGTGTGAAAGCCGTTCTTCACCTAGCTTGTTGGGAACACAAAGTTTCTTTTCCGTTGTAAGCTACAATCCTTACATATATATGGGGAGGTACTATCTCCAACGTGATTTTACAGAGAAAACTGCAGGAACTTCAAACCTTCACTAGGAAATAGACTGAGAAACCATAATAAGTGTTTCTCCTGCGAACCGTTCCCTTTGTTCTAGATGAACGAATGTCTCTCCACAGGCTCATTTCTGAGAGATAAGTGTGTGTTAAAGTCGTCCTTCACCTAGCTTTTGGGAAGACAAAGTTTCTTTTCAGATGCAAACTACAGTCCATACATATATATGGGGAAGTACTAGCTCCAAATCTCTTTTACAGTGAAAACTGCAGGAAATTCAAAGCGACACTAGGAAAAGGAATGAGAAACCACACTAAGTGTTTCACCTGCAACCCGTTCCATTTGTGCTAGAAGAACGAACGTCTCTCCATATGCACAGTTCTGAGAGTAAGAGTGTGTGAAAACCATCCTTCACTTAGCTTGTTGGTAAAACAAATTTTCTTTTCAGTTGCAAAATACACTCCATATATATATTTGGGGATGTATTAGCTCCAACTCGGTTTTACATTGAAAACTGCAGGAATTTCAAAACGGCACTAGGAAACAGACTGAGAAAACAGTGTAAAAGTTTCCCTGCAATCCGTTACCTTTGTGCTATTGAACGAACGTCTCTCCACATGCTCAGTTCTGAGAGATAAGTGTGTGTGAAAGCCGTCCTTCACCTCGGTTGTTTGGAACATAAAGTTTCTTTTCAGTTGCAAACTACACTCCATACTTATATATGGGTATGTATTAGATCCAACTCGATTTTTCAATGAAAACTGCAGGAACTTTAAACCAACACTAGGAAACAGACTGAGAAAACAGAATAAGAGTTTCTCCAGCAAACCGTTCCATTTGTGCTAGATGAACGAACGTCTGTCCACATGCTCAGTTCTGAGAGGTAATTGTGTGTGAAAGCCGTCCTTCAAATAGCTTGTTGGGAACACAAAGTTTCATTTCAGTTGCATTCTACACTTCATAAATATATATGGGGAGGTACTAGCTCCAACTCGGTTTTACAGTGAAAACTGCAGGAACTTCAAACCGGCCCTTGGAATCAGGCTGTGAAACCAGAGTAAAAGTTTCCCCTGCAACCCGTTCCATTTTTGCTTCATCAACGAACGTCCCTCTACGTGCCGACTTCTGAGGGATAAATGTGTTTGAAAGCCGCCCTTCACATAGTTTGTTGGTAAAACAAATTTTCTTTTCAGTTTCAAACGTAACTCCATGTATATATTTGGGGATGTATTAGCTCCAACTCGGTTTTACCGGGAATACTGCAGGAAATTCAAACCGGCACTAGGAAACAGACTGAGAAACCAGAGTAAAAGTTTCTCCTGTAAACCGTTCCATTTGTGCTAGATGACCGAAATTCTCTCCAAATTCTCAGTTCTGAGATAAGTGTGTGTCATAGCCGTCCTTCAAATAGCTTATTGGGAACACAAAATTTCTTTTCAGTTGCAATCTGCACTTCATAAATATATATGGGGAGGTACTAGCTCCAACTCGGTTTTACAGTGAAAACTGCTGGAATTTCAACCTGGCTCTAGGAAAATTACTGTGAAACAAGAGTAAGAGTTTCACCTGCAAACCGTTCCCTTTGTGCTAGATGAACTAACGTCTCTCCACATGCTCAATTCTGAGAGAAAATTATGTGTGAAAGCCTTCCTTCACCTAGCTTGTTGGGAACACATAGTTTCTTTTCAGTTGCTAACTAAACTCCATACGTATATATGGGGAGGTACTAGCTCCAACACATATTTACAGTGAAAACTGCAGGAACTAGAAATCGGTACTAGGAATCAGACTCAGAAACCAGAGTACAAGTTTCTCCTGCAAACTTTTCCCTTTCTGCAAGATGAACGAAAGTCTATCCACATGCTCAATTCTGAGAGATAAGTGTGTGTGAAAGCAGTCCTTCACCTAGCTTGTTGGGAACACATAATTTCTTTTCACTTGCAAACTACACTGCATATATTTATATGGGTATGTAATAACTCCAACTCGGATTTAAAGTGAAAACTGCAGGAACTTCAACCCGGCACTAAGAAACAGACTGAGAACCCAGAGTAATACTTTCTCCTGCAACCCGTTCAATTTGTACTAGATGAAAGAGAGTCTCTCCACATGCTCAGTTCTGAGAGATAATTCTGTGTGAAAGCCGTCCTTCACCTACCATGTTGGGAACACAAAGTTTCTTTTCAGTTGCAAACTACACTCCATACATATATATGAGGATGTATTAGATCCAAACTGGGTTTACATTGAAAACTGCAGGAACTTGAAACCAGCAGTAGAAAACATACTGAGAAACCAGAGTAAAAGTTTCTCCTGCAAACCATTCACTTTGTGCTAGATGAACGAATGTCTCTCCACATGCTCAGTTCTGAGAGATAAATGTGTGTGAAAACCGTACTTCACCTAACTTGTTGGGAACATAAAGATTCTTTTCAGTTGCAAAGTACACTCCATAGATATATATAGGGATGTATTAGATCCAACTCGGTTTTACAGTGAAAAATGCAGGAAATTCATACCGGCACTAGGAAAAACACTGAGAAACCAGAGAAAGATATTCTCCTGCATCTCGTTACTTTTGTGCTAGATGAACGAACGTCTCCACATGCTCAGTTCAGAGAGATATGTGTGTTAAAGCCATCGTTCAACTAGGTTGTTCGGAACACTAATTTTCTTTTCACATGCAAACTACACTCCATACATATATATGGGGAGCTACAATCTCCAAACAGGTTTTACATTGAAAACTGCAGGAACTTCAAACCGGCCGTTGGAAACACGCTGTGAAACAAGAGTAAGAGTTTTCCCTGAAACGCGTTCCATTTTTGCTAGATCTACGAACGTCCCTCTACGTACCCAGTTCTGAGAGATAAGTGTGTTTGAAAGCCTTCCTTCAACTAGATTGTTGGTAAAACAAATTTTCTTTTCAGTTTCAAACTAAACTCCATATATATATTTCGGGATGTATTAGCTCCAACTCGGTTTTACAGTGAGAACTGCAGGAAATTCTAACCGGCACTAGGAAAAAGACTGAGAAAACAGTGTAAGAGTTTCTTCTGCAATCCATTCCATTTGTGCTAGATGAACGAAAGTTTCTCCAAATGCTCAGTTTTGAGAGATAAGTCTGTGTGAAAGCCAAACTTCACATATCTTGTTGGGAACACAAAGACTCTTTTCAATTTCTAACTACAATCCATACATATATATGGGGAGGTACTAGCTCCAATACCAATTTACAGTGAAAACTGCAGGAACTACAAATCGGTACTAGGAATCAGACTGAGAAACCAGAGTAAAAATTTCTCCTGCAAACTTTTCCATTTGTGCTACATGAACGAAAGTCTCTCCACATGCTAACTTCTTAGATATAAGTGTGTGTGAAAGTCGTCCTTCACCTAGCTTGTTGGGAACACATAATTTCTTTTCACTTGCAAACTACACTCCATATATTTATATGCGTTGGTAATAACTCCAACTCGGTTTTAAAGTGAAAACTGAAGGAACTTCAAACCTGCACTAGGAAACAGACTTAGAAACCAGAGTAAAAGTTTCTCCTGCAACCCGTTCAATTTGTACTAGATGAACGAAAGACTCTCCACATGCTCAGTTCTGAGAGATAATATTGTGTGAAAGCCGTCCTTCAACTAGCTTGTTGGGAACATAAAATTTCTTCTCAGTTGCAAACTACATTCCATACATATATATGGGGATGTATTAGATCCAACTCTGTTTTACATTGAAAACTGCAGAAACTTCTCACCAGCACTAGGAAACATACTGAGAAACCAGAGTATTTGTTTCTCCTGCAAACCATTCCCTTTGTGCTAGATGAACGAATATCTCTCCACATGCTCAGTTCTGAGAGATAAGTGTGTGTGAAAGCCGACCTTCACCTAATATATTGGGAACATAAAGTTTCTTTTCAGTTGCAAATTACACTCCATAGATATATATGGGGATGTATTAGAACCAAATCGCTTTAACAGTGAAAAATACAGGAAATTCATACCGGCACTAGGAAACACACTGAGAAACCAGAGTAAGATATTCTCCTGCAAACCGTTCCTATTGTGCTGGATGAACAAACGTCTCCACATGCTCAGTTCAGAAAAATATGTGTGTTAAAGCCATCCTTCAGCTAGCTTTTTGTGAACGCATAGATTCTTTTCAAATGCAAACTACAATCCATACATATATATGGGGAGGTATTAGCTCCAACACGGTTTTACAGTGAAAACTGCTGGAAGTTCAACCTGGCACTAGGAAAAAGACTGAGAAACCAAAGTAAGTGTTTCACCTGCAAACCGTTCCCTTTGTGCTAGATGAACGAACTTCTCTCCACATGATCAGTTCTGAGATTAAACTGTATGTGAAAGCCGTCCTTCACCTAGCTTGTTGGGAACACAAAGTTTCTTTTCAGTTGCAACCTACACTCCATACATATATATTGGGATATATTAGCTCCAACTCAGTTTTACAGTGAAAGCTGCAGATAATTCAAACCGGCACTAGGAAACAGACTGAGAAACCAGAGATAAAAATTATCCTGCAAACCTTTCCCTTTGTGCTAGAAGAACGAACGTCTCTCCATATCATCAGTTCTGAGGGTAAGAGTGTGGGAAAGCCGTCCTTCACTTAGCTTGTCGGTAAAACAAAGTTTCTTTTTAGTTGCAATCTACACCCCATATATATATATATGGGGATGAATTAGCTCCAACTCGGTTTTACAGTGAAAACTGCAGGAAATTCAAACCGGCACTAGGAAACAGATTGAGAAACCAGAGTAATAGTTTCACCTGCAACCCGTTCCCTTTCTGCTTGATGAACGAACGTCCCCCCACATGCTAAGTTCTGAGAGATAAGTGTGTGTGAAAGCCTCCTTCACATAGATTGTTGGGAACATAAAGTTTCTTTTCAGTTGCAAACTACACTCCATACTTAAATATTGGGATGTATTAAATCCAAATCGCTTTTACAGTGAAAACTGCAGGAACTTCAAAACGGCACTAGGTAACAGACTGAGACATTAGAGTAAAAGTTTCTCCTGCAAACCGTTCCCTTTGTGCTAGATGAACGATAGTCTCTCCAGATGCTCAGTTCTGAGAGATTCGTGTGTGTGAAAGCCGTCCTTCAAATTGCTTGTTGGGAACACAAAGGTTCTTTTCAGTTGCAAACTACACTCCATACATATATACGGGGAGGTACTAGCTCCAACTTGGTTTTACAGTGAAAACTGCTGGAATTTCAACCTGGCACTAGGAAAAATACTGAGAAACCAGAGTAAGATATTCTCCTGCAACCCGTTCCTTTTGTGCTAGATGAACGAACGTCTCCACATACTCAGTTCAGAAAGATATGTGTGTTAAAGCCATCCTTCAGCTAGCTTGTTGTGAACGCATAGATCCTTTTCAGATGCAAACTACAATCCATACATATATATGGGGAGGTATTAGCTCCAACTCAGTTTTACAGTGAAAATTGCTGGAAGTTCAACCTGGCACTAGGAAAAAGACTGAGAAACCAGAGTAAGTGCTTCACCTGCAAACCGTTCCCTTTGTGCTAGATGAACGAACTTCTTTCCACATGCTCAGTTCTGAGATAAAACTGTATGTGAAAGCCGTCCTTCACCTAGCTTGTTGGGAACACAAAGTTTCTTTTCAGTTGCAAACTACACACCATACCTATATATGAGGATGTACTGGCTCCAACTCTGTTTTACAATGCAAACTGCAGGAACTACAATTCGGCACTAGGAAACATACTGAGAAACCAGAGTAAATGTTTCTCCTGCAACCTGTTATCTTTCGGCTAGATGAAGGAACATCTATCCTCTAGATGTGCTCATTTCTGAGAGATAAGTGTGTGTGAAAGCTGTGCTTCACCAAACTTGTTGGGAACACAAAGTTTCTGTTCAGTTGCAAAGTACACTCCATACATATATATGGGGAGGTAAAAGCTTCAAATCGGTTTTACAGAGAAAACTGCAGGAACTTCAAAGCGACACTAGGAAACAGACTGAGAAACCAGAGTTAGAATTTCTCCTGCAAACCGTTCCATTTGTGCTAGATGAACGAATGTCTCTCCACATGGTAAGTTCTGAGAGATAAGTGTGTGTGAAAGCCGTCCTTCACCTAGCTTGTTGGGAACACAAAGTTTCTTTTCAGTTGCAAACTACACTCCAAACATTTATATAGGTATGTATTAGCTCCAACACGGTTTTAAAGTGAAAACTGCAGGAACTTCAAACCGGCCCATGGAAACAGGCTGTGAAACAAGAGTAAGAGTTTCCCATGCAAACCGTTCCATTTTTGCTACATCAACGAACGTCCCTGTAGGTGCCCAGTTCTGCGAGTTAAGTGTGTTTGAAAGCCGTCCTTCACCTAGTTTGTTGGTAAAACAAACTTTCTTTTCAGTTTCAAATTAAAGTCCATATATATATTTGGGGATGTATTAGCTCCAACTCGGTTTTACCGTGAAAACTGCAGGAAATTCTAACCGGAACTAGGAAACAGACTGAGAAAACTGTGAAAGGGTTTCTACTGCAATCCGTTCCCTTTGTGCTAGATGAACGAACGTCTCTGCACATGCTCAGTTTTCAGAGATAAGTCTGTGTGAAAGCCGTACTTCACCTAGCTTGTTGGGAACACAAAGTTTATTTTCAGTTGCAAACTACACTCCATACATATATATTGGGACGTACTAGCTACAACACATTTTACAGTGAAAACTGCAGGAACTACCAATCGGTACTAGGAAACAGACTGAGAAACCAGAGAAAAAGTTTCTCCTGCAAACTTTTCCCTTGGTTCTAGATGAACGAATGTCTCTCCACGTGCTCAGTTCTGAGATATAAGTGTGTGTGAAAGCCGTACTTCACCTAGCTTGTTGGGAACACAAAGTTTCTTTTCAGTTGCAACCTACACTCCATACATATATATGGGAATATATTAGCTCCAACTCAATTTTACAGTGAAAGCTGCAGATAATTCAAACCGGCACTAGGAAACAGACTGAGAAACCAGAGACAAAGATTATCCTGCAAACCTTTCCCTTTGTGCTAGAAGAACGAACGTCTCTCCATATGATCAGTTCTGAGTGTAAGAGTGTGGGAAAGCCGTCCTTCACTTAGCTTGTCGGTAAAACAAAGTTTCTTTTTAGTTGCAAACTACACCCCATATATATATATGGGGATGAATTAGCTCCAACTCGGTTTTACAGTGAAAACTGCAGGAACTTCAAACCGGCACTAGGAAACAGATTGAGAAACCAGCGTAATAGTTTCACCTGCAACCCGTTCCCTTTCTGCTAGATGAACGAACGTCCCTCCACATGCTAAGTTCTGAGAGATAAGTGTGTGTGAAAGCCTCCTTCACATAGATTGTTGGGAACATAAAGTTTCTTTACAGTTGCAAACTACACTCCATACTTAAATATTGGGATGTATTAAATCCAAATCGCTTTTACAGTGAAAACTGCAGGAACTTCAAAACGGCACTAGGTAACAGACTGAGACTTTAGAGTAAAAGTTTCTCCTGCAACCCGTTCCCTTTTTACTAGATGAACGATCGTCTCTCCAGATGCTCAGTTCTGAGAGATTCGTGTGTGTGAAAGCCGTCCTTCAAATTGCTTGTTGGGAACACAAAGTTTCTTTTCAGTTGCAAACTACACTCCATACATATATACGGGGAGGTACTCGCTCCAACTCTGTTTTACAATGCAAAATGCAGGAACTACATATCGGCAGTAGGAAACAAACTGAGAAACCAGAGTAAATGCTTGTCTTGCAAACTGTTCCCTTTCGGTTAGTTGAAGGGACATCTATCCCCAAGCTAATTTCTGAGAGATAAGTGTGTGTGAAAGCCGTGCTTCACCAATGTTGTTGGGAACAGAAAGTTTCTTTACAGTTGCAAAGTACACTCGATACATATATATAGGGAGGTACAAGTTTCAACTCGGTTTTACAGAGAAAACTGCAGGAATTTCAAAGCAACACTAGGAAACAGACTGAGAAACCAGAGTAAGAATTTCTTCTGCAAACCGTTCCATTTGTGCTAGATGAACGAATGTCTCTCCACATGCTAAGGTCTGAGAGATAAGTGTGTGTGAAAGCCGTACTTCAATTAGCTTGTTGGGAACACAAATTTTCTTTTCAGTTGCAAATTACACTCCATACATATATATAGGAATTTTTTAGCTCCAATTCGGTTTTACAGTGAAAACTGCAGGAAATTCAAACCGGCACTAGGAAACAGACTGAGAAACCAGAGTAAAAGTTTCTCCTGTAAACCGTTCCCTTTGTGCTAGATGACCGAAAGTCTCTCCACATTCTCAGTTCTGAGAGATAAGTGTGTGTGAAAGCCGTCATTCACCTTGCTTGTTGGGAACACAAAGTTTCATTCAGTTGCAAACTCCACTCCATACCTATATATTGGGAGGTACTATCTCCAACAATGTTGTACAGTGAAACTGCAGGAAATACAATTCCACACTAGGAAACACACTGAGATACCAGAGTAAAAGTTTCTCCTGCAACCCGTTCCCTTTCTTCTAAATGAACGAAAGTCTCTCCAAGTGCTCAGATATGAGATATAACTGTGTGTGAATGCCGTTCTTCACCTAGCTTGTTGGGAACAAAATTTACTTTTAATTTGTAACCTAAAATCCTTACATATATATGGGGAGGTACAATCTCCAACTCGGTTTTACAGAGAAAACTGCAGGAACTTCAAACCGGCACTAGGAAACAGACTGAGAAACCATAATAAGTGTTTCTCCTGCGACCCGTTCCCTTTGTGCTAGATGAACGAACGTCTCACCAAATGCTCAGTTCTGAGAGTTAAGTGTGTGTGAAAGCCGTCCTTCACCTAAGTTGTTGGGAACATAAAATTACTTTTCAGATGCCATCTACACTTCATAAATATATATGGGGACGTACTAGCACCAAATCGGTTTTACAGTGAAAACTGCTGGAAATTCAACCTGGCACTAGGAAAATTACTGTGAAACAAGAGTAAGACTTTCACCTGCAAACCGTTTCCTTTGTGCTAGATGAACGAACGTCTCTTCACATGCTCAATTCTGAGAGAAAAGTATGTGTGAAAGCCGTCCTTCACCTAGCTTGTTGGGAACACAAAGTTTCATTCAGTTGCAAACTCCACTCCATACCTATATATTGGGAGGTACAAGCTCCAACACTGATTTACAGTGAAAACTGCAGGAAATACAAATCGGTAATAGGAATCAGACTGAGAAACCAGAGTAAATGTTTCTCCTGCAAACTTTTCCCTTTGTGCTAGATGAACGAACATCTCTCCACATGCTCACTTCTGAGAGATAAGTGTGTGTGAAATGGTCCTTCACCTAGCTTGTTGGGAACACAAAATTTCTTTTCACTTGCAAACTACACTCCATATATTTATATGCGTTGGTAATAACTCCAACCCTGTTTTAAAGTGAAAACTGCAGGAAATTCAAACCGGCACTAGGAAACAGACTGAGAAACCAGAGTAAAAGTTTCTCCTGCAACCCGTTCAATTTGTACTAGATGAACGAAAGTCTCTCCACATGCTCAGTTCTGTGAGATAATTTGTGTGAAAGCCGTCCTTCATCTAGCTTGTAGGGAACATAAAATTTCTTCTCAGTTGCAAACTACATTCCTTACATATATATGGGGATGTATTAGATCCAACACAGTTTTACATTGAAAACTGCAGGAACTTCACACCAGCACTAGGAAACATACTGAGAAACCAGAGGTAAAGTTTCTCCTGCAACCCATTCCCTTTTTGTAGATGAACGAACGTCTCCACATGCTCAGTACAGAGATATATGTGTCTTAAAGCCATCCTTCACATAGCTTGTTGGGAACACATAGATTCTTTTCAGATGCAAACTACAATCCATACATATATATGGGGAGGTACTAGCTCCAACTCTGTTTTACAATGCAAACTGCAGGAACTACAAAACGTCACTTGGAAACAAACTGAGAAACCAGAGTAAATGTTTCCCCTGCAACCTGTTAACTTTCGGCTAGATGAAGGAACATCTATCCCTGTGCTCATTTCTGAGAGATAAATGTGTGTGAAAGCCGTGCTTCATCAATCTTGTTGGGAACACAAAGATTCTTTTCAGTTGCAAAGTACACTCCATACATATATATGGGGCAGTACAAGCTTCAACACGGTTTTACAGATAAAACTGCAGGAACTTCAAAGCGACACTAGGAAACATAGTGAGAAACCAGAGTTAGAATATCTCCTGCAAACCGTTCCATTTGTGCTAGATGAACGAATGTCTCTCCACATGCTATGTTCTGAGAGATAAGTGTGTGTGAAAGCCGTCCTTCACCTAGATTGTTGGGAACACAAAGATTCTTTTCAGTTGCAATCTACACTCCACACATATATATAGGTATGTATTAGCTCCAAATCGATTTTACAGTGAAAACTGCAGGAACTTCAAACCGGCCCATGGAAACAGGCTGTGATACCAGAGTAAGAGTTTCCCCTGCAAACCGTTCCATTTGTGCTAGATGAACGAATGTCTCTCCACATGCTATGTTCTGAGAGATAAGTGTGTGTGAAAGCCGTCCTTCACCAAGTTTGTTGGTAAAACAAATTTTCTTTTCAGTTTCAAACTAAACTCCATATATATATTTGGGGATGTATTAGCTCCAACTCGGTTTTACCGTGAAAACTGCAGGAAATTCTAACCGGCACCAGGAAACAGACTGAGAAAAGAGTGTAAGAGTTTCTCCTGCAAACCGTTCCCTTTTTGTTAGATGAACGAACGTCTCAGCACATGCTCAGTTTTGAGAAATAAGTCTGTGTGAAAGCCGTCCTTCACCTAGCTTGTTGGGAACACAAATTTCTTTTCAGTTGCAAACTACACTCCATACCTATATATTGGGACGTACTAGCTACAACACATTTTACAGTGAAAACGGCAGGAACTACAAATCGGTAGTAGTAAACAGACTGAGAAACCAGAGAATAAGTTTCTGCTGCAAACTTTTCCCTTGGTTCTAGATGAAAGAATGTCTCTCCACATGCTCAGTTTTGAGATATAAGTGTTTGTGAAAGCCGTCCTTCAGTTAGCTTGTTGGGAACACAAAGTAACTTTTCAGGTGCAAACTACTCTCCATACATATATATGGTGATATATTAGCTACAACTTAGTTTTACAGTGAAAGCTGCAGATAATTCAAACCGGCACTAGGAAACAGACTGAGAAGCCAGAGACAAAGATTATCCTGCAACCCGTTCCCTTTCTGCTAGATGAAGGAAAGTCTCTCCACATGCTGAGTTCTGAAAGATAAGTGTGTGTGAAAGCCGTCCTTCACATAGATTGTTGGGAACATAAAGTTTCTTTTCAGTTGCAAACTACACTCCATACTTATATATTGGGATGTATTAAATCCAAATCGCTTTTACAGTGAAGACTGTAGGAATTTCATAACTGAACTAGGTACCAGACTGAGACTTTAGAGTAAAAGTTTCTCTTGCAAACCGTTCCCTTTATGCTAGATGAACGAACGTATCTCCAGATGCTCAGTTCTGAGAGATACGTGTGTGTGAAAGCCGTCCTTCAAATTGCTTGTTGGGAACACAAAGTTTCTTTTCAGTTGCAAATTACACTCCATAAATATATACGGGGAGGTACTAGCTCCAACTCGGTTTTACAGTGAAAACAGTTGGAATTTCAACCTGGCACTAGGAAAAATACTGAGAAACCAGAGTAAGCGTTTCAACTGCAAACCGTTCCCTTTGTGCTAGATGAACGAACGTCTCTCTAAATGCTCAGTTCTGAGAGATAATTTTGTGTGAAAGCCGTCCTTCACCTAGCTTGTTGGGAACATAATCTTTCTTCTCAGTTGCAAACTTCATTCAATAAATATATATGGGGATGTATTAGATCCAACTCTGTTTTACATTGAAAACTGCAGGAACTTCACACCAGCACTGGGAAACATACTGAGAAACCAGAGTAAATGTTTCTCCTGCAACCCATTCCCTTTGTGCTAGATGAACGTATGTCTCTACACATGCTCAATTCTGAGACATAAGTGTGTGTGAAAGCCGTCCTTCACCTAACATGTTGGGAACATAAAGTTTCTTTTCAGTTGCAAACAACACTCCATAGATATATATGGGGATGTATCAGATCCAACTCGCTTTTACAGTGAAAAATGCAGGAAATTCATACCGGCACTAGGAAACACACTGAGAAACCAGAGTAAGATATTCCCCTGCAACCCGTTCTTTTTGTGCTAGATGAACGAACGTCTCCACATGCTCAGTTCAGAGAGATATGTGTGTTAAATCCATCCTTCTCCTTGGTTGTTGGGAACACATAGATTCTTTTCAGATGCAAACTACAATCCATACATATATATGGGGAGGTACTAGCTCCAACTAGGTTTTACAGTGAAAACTGCTGGAAGTTCAACCTGGCACTAGAAAAAAGACTGAGAAACCAGAGTAATTGTTTCTCCTGCAAACATTTCCCTTTGTCCTAGATGAACGAAATTCTCTCCACATGCTCAGTTCTGAGAGAAAATTGTATGTGAAAGCCGTCCTTCACCTAGCTTGTTGGGAACACAAAGTCTCTTTTCAGTAGCAAACTACACACCATACCTATATATGTGGAGGTACTAGCTCCAAATATGTTTTACAATGCAAACTGCAGGAACTACAAATCGGCACTAGGAAACAAACTGAGAAACCATAATAAGTGTTTCTCCTGCGACCAGTTCCCTTTGTGCTAGAAGAACGAACGTCTCTCCATATGCCCATTTCTGAGAGTAAGAGTGTGTGAAAGCCTCCTTCACCTAACTTGTGGGTAAAATAATTTTCTTTTCAGTTGCAAACTACACTCCATATATATATTTGGGTATATATTAGCTCCAACTCGATTTTACATTGAAAACTGCTGGAACTTCAAGCCGGCACTAGGAAACATACTGAGAATACAGTGTAATAGTTTCTCCTGCAATCCTTTCCCTTTGTGCTAGATGAACGATCGTCTCTCCACATGCTCAGTTCTGAGAGTTAAGTATGTGTGAAAGCCGTCCATCACCTAGGCTGTTGGGAACATAAACTTTCTTTTCAGTTGCTAACTACATTCCTTACATATATATGGGGAGGTACTAGCACTAACACTGATTTACAGTGAAAACTGCAGGAACTACAAATCAGTACTAGGTATCAGACTGAGAAACCAGAGTAAAAGTTTCTCCTGCAAACTTTTCCCTTTTTGCTAGATGAACGAACGTCTCTCCACATGCTCACTTCTGAGAGATATGTGTGTGTTAAAGTCGTCCTTCACCTAGCTTGTTGGGAACACAAAATTTCTTTTCACTTGCAAACTATACTCCATATATTTATATGCGTTGGTAATAAATCCAACTCGGATTTAAAGTGAAAACTGCAGGAACTTCAAACCTGCGCTAGGAAACACACTGAGAAACAAGAGTAAAAGTTCCTCCTGCAACCCATTCAATTTGTACTAGATGAAGGAAAGTCTATCCACATGCTCAGTTCCGAGAGATAATTTTGTGTTAAAGCCGTCCTTCACCTAGCTTGTTGGGAACATAAAGTTTCTTCTCAATTTCAAACTATATTCCATACATATATATGGGGATGTATTAGATCCAACTCGGTTTTATATTGAAAACTGCAGGAAATTCACACCAGCACAAGGTAACAGACTGAGACTTTAGAGTAAAAGTTTTTCCTGCAACCCATTCCCTTTGTGCTAGATGAACGAATGTCTCTCCAAATGCTCAGTTCTGAGAGATAAGTGTGTGTGAAAGCCGTCCTTCAACTAACTTGTTGGGAACATAAAGTTTCTTTTCAGTTGCAAACTACACTCCTTAGATATATATGGGGTTGTATTAGATCCAACTCGCTTTTACAGTGAAAAATGCAGGAATTTCATACCGGCACTAGGAAAGACACTGAGAAACCAGAGTAAGATATTCTCCTGTAACCCGTTCCTTTTGTGCTAGATGAACGAACGTCTCCATATGCTCAGTTCAGAGAGATATGTGTGTTAAAGCCATACTTCACCTATCTTGTTGGGAACACATAGATTCTTTTCAGATGCAAAATACTATCCATACATATATATGGGGAGGTACTAGCTCCAACTCGGTTTTACAGTGATAATGCTGGAAGTTCAACATGGCACTAGGAAAAAGACTGAGAAACCAGAGTAAGTGTTTCACTTGCAAACCTTTCCCTTTGTGCTAGATGAACAAACGTCTCTCCACATGCTCAGTTCTGAGAGATAAGTGTAAGTGAAAGCTGTCCTTCACCTAGCTTGTTGGGAACGCAAAGTTTCTTTTCAGTTGCAAACTACACTCCATACATATATATGTGGAGGTACTAGCTCCAAATAGGTTTTACAGTGAAAATTGCAGGAACTTCAAACCGGCCCGTTGAAACAGTCTGTGAAATCAGAGTAACAGTTTCCCCTGCAACCTGTTCCATTTTTGCTAGATCAACGAACGTCCCTCTACGTGCCCATTTCTGAGAGATAATTGTGTTTGAAAGCCGTCCTTCACCTAGTTTGTTGGTAAAACAAATTTTGTTTTCAGTTTCAAACTAAACTCCATATATATATTTGGGGACGTACTAGCTCCAACACATTTTACAGTGAAAACTGCAGGAACTACAAATCGGTACTAGAAAAAGGACTGAGAAACTAGAGTAAAAGTTGCTCCTGCAAACTTTTCCATTTGTGCTACATGAACGAATGTCTCTTCACGTGCTCAGTTCTGAGAGATAAGTGTGTGTGAAAGCCGTCCTTCACCATGCTTGTTGGGAACACAAAGTTTCTTTTCATTTGCAAACTACCCACCATACCTATAGATTTGTAACTACAAGCTCTAACTCGTTTTTACACTGAAAACTGCAGGAACTTCATACAGGAACAAGGAAAAAGACTGAGAAACCAGAGTAAGAGTTTCCCCAGCAACCCTTTCCCTTTGTGCTAGATGAAATAACGCCTCTCCTCATGCTCAGTTCTAAGAGTTAAGTGTGTGTGAAAGCCGTCCTTCACCTAGCTTGTTGGGAACAAAAAGTTCCTTTTCAGTTGCAAACTACACTCCATATATTTATATGTGTAGGTACAAGCTCCAACTCGGTTTTACATTGAAAACTGCAGGAACTACAAAGCTGCACTGGGAAATAGACTGAGAAACCAGAATATAGCTTTCTCCTGCAACCCCTTCCCTTTGTGCTAGATGAACAAACGTCTCTCCACATGCTCAATTCTGAGAGATAATTTTGTGTGAAAACCGTCCTTCACCAAGCTTGTTGGGAACACATAGTTTCTTTTTAGTTGCAAACCACACTCCATACATATATATGGGGATGTTGTAGCTCCAAATCGGTTTTACAGTGAAAACTTCTGGAACTTCAAACAGGCACTATGAAAGAGACTGAGAAACTAGAATAAAAATTTCTCCGGCAACACGTTCCCTTTGTGCACGATGAAGGAATATCTCTCCACATTCTCAGGTCGGAGAGATTTGTGTGTGTGAAAGCCGACTTTAACCTAGTTTGTTTGGAATACAAAGTTTCTTTTCAGTTGCAAACTACACTCCATACATATATAAGGTTAGGGATTAGCTACAACTCGGTTTTACAGTGAAAACTGCAGGAACTTCATACCAGCTCTAGGAAACATACTGAGAAACCAGAGTAAAATTTCTACTGCAACATGTTCCATTTGTGCTACATGAACGAACGTCTCCCCACATGCTCAGTTCTGACAGTTAAGAGTGTGTGAAAGCCGTCCTTAACCTAGCTTGTTTGAATCACATAGTTTCTTATCATTTGCAAACTACATCCCATACAATATATGGAGAGCTATTAGCTCCAACTCGGTATTAAAGTGAAATCTGCAGGAACTTCAAGCCGGCACTAGGAAACAGACAGAGAGCTGAGTAAAAGTTTCTCCTGCAGCCCGTTCACTTTGTGCTAGATGAACGAAAGTCTCTCCACATGCTCAGATCTGAGAGATAAGTGTGTGTGAAAGCCGTCCTTCACCTAGCTGGTTGGGAACACAAAGTTTCTTTTCATTTGCAAACAACAATCCATATATATATTTGGGGAAGTAGTAGCTCCAACTCTATTTTGCAGTGAAAAATGCAGGAATTTCAAACCGTTAATAGGAAAGAGACTGAGAAACTAGAATAAATATTTCTCCTGCAACACGTTCCCTTTGTGCAAGATGAACGAAAACCTCTCCACTTGCTGAGTTCTGAAGATAATTGTGTGTTGAAGCCGAACTTCACCTAGCTTGTTTTGAACACATAGTTTCTTTTCATTTGAAAATTACACTCCATACATATATAAGGGGAGTTAATAGCTCCAACTCGGTTTTAAAGGTAAAACTGCAGGAAATTCAAACCGGCACCATTAAACAGACAGAGAACAAAATTAAAAATTTCCCCTGCAACCCGTTCCCTTTAAGCTAGATGAGGGAACGTCTCTCCACATGCTCAGTTCTCAGAGATAAGTGTGTGTGAAAGCCTTCCTTCACCTTGCTTGTTGGGAACACAAAGTTTCTTTTCAGTTCCAAAGTACACTCCATACATATACATGGGGATGTAGTAGCTCCAACTCTGTTTTACAGGGAAAACTGCAGGAACTTCAAACCGGCACTAGGAAACAGACAGAGAGTAGAATAAAAATTTCTCCTGCAAATCTTTCCCTTTTTGCTAGATGAACGAACGTCTCTCCATATGCTCAAATCTGAGAGATAATTGTGTGTGAAAGCCGACATTCACCTAGCTTGTTGGGAACACAAATTTTCTTTTCAGTTGAAAACTACACTCCATACATATATATGGGGAGGTAATAGCTCCAACTCGATTTTAAAGTGAAAACTACAGGAACTTCAAACCGGCACTAGGAAACAGACACAGAAACCAGAGTAAAATTTCTCTTGAAACACATTCTCTTTGTGCCTCATGACCGAAATTCTCTGAACATGCTCAGTTCTGAGAGATAATTGTGTGTGAAAACCTTGCTTCACATAGTTTCTTGGGAACACAAAGATTCTTTTCAGTTGCAAACTACACTCCATACATGAATATGGGTTGGTAAGAACTCCAAGCCTTTTTTGCATTGTATACAGTATGATCTTCAAACCGGCACTTAGAAACAGACTGGGAAAACAGAGTAATAATTTCTCTTGCAACCCGTTCCCTTTGTGCTAGATGAACGAACTTCTCTCCATATGCTCAGTTCTGAGAGATAATTTAGTGTGAATGTTGTCCTTCATCTTGCATGTTGGGAACACAAAGTTTCTTTTAATTTGCAAACTACACACCATACATATAAATGGGTAGGTACTAGTTCCAACTCGTTTTTACAGTGAAAACTGCAGGATCTTCAATCATGCACTAGGAAACAGACTGAGAAACCAGAGTAAAACTTTCTCCTGCAACCAGTTCCCTTTGTGCTTGATGATCGAACGTCTCTCCACATGCTCAGTTCTGAGTGATATGTGTCTGTTAAAGGCGTCCTTCACTTACCTTGTTGGGAACACAAAGTTTCTTTTCAGTTGGAATCTACACTCCATACATATGTATGGGGAGGTACTAGCTCCTACTGGGTTTTACTGTGAAAACTGCAGGAACTTCATTCCTGCACTAGTAAATATTCTGAGAATCCGGAGTAATGTTTCTCCTGCATCCCCTTCTCTTTGTGCTAGATGAACGAATGTCTCTCCTCATGGTCATTTCTGAGAGATAAATGTGTGAAAGACCTACTTCACCTAGCTCCTTTGGAACTTTATGTTTCTTTTTAGTTCCTGAAATCCCTACATTCATTTATATGGGGAGGTACTATCTGCCATTTTGATTTACAATGATATCTGCATGAACTTCAGACCGAAAGTAGGAAAAATACTGAGAAAACAGAATAATTGTTTCAACTGCAATCATTACCTTTATGCTATATGATCGAACATCTCTCCTCAAGCTCATTTCTGAGGAATAATTGTCCATGAAAGCCGCCTTTCACCTATCTTCCTGGGAACACAAATTTCTTTCCTGTTGGAAACAACACTACATATATATATTTTTGGGATGTACTAGCTCCTACTCAGTTTTGCTCTGAAAGCCTCCTGAACTTCAAACCGGCAGTAGGAAACAGACTAATAAGCCATTATAAGTCTTTCTGCTGAACCCACTCCCTTTTGCTAGATGAACGAATGTCTCTCTATATGTTGAATAGTGAGTGTTAAGTGTGTGGGGAGTCTTCAATCTTCTAGGTTTTTGGGAACACATTTTTTTTCCTATTGGAAACTGCCCTACATACATATATATGGGGATCACTAGCTCCAACTCAGCTTTACAGAAAAACTTCATGAAATTTACCCGGATCTAGTATAAGATACTGAGAAACCAGAGTAATTTTTTCTACTACAGTCCATTCCATTTATACTGGATGATAGAACTTCTCTTCTCATTCTCACTTCTGACAGATAAATATTTGTGCATGGCATCAGAAACCTTACTTGTTGGTAAAAGAGTTTCTTTTCAGTGGGTAAATACACTACATGCATATATATGGGGAGGTATTGCTCCAACTCGCTTTTACAGTGAAAACTGCGTGAACTTCAATGCGGCACTCTGAATCATACTGTGAGTCCAGGGTAAGTGTTTCTATTTCAACCCTTTTCCTTTTTATAGATGAACGAACTTCTCTCCACTTGCACAATTCTGAGTGTTAAGTGTGTGTGAAAGTCTTCAGTCAAATTTCTTGTTGGGAACACACAGTTTCTTATGAGTGGGTAAATTCACTACATTTGTATAAATGTGGAGATACTAGTTACAACTCGTAATTACAATGAAAACTGCATGAACTTCAACAGCATGAGGAAGCATAGTGAGAATCCAGTGTAGGTGTTTCTCCTGCAAACCATTCCCTTTATGCTAGACAAAATGAATGTCTCTCCACATTCTCAATATTCAGAACTGAATGAGTGTTGAAGCCATCCTTCACCTACCTTGTTGAAAACCCAGAGTTTCAGTCCAATGGAAATTATGTTTCTTTCATATATATAGGAACTTTCTAGCACAGACTCGGTTTTATACTGCAAAGTGCTTTTATTTGAAACCGGCTTTGAAAAACATGCTGACAACTCAGAGAATCTGTTTCTGTTTATCACTTTAGCTTCAATGCTGGATGAAAAAACTCCTCTCCACAGGCTTACTTCTGACATCTGAATTTGTTTTGGAGACGACCTTCACCTAACTTCTTTGAAAACCAGAGGTTCTGTTATAGGGGAACTAAGCTACTTACGTATCTAAGGGCAGGCGCTCACTCCAACGTGGTTTTCCACACTAAATCACTTTTACATTGAAAACGGCGTTAGGAAACATGGTGAAATCTTAGAGAATGTGTGTCTGTAATACCTCTGCATTTTATTCTGCATAAAGGAACTCCTCTCAACATGCTCAATTTTCATAACTCTATGAGTTTGGAAGCTGTAATTCACCTAGCTTGTTGGAAACCCAGAGTTTCAGTCCAAGGTAAACTAAGCTGCTTCCATATATATCGGGATGTAATAGTACGAACTCAATTTTAAACTGCAAATCGCCTTTACTTGAAATTGGCTTTGAGAAACATGCTAAGAAATAAGAGTAATTATTTCTGTATGTCCCTTAACCTTCAATGCTGGATGAAAGAACGCCTCTCCACAAGCTCAATTCTGACATCTGAGTTTGCGTTGGAGCCGTCCTTCAGCTATCTTGTTGGAAATCCAAAGTTTCTGATATAGGGGAACTACGCTACTTACATATATAAGGGGAGACACTCGCTCCAACGCGGTTTTCCACAGCAAACTGGTTTTACATTGAAAAAGGCGTTAGGAAACATGCTTAGAAATCAGAGAATTTGTGTCTAGAATACCTCTGCCTTTTATGCTGCATGAAGGAACGCCTCTCAACATGCTCAATTATCAGATCTGTACGAGTGTGAAAGCCGTTCTTCACCTAGCTTTTTGGAAACCCAGTGTTTCAGTCCAAGGTAAACTACGCAGCTTTCCAATATATGGGGATGTACTAGCATGAACTCGATTTTTCACTGCAATCGGCTTTTACTTGAAACCGGCTTTGAGAAACATGCTGAGAAATCAGAGTACTTGTTTCTGTATATAACTTAACCTTCAAGGCTGGATGAAAGAAGCCTCTCCACAAGCTCACTTTTGACATCTGAATTTCTCTTGGAGCCGTCCTTCACCTAACTTGTTGGAACCCCAGAGTTTCTTGTATAGGGGAACTACACTACTTACATATGTAAGGGGAGGCTCCTCGCTCCCAACTTCGTTTTCCAGATCAAACCACTTTACATTGAAACCGGCGTAAGAAACATGCTCAGAATCAGAGAATGTGTGTCTAGAAGTCCCTTTGCCTTTTATGCTGGATGAAGGAACGCCCTCTCCACATGCTCATTTTCAGGAATATAGGAGTGTGGAAGCCACCTTTCACCTAGCTTGTTGAAACCCAGATTTTCAGTCCAAGGTAAACTTCGCTAGCGTTCATATACATGGGGACGTACTAGCACGAACTCAGTTTTTCACTGAAAATCCGCTTTTACTTGAAACCGGGTTTAAGAAACATACTGAGAAATCAGAGAACGTGTTTGTACATTTCACTGTGCCTTTATGTTTTACTGTGAAACGCTGGGTTGGAAAGAAAAATCACTTTGCTTTGGGTAAACTGCTTTGAATCGACTTCCTCCGCTTTGATATGTAAATTGGGTAGTTCCCGTTTCCAGAAGCCTCTGGTTTTCCAACATGTTAGGAGAAGGAAGTCTCCAACACAATTCAGATTCAGAAGTGATCTTGTGGAAAGGCGTTCTTTCATCCAGCATTGAAGGTTAAGTGACATACAGAAATACTTACTCTGAATTCTCAGCATGTTTCCTAATGCCAGTTTCTAAGGGAAGAGCGGTTTGCTGTGGAAAACCGCTTTGGAGCGAGAGCCTCTGCTTAGATATGTAATCAGCGTAGTTCCCCTAGACCAGAAACCCTTGTTTTCGAAGAATTATGTGAAGAATGGCTCCAACTCACATTTAGATGTCAG